>NW_023270377.1:94041292-94399224 GCF_011800145.1 Mirounga leonina | reverse complement strand
AGGAAAGGAAAGGAAAGGAAAGGAAAGGAAAGGAAAGGAAAGGAAAGAAAAAAGAAAAGAAAAGAAAAGAAAAGAAAAGAAAAGAAAAAGGAAAAGAAAAGGAAAGGAAAGGAAAGGAAAGAAAAGAAAAGAAAAGAAAAGAAAAGAAAAGAAAAGAAAAGAAAAAAGAAAAAGAAAAAGAAAAAGAAAAAAGAAAAGAAAAAGAAAAAGAAAAAGAAAGAAAAAGAAAAATGCATTACTGGTTTCAGAGGAGTTTCTCTTACTCGATTGTCAGGTCTTTTTTGCAACTTTTTAAGAAGAAATTATAAAAAGTAAAAGCATAAATTGGTGTTTATTTATGGAAGATGTTTAGGTTATAAATTACTTGCAAACTCTTCTCAGGAGAAAACTTGGTAGCAATTCATTAGACCTACACTTGGCAGTATCTTAGCAATCATGCACCTGAAAATGGACATTAAACAAACATTCATAAAGAGTGATTTGTGTTTTCTCCCACTGTTTTAGTATTACTGAATATTAGTTCCTACGATCAGTATTACATTGTACAAGATATTGTGGTTCTTAGAACTAGCTATTCTTGGCCCCAAAAGTAATTTTGTAAATGACTGAAAAACGCAAATGCTATCAAAGAGACTAAACATATGGAAAAAACAACCTTGAACTGGTACAAAACCAGCCACGAACTGAAATTTTGAATTTGTCTCTAATTTACCCAATGCTCTCTCTGGAATTTGTTTCCTGCACACATGGGTTCAATATTTTTTTTTTCTGACTTGTTTTCCTAGTACAAAATAACATAAGGATGATACACGAAATAAAACTGAGAAAACATGTAGAACTCTTCAGAATAAAGCTAATTTATCACCTCCAGGGTTTATCACTGTGGTTAGAAATCCTGCCCCCATCTTCTCAGCAACTCATGTATAAAATAGAGAGAAATCTGAACACATAATATTGGGATCACTGCCACTAATTAGCCACTGGTCTCTACCAAATTTGACCCACACCAATTATAATGTCTAAGAACACCGTGTCTCAAATATCTTTGTTTTTTTATATCCCCAACAATGTCTAGCAAAGGAATAGGTAGACAGTATAATCTCATAAAACGCTTTTCACTTGATTGGGCTTACAGAATTCTGGTCTTGATCCTACATTCCCCTAATGGATGATCTCATCCCTTCTTCGTAACCATCATGTTTCCTTATTACCCCAACCCCTAGAGTGGGGGTTGACCAACTAAAGCCTGCAAGCCAAGTCTACACTGCTGCCTGCTTTTGTAAATCAAGCTGTACTGGAATATAGCTCTTCTTTCATCTATTATCAATGACTACTTTTGTGCCACAAAGGCAAAGGAGCTCTGACAATAACCATATAGCCTTCAAAGCCCTTAAGCATTTGCTCTCTGGCTCTTTACAGGACAAATTTGCATTAGAACATGGAAGCTGAATGTTTTTGTACTGAGGAACACCTCTCTGCTCCTCATCTGAGTGCAGCTGGAATGTCTAGGATGGGAGCTAATGGAAAGATAAGGAATTCCTCCTGATAAACCCCAACCATATGTCATTAACATCCTCCAATAATCCTTAAATGTAAAGTAGCTTATACTCCTGCTTCCGGGCATAAACTCCCAAAGGGGGAATCAGTGGAAAGAGTGACCCATGGTCAACCACTCGATCTACGAGGTGGTATGGATCCACATTTTAATGTTAGCTACTGATTATTAATTATATGATAATATGTATTAAGTATTCCATTTTATTGAGCTCTGCTGTTACTCTGCACCAGACACTTCATATGCAGTATGTTATTTAGTCCTCTCTATAACCATACGTAGTTGGTCCATTTTATAAATAACAAAACTGTAGTTCACAGAGTTAGAGGAACATGTCTGAGCATGTGTAACTAGTAAAAAGCAACACTGGAATTGAGCATAGCCAGTGGGACTCCAGAGTCCAGACTGCCACTGACATAACTTACATTTCTGCTCCCCAAATATTCTGGAACTGTGGGCACGTGAATTGAAAAAGTAAATATCGGACAGTAGCAACAGGAGAAGACATTCTTATTGCATAGAGCAAACTTGCAAAAACTTTCCAAAAAGTCTTGTTTATTTTAAACTTCATGTAAATTATATTCTCTAATGTCGTTTCTTTTTTGATCAAATTAGGAGTAATACTTTCTATTTAAGCAGTTCAAATGAACTCTCTTCTGTGGCTTGGAGAAATAAAGTTGTATCTCAAAATGTTTCTTTACAATGATTTTCCCTGTACAGATGTGGGACTGAAATTACCGTTTTTTTTTTTTTTTTTTTTTATTTCGGTTGTGTTCCTAATATTTTTGGTCATATGGACACTACAAATAAATGGTGATTTACAAAAATAATATTTTCTTTTCAACTCAAGTAGAAAAAAAAAATACCTAAAAGCAAAGTCTGACATATGTGGAAAGGCAAGCTCCTGATACCAAAGGATGTTTTTGGATGTAAGTGGAAGAATGTTCTAATGTTCTTCAGGTCTCACTGAGAGGCTTATGTTTAGGTGGGTAGGGAAGCTGTTAGGAAGTAAGCATGTTCCCTTGGATGATGGATAGCAGAATGCAGCGAAAGATACAATGGGCTGAAACTGAATCTATCACGTGGCATTCAAATCAGTCACTAACATCCTCAATGAGGTGTCAGCCAGGCTCCTCAGAACATACCCTGGTTCTGAAAACTGGGGAGAAAAAGGAGTTTATGGAAAAAATATATTTTAGAAGAAAAAGTGATTTTGTAAAATGTTGTAAAATCTTAGCAAAGAATGAAATGATCACAAGAGAAAGCATGAGGGCATTAAGAATGAATCCTGCCAAACCAAATTTTTCTCTTTTTTTTCCCCCCTTCCTTTTTTATCAATAGATTCCTTAGCTCTGGGAAAGGACAAAGGTCCAAGCACAAAGGAAGGCAAAAAAAAAAAAAGGAAGGAAAGAGCTCTTTTGTTTTGTTAGTTAATTTCCTACTAATATTTTGTTAATTGTTATTTGTCTAAGAAATCTCATTCAGTTTTTTCTTCAGGATCTTGATCTTAAGTCCAAGTTCAGAATGTGTTTTGCTTTAATACATCTCCTATCACCACTTATTCACACCCTCTACTGCCTCCACAAACATGCTTGTGGCACAGCTACTTGAATCCATTTTAATTTATACGTCAGACAAGCATGTCAACACACACACACACACGAATGGATACAAACACGCTGGTCTCATGAGTCCTTTCCACTAATAATCATGAGTCTGACAGGGCACAAATCTGTGACTGAGCTCCTGGACAAATGGATTCAGGTCCCAGTGTTGCAATGAACTCAATGGGTGACTCTGGAAATGGCACCTTTCTTCAATCTCCCCATTTGAAAAGTGCTGGATTGGGATCAAGGACGTTCCTTTCAGTTCTGAGTATGTTGTATCATCTCTGAGTCATGGGTGCAACTTCCTATTTCTACAGTGCTAAAAGCTCATTTCTCTTCATTTTCCCCAGTGAGAATGATTGCTAGCTTTCCCCTTAGCAATTCTCATTACATGTTTTTACATATTTCCTGCTTATAATCTTTTCCTTCCATCACTTTTCCACATGAATGGACAGCATACGTTATCTTCAGCTTCAGAAAACGTTCACCTTCATTTTTCAGTATTTTCTTTTATGGCGACTTTTCGAATCCTATTTCCTAAAACCCACGTAGGGTTGTGGTTAAGAGCAAAGGTTCTGGATGTAGGCTGCCTGTATCTGAAACCACTTTCTGGAGGTATAATTTTGGACAGGTCACTTCAGATGATGAGGTTTAAGTATTCTTATTTACATAATGAGTATTTTAATAGTGCCAAAGTCTTAATTGTGAGACATAAAACAGAACACACCTGGGCGCCTGGGTGGCTCAGTTGGTTAAGCGACTGCCTTTGTCTCAGGTCATGATCCTGGAGTCCCTGGATCAAGTCCCTCATCTGGCTCCCTGCTCAGCAGGGAGTCTGCTTCTCCCTCTGACCCTCCCCCCCTCTTATGTGCTCTCTATCTCTCTCAAATAAATAAATAAAATCTTAAAAAAAAAACAACAGAACACACCTTCAGCATGCACTGAGTGTCAGGCACATAACTGACCCTATTTAAATGATTATCTGGGGCGTTGCTATTCTTGTTTCTGATACTTCCTCATCTCCACAATGCTGCCAGAATACTGGTGCTTTCAACAGAATTTACCCAAATAACACTAAACAAGGCTAACGAGAAGGCCATCCACTTAGGGAGTCAGGGCACTTTTTAATAATGAACTATATGACTGAGGTGAATTCTATTTTTTTTAGAAGATTTATTTTTTATTTATTTTAGAGAGAGAGAGAGAAAGACCAAGCAGGGGGAAGGGCAGAGGGAGAGAATCTCCAGCAGACTCCCCACTGATCCCAGAGCATTACATGGGGCTTGATCTCACAACCTTGAGATCATGACCCTGAGATCACAATCTGAGAGAAAATCAAGAGTCAGACCCTTAACTGACTGAGGCACCTAGGCGCCCCTATGGGAATTCTATTTCTGATCATGCCCTATGCCCTTGTTTCAAGTGCCCGTGCCCATGATCTCAGGAACAATCTTTCAGTGTTTCTGGCTAAGAGGTGACCCTCCCAAGTGGGCAAATGCTCTTGCCTTTTTGACCTGAAACAAAATTATTTAAAGAACAGAGAAAACTATAGATCTTAAAAAAAAAAAAAAAGAAGAAGAAGAAGAAGTAGAAGAAGAAATCAGAAGTGTGATTCCTTTTTAATTGACAGAGAAATTAGCCAGCTCCAGTGTCACCTCTGGTTGGACACTGGACGCAGCGCCAAAGAAATGTGGCCACAGGGAGGAGTAAGAGACTAAATCTCATCTGGTCACAGGAATTCAGGTAGATAGGGATCAAATCATTCTGAACACCTAAAAACTCAACAGGAGATCGAAGAAAAGAATAGCAGCAACTCTCTGAAGAGAAAAGCTACCACTTTCTGGAAGGTAGGATGGGCGGAGAAGTGAAGCCAAGGCAATATTCGGGAGGATAGAAGGCCGGGGAGGGGGCCTACGTCTGCCGCTTCTAGCAACTGATAGAGCAGCAGAGCACAAAATCGGAACTTTTAGAAGTCAGCTCCGCTGAGGGACGTCGCTCCAGTGGCTAAGCAGGGGGTGGAACCCTCGCGGGACAGTGTGGTCTCAGGATCCTCGGGGGTCACAGAAAGACCAGGGGGCCCTGAGTGCAGCAGAGGTCCCAGGTACCAGAGCAGGGAAGCTGGCTTCAGAGATGGAGCCGAGGAGCGGGCTCTCAGCTCGGGGCTGCCATAAACCGTGATCTGTGGCACAGTCAGGCCACTGCTCCTCCAGCAGGGACCCAACAAGCAGCAGATCCGGGGAGACTCCCCTTCCTCCCCAGGGAGGAGCAGCACAGGAGCACACCGCAGGGATCTGCTGGGTTTGGAGACTCCACACGGGGTCGTGTGCCAGAGATAGAGACATTCGGTCACAGGCCAGATGAGCACGGAGTGTGGCCGGAGACCGGGGAGACGGGAGTGACAGACTGCTTTTCTCTGGGGGCTCACTGAAGAGTGGGGTCCCGAGTTCTCAGTTCCTCCGGGCGGAGATTGGGAGACCGACATTTTCACTCTCGGCCTCCAAAGCGGTACGGAAAGCTTGCAGGGAACAAAAGCTCCCAAGAGCAAACTCGAGCAGATGACTTAGCCCGGACTGGGCAAGGGCGGGGCAATTCTGACTCTGGCAAAGACATTTAGGAACCACGGCAACAGGCCCCTCCCCCAGAAGATCAGCAAGAACAGCCAGCCAAGACCAAGTTTATCGATCAATGAGAACGGCAAAACTCCAGCGCTAGGGGAATACTGCACATAGAATTCATGGCTTTTTTACCATGATTCTTTAGTCTTTCAAAGTTAATTTTTTTAACTTTCTTTTTTTTTCTTTTTTTGAATTTTTCTTTTCCCCTTTTTCAACCAACATCTTATCAATCCCTTTTTTAAAAAATCTATTTTATTTTTCATTTTTAGAGTCATATTCTATCCCTTCATAGTAGTTAACCTTATTTTTGGTATATATGTAAGTTGTTCTCTCTTTAAAATTGTGGGATACAGTTTCTTCTAACAGACCAAAATATACCCTAAATCTCTAGTGTATGGCTTTGTTCTAGTCTCCTGCCTGATCACATTCTCTCCCTTTTTTTTTAAATTCCTCTTCTTTCTTTTTTCAACCAACTTCTTATCTTATCAATTCCTTTTATAAAATCTTTTACAATTTTCATCTTCACATTTATATTCTATCCCTTCATCGTATTAACCCTTATTTTTGTACATATATAAGTGTTTCTTTCTTTAAAATTTTGGGAGGCACTTTCTTCTAACAGACCAAAATACGCCCAATTTCTAGTGTGTGGCACTGATCTATGCACCATTCTACTCATATTTGATCATATTCTGTTTTTTGTTTTTGTTTGTTTGCTTTTATCTTTATCTTTTTCTTTTTTTTTTTTTTTCTTTTTTCTTTCTTTCCCTTTCTTTTCTCCCGGTTTCAGGTCTCTTCTGATTTGTTTAGTGTATATATTTCTGGGGACGTTGTTATCCTGTTAGCATTTTGTTCTCTCATTCATCTATTCTCCTCTGGACAAAATGACAAGATGGAAAAAATCACTTCAAAAAAAAGAACAAGAGGCAATACTGACTGCCAGGGACCTAATCAATACAGACATTAGTAAGATGTTGGAACTAGAGTTCAGAATGATGATTTTAAAGATACTAGCTGGGCTTGAAAAAAACATGGAAGTTATTAAAGAAACCCTTTCTGGAGAAATAAAAGAACTAAACTTTAACCAAGTTGAAATAAAAAAGGCTATTAATGAGGTGCAATCAAAAATGGAGGCTCTAACTGCCAGGATAAATGAGGCAGAAGAGAGAATTAGTGATTTAGAAGACCAAATGATCGAAAATGAAGAAGCTGAGAAAAAGAGAGATAAACAACTACTGGATCACGAGGGTTGAATTCGAGAGATAAGCGATACCATAAGATGAAACAATATTAGAATAATTGGGATCACAGAAGAAGAAGAAAGAGAGAGAGGGGCAGAAAGTATATCAGAGCAAATTATAGCAGAGAACTTCCCTAATTTCGGGAGGGAAACAGGCATCAAAATCCAGGAGACACAGAGAACACTCCTCAAAGTCAATAAAAATATGTCAACACCCTGACATCTAATAATAAAACTTACGAGTCTCAGATACAAAGAGAAAATCCTGAAAGCAGCTCAGGACAAGAGATCTGTAACCTACAATGGTAGAAACATTACATTGGCAACAGACCTATCCACAGAGACCTGGCAGGCCAGAAAGGACTGGCAGGATATATTCAGAGCACTAAATGAAAAAAATACGCAGCCAAGATGACTATATCCAGCTAGGCTGTCATTGAAAATAGAAGGACAGATAAAAACCTTCCAGGACAAATAAAAACTAAAGGAGTTTGCAAACACAAAAGCAGACCTACAAGAAATATTGAAAGGGGTCCTCTAAGCAAAGAGAGAGCTTAAAGGTAACATAGACCAGAAAGGAACACAGACAATATACAGTAACAGTCACCTTACAGGCAATACAATGGCACTAAATTCATGTCTTTCAATAGTTACCCTGAATGTAAATGGGCTAAATACCCCAATCAAAAGACATAGGCTATCAGATTGGATAAAAAAAACAAGACCTATCGATATGCTGTCTGCAAGAGACTCATTTTGGATCCAAATACACCCCCAGATTGAAACTGAAGGGGTGGAAAACCATTCACCATGCTAATGGACACCAAAAGAAAGCTGGGGTGGCAATCCTTATATCAGAAAAATTCGATTTTAAACTAAAGACTATAGTAAGAGATGAGGAAGTACACTATATCATACTTAAAGGGTCTATCCAACAAGAAGATCTAACAATTGTAAATATCTATGCCCTAACATGGGAGCAGCCAGTCATATAAGCCAGTTAGTAACAAAAGCAAAGAAACACATTGACAACAATACAGTAATAGTGGGGGACTTTAACACCCCCCTCACTGAAATGGACAGATCATCTAAGCAAAAGATCAACAAGGAAATAAAGACTTTAAATGACACACTGGACCAAATGGACTTCATAGATATATTCAGAACATTCCATCCAAAAGCAACAGAATACACATTCTTCTCTAGTGCCCATGGAACATTCTCCAGAATAGATCACATCCTCGGTCACAAATCAGGTCTCACCAGTACCAAAACACTGGGATCATTCCCTGCATTTTTTCAGACCACAATGCTTTGAAACTAGAACTCAATCACAAGAGGAAAGTCGGAAAGAACTCAAATACATGGAGGCTAAAGAGCATCCTACTAAAGAATGAATGGGTCAACCAGGAAATTAAAGAAGAATTAAAAAAATACATGGAAACCAATGAAAATGAAACACAACTGTTCAAAACCTTTGGGATGCAGCAAAGGCAGTCCTAAGAGGAAAGTATGTAGCAATACAAGCCTTTGTCAAGAAACAAGAAAGGTCTCAAATACACAACCCAACCCTACACCTAAAGGAGCTAGAGGAAAAACAGCAAATAAAGCCTAAACCCAGCAGGAGAAGAGAAATAATAAAGATCAGAGCAGAAATCAATGAAATAGAAACCAAAAGAACAGTAGAACAGATCAACGGGACTAGGAGCTGATTCTCTGAAAAAATTAACAAGATTGATAAACCCCTGGCCAGACTTATCAAAAAGAAAAGAGAAATGACCCAAATCAACAAAATCATGAATGAAAGAGGAGAGATCACAACCAACACCAAAGAAATACAAACAACTATAAGAACATATTAATATGCCAGCAAATTAGATAACCTGGAAGAAATGGAGGCATTCCTAGAGATGTATCAACTACCAAAACTGAACCAGGAAGAAATAGAAAAACTGAACAGACCTACAACCACTAAGGAAATTGAAGCAGTCATCAAAAATCTCCCAACAAACAAAAGCCCAGGGCCAAATGGCTTCCCAGGGGTATTCTACCAAACATTTAAAGAAGAATTAATACCTATTCTTCTGAAACTGTTCCAAAAAATAGAAATGGAAGGAAAACTTCCAAACTCGTTTTAGGAGGCCACCATTACCTTGATCCCAACCAGACAAAGAATCCATCAAAAAGGAGAATTACAGACCAATATCCTTAATGAACATGGATGCAAAAATTCTCACCAAAATACTAGCCAGTAGAATCCAACAGTACATTAAAAGGATTATTCACCACAACAAGTGGGATTTATCCCTGGGCTGCAAGGTTGGTTCAACATCCACAAATAAATCAATGTGATAAAATGCATTAATAAAAGAAAGAACAAGAACCATATGATCCTCTCAATAGATGCAGAAAAAGCATTTGACAAAGTACAGCATCCTTTCTTGATCAAAACTCTTCAGAGTATAGGGAAAGAGGGCACATACCTCAATATCATAAAAGCCATCTATGAAAAACCCACAGCCAATATCATTCTCAATGGGGAAAAACTGAGAGCTTGTCCCCTAAGGTCAGGAACACGGCAGGGATGTCCACTATCATCATTGCTATCCAACATAGTATTAGAAGTCCTATCCACAGGAATCAGACAACAAAAAGAAATAAAAGGCATCCAAATCAGCAAAGAAGAAGTCAAACTCTCACTCTTTGCAGATGATATGATACTTTAGATGGAAATCCCAAAAGACTCCACCCCAAAACTGCTAGAACTCATACAGGAATTCACTAAAGTGGCAGGATATAAAATCAATGCACAGGAATCAGTGGCATTCCTATACACCAATAACAAGACAGAAGAAAGAGAAATTAGGGAGTCAATCCCATTTACAATAGCACCCAAAACCATAAGCTACCTAGGAATAAATCTAACCAAAGAGGCAAGGAATCTGTACTCAGAAAACTATAAAATACTCATGAAAGAAATTGAGGAAAACATAAAGAAACGGAAAAACGTTCCATGCTCATGGACTGGAAGAACAAATATTGTGAAGATGTCAATGCTACCAAGAGCAATCTACACATTCAATGCAATTCCATCAAAATACCATCCACTGTTTTCAAAGAAATGGAACAAATAATCCTAAAATTTGTACGGAACCAGAAAAGACCCCACATAGCCAGAGGAATGTTGAAAAAGAAAAGCAAAGCTGGCGGCATCACAATTCTGGACCTCCAGCTCTATTACAAAGCTGTCATCATCAAGACAGTATGGTACTGGCACAAAAACAGACACATAGATCAATGGAACAGAATAGAGAGCCCAGAAATGAGCCCTCAACTCTATGGTCAACTAATCTTCGAAAAAGCAGGAGAGAATGTCCAGTGGAAAAAAGACAGTCTCTTCAACAAATGGTGTTGGGAAAATTGGACAGCCACATGCAGAAGAATTTCCTTACACCACACACAAAAATAAACTCAAAATGGTTGAAAGACCTAAATGTGAGACAGGAGTTTCTCAAAATCCTAAAGGAGAACACAGGCAGCAATCTCTTCGCCCTCAGCCACAGCAACTTCTTCCTAGAAACATTGCCAAAGGCAAGGGAAGCAAGGGCAAAAATGAACTATTGGGACTTTATCAAGATAAAAAGCTTTTGCAAAGCAAAAGAAACAGTCAACAAAACCAAAAGACAACTGAGAGAATGGGAGAAGATATTTGCAAATGACCTCTCATATAAAGGGCTAGTATCCAAAATCTATAAAAAACGTATTAAACTCAACACCCAAAGAACAAATGATGCAATCAAGAAATGGGCAGAAGACATGAACAGACATCTTTCCAAAGAAGACATCCAAATGGCCAACAGACACATGAAAAAGTGCTCAACATTGCTCGGCATCAGGGAAATCCAAATCAAAACCTCAATGAGATACCACCTCACACCAGTCAGAATGGCTAAAATTAACAAGTCAGGAAATAACAGATGTTGGTGTAGATACAGAGAAAGCAGAACCCTCCTACACTGTTGGTGGGAATGCAAGCTGGTGCAGCCATTCTGGAAAACAGTATGGAGGTTCCTCAAAAAGTTGAAAATACAGCTACCATATGACCCAGCAATTGCACTACTGGGTATTTACCCCAAAGATACAAATGTAGGGATCCGAAGGGGTATGTGCACCCCAATGTTTATA
The DNA here is from genome assembly GCF_011800145.1 of Mirounga leonina. NCBI lineage: Eukaryota > Metazoa > Chordata > Mammalia > Carnivora > Phocidae > Mirounga > Mirounga leonina. The sequence goes on along the minus strand of NW_023270377.1, from coordinate 94,388,022 downwards.
GGAGCAATGTCCACAATAGCCAAACTATGGAAAGAGCCAAGATGTCCATCGACAGATGAATAGATAAAGAAGAGGTGGTATATATATACAATGGAATATTACACAGCCATCAAAAGGAATGAAATCTTGCCATTTGCAACGACGTGGATGGAACTGGAGGGTGTTATGCTGAGCGAAATAAGTCAATCAGAGAAAGACATGTATCATATGACCTCACTGATATGAGGAATTCTTAATCTCAGGAAACAAACTGTGGTTGCTGGAGTGGTGGGGGTGGGAGGTATGGGGTGACTGGGTGATAGACACTGGGGAGGGTATGTGCTATGGTGAGCACGGTGAATTGTATAGGACTGTTGAATCACAGACCTGTACCTCTGAAACAAATAATACATTATATGTTAAAAAAAAAGAAGAAGATAGCAGGAAGGGAAAAATGAAGGGGGGGAAATTGGAGGGGGAGACAAACTATGAGAGACTATGGACTCTGAGAAACAAACTGAGGGTTCCAGAGGGGAGGGTGGTGGGGGGATGGGTTAGCCCGGTGATGGGTATTAAAGAGGGCAATTATTGCATGGAGCACTGGGTGTTATATGCAAGCAATGAATCATGGAACACTACATCAAAAACTAATGATGTAATGTATGGTGATTAATATAATAAAAAAAATAACTATAAATAAATAAATAAATAAAATGTGGCTATAAATCCACCTGCTTCTACAGAGCTTCTTCTACCTGCTGAAAATATAATTTTTGCCACATGCCTAACTGCATATTGTTGGCTATGTCTTTCATCACTGATCAGGAAACTGGAGGTGTTACTAAGCCCAGAAGTTCATTTTTTCATAGTATAGCTCATAACCTCAAAATTTTAAGTCAGTCACTTCCTCCTGAGCAACCATATTTGCTAAGCCAGTCAGAGACGTATCAGAATCTTGAGTGTGCAAAATGACATGGAACTGACACTAATATCAGGGGTTTACAGAAAATGGTGAGACTGTCCATGCTTTCCTTTTAGATCTAATATCTGCTTTTTTTTTTTCTTCCTTGATTCCCTTCAGGATATGAGCCCATGATCCTTTAGTGTGCCTTCACCTGCTTGCTCCAGATCAGAACTCACCCAGTTGCTCATTAACTGTTGCTGTATTAACATCTCCTGACTATTAACCTCTATAGCAAAGGCTGAAGAGAAGGGCTGGCAATGATTTTCCAGCTCTCTTGCCAGATGCCTGTCCCCTACCCCCACCCCTCTAATAAGTGGCAGGCCTCCACCTCTGGGAGACTCTTCTTCTGTCTTTTGGACACATGCACCTACCCTGTTTCATTTCATTTTCTAAAAAAATTTTCAAAAAAATTAAAAATCACATTGTTTTGTGTTTTCTGCTCTGTACCTTTAATCCTGAATATTTTTACAGACATCTTTAGACTCTTCCAACTAATCACACCTAGAATCTTATTTTTCCTCATTGAAAATGGTATATGAACAAATATATCCTTATAGGACTTATCCTTTATTTTTAACCTTCAACCGGGGAACACAGATGTTTAAAATCATTTCATCCTAGATTTGCTAAGGGACATTACTTTTTTATTTACTGGCTCGTTCAGAAGGACAATGCATACATGGACATAATTCTTGTGTGTTCTCCTGGTTTTAGTTTGGGAGATTGTAATTGTTCTCATCTCTAAGAGGATAAAATAAAATTTTCATTCAAATCTATCCAACTCACTTTATCACTCTACTTGGGAGCATTTCTTTTGTCTACCTACTTTTTGAAACTCTTTATGTGGCTAAATTCCTTCGCCATTCAAAACTGGGCTGTGTCTTTTTTACCCATTTTACTTGCATTAGTAGGTTTTTCATTCAAGCAACTGAGACATAGTCAATCCAACAGCATTTGACCATGCCAACCAGTGGTACCACCAAACTCTAACAGAGCATACTGGGTTCCATGACTAAAATCCAGTGAATCCCAACTACTGTTCAGTACATGCCTAGACAGGCCCAGGAGCAAATGGACACACGGTTCAAAGGGAGGATCCCTGTACCTGTTTAAAAAATGTTTTTGTTATTTCTATATTTAAACTTCCCACTATGTTCTTAGCTTAAAAGCGTTTTGTGTGCTTTTTCCCTTTCCTCATTCAACATGTTTATATTAAGCTTTCACAAGCATGGAAATAAAACATAAATCCTGGTCACTCGAGCCAAAATACAACCATATGTGCTCTTCTCACCTACCCACTATCCTTGTATTTTATTCCTTCTCTCCCTTGGCAGATGTCTTCCATTAAAAAAAGAAGCTGACTGTATTGGAAGAGGAAAGCAAAGTGTGGGCTATAGCAGGGGATAACTTTTAGGAGCTATCGAGAAAGAGGGGCCACCCCACCACATCTTTTCAAGGCATCAAGACCCGCTTAGTGGCAATTATTTGAGGCACCCTATTAGGCATCTGCCCAGGTGTTATTTTTACCCACTCTCCAGAGGGAGATAAATGCTTTGTTCCCATTCATGCAGATGCCAAATAAAGGTCAGCCTGTTTCAGAAAACATATGAAGAGTGATATTTGTGTTCAGTCATTTTTCGGTAATGACTTTCTTCTTTTTCTTAAATGCTATCGGGAAGTGGAGAGGCAGAACTCGTGTGACTGTAAAAACAGCACTTTTTAAAAATATGGTTAGGCCAGACTATTGAAAGAGGGACCAGAATTGTGAAAACAGCTGCTTTGGAAGTTTGAAAATTTTTATTGACTCATAAAATGTTACAATGAGAAAGAACCCAAGAATTTATGGTAGAAACAAGGAAACTGAGGTTCCAGGAAATTAAGGGAATTGCTCAAGGTCATTTAGTATCTTATTCATGGGGCTGAAGCTAGAATAAAAATCAGTCTGGTGGGTTTTCCAGTACACGCTATTGTCTCACTCTTTTCAAATGTCAATCTTTTTGTTAACCTAGCCTTATATGGGAGCAATTTTTAGCTTTCTCCTCTGCTGCCTGAATCCAGAAGAATAGAGTGTGAAAAGGTCATTTTTTAATTACCAAAGCTTCCAAAACATTGGGTCAGAAGGGATCATCTAAACACTCTTGCTGCTTCCAGGTAAAGCCATAGCAAACTCTCTCCACTCTGCAAAGTCCGAAAGGGGAGGAGGGTCCACAGCCAGCCCCCATAGTCTCTGTGTCATCACCTAACTTTACAGGCTACGGGCTACAGGGCAATGATGGGCTCCCACTGGTTCAGTGGGTCAAGGCTATGTCTGCAAGTCAAATCAGAAACTCTACACCCATGCATTTTGCTGTGCATGAAAGCTGTATCACTGCAAAGTTGTAGGACATAGTACTAACTTCATTTTAGAAGTTTGAATTCTACCTCAAAAGAAGCAGAGTAGCTCACTCTTAAAGGAGCTTTGCAATGAATGAAACGGCACAAAATGCCAATAACATGCATTAATTTAACCTTAGTCAATTCATATGTTCATTTCCTGAATTTTCACATGGAGAGCTTTGTATAATAGTGGTCTAGCTGCATGGAGGGGAGAAAATGCTCCTAACAAACCTCCCACACCCCCCAACCGTCCTGGGAACCTGTCCATGTTGAGCACCTCCAGTCAGACACTTAACTGAGCACCCACTATGAGGTGGGATCTGTGCTATGTTCCGCGGACACATAGATAGAACCTCGCCCTTAGGAAGCTCAAATCTAATAGGAAAACAGACCTTTAAGAAATAACTCAGGGCCTCATCTAAATGGTTTTGTTGGGATTCAATTCATCATCTTCTTATTTCTGTCCATCTAGAAGGCACATCCCTCTTAGGTAGGAACTAACCTATAAGCATTATCTAGGCTTCCTCACTGGCCTAGGTAAGAATAAGACTTCAACACTCCTGTCATTTAAAGGAATGAGCCTCTTTCCAATAGTCTCTTTAATATGTAACTATCTTTCCCATTCGGATATAGTTACATTACTTCAAGCCTAAACCCCTCATGCTATAATTCATGTTCCCTTACCTTCTTTTTTGACTCATCAAGGAAGATGAACATTTAATAATTCCACTAATTTGAAGACCATCTTAGTTTCCTGTTTTCTTGGATCCACAGGTTTGATTTAAAATTAACTACGCAGTGTGCATAATTCTCCTCTGTGTCTGTCCTAATCACAGAAGTCTGAAAACTGTACATAGCAGACCCTCAGAAATATCTGCCAAGACAACGCGCATTTTAGTCAGGGTTTGGCCAGCCCTGAGTAAGACTGAGGAATGCTGAAAGATAGTATCTGCTTTCAAGTCAACATTCCAGAACAGCATCTCTCATTGTAACAGCAGTCTTCCAGTGAACCCCTTGAGAGACTAAGAACCATATGTTGACAGACATATCTCTTTAGCTCTTCTTCCTGATCTAAGGTCACACAAGTTCATCAGCACACTACAAGTTTTCAACTTGAATGAATGAATGAATGAAAGAAAGAGAAAAAAAGAAAGAAAGAAAGAAAAAGAAACAGGGAGTTCCCCTCTCACTATAATGACCCTTCTTACATAAAATTTTCTTTAATATTTGAGAGAAATTGTCATGGCCTATATTTTTTTAATCAAGTATACCTATATTAATTCTCTTTTACCTTCTTCCACATCTTTGTTAAGGTCCAACCATTCACTCTTGCATGGAATTTGCAAAAGAAGCAATTCCACCAAACTCTTGAGAATGAAGAAAAAGTCCCTGATCATGTATGATAAGGCCTCAAATTACCCAAATGTTAGTTTAAGTAAAGTCAGCTCTCTGAGTACCTCAGGATAAAAGTGCTTTATAGAATTCAGATATTTTCTTGGCTGTAATGTATCTAAAAGCCATACAGCTAGGTCTTTAAACTCGGATGAGGCGATGTGTGCTGCAGAATTTATAGAAACAAAATTCTACAAAGCAATTTGGAAATAATATGTGCTACTGAAAACCAAAATATTGTAAATTATCTTCAGTACTAAATCAAGGAAGCAGCGACTCTCAACCATTACATCGGTAATGCTTTCTGTAGAGAATTCTATCTCCTGTGGGCTTGCAAATATAAACAGAGCTATTAAACAGTTATCACCCAAGGATATGGAAAGTAGACACTAGAAAGTATTAAGTTCATAATGTTCATAATGTTCATAAAAATTTCATTTAAACTTTTTGTAAAGGCTTTAAAAATCTATGTTTCATTTAAAGATACCTGTGTGCTACAAAACAAAACAGCTATAATAATTCTGAGTTTGGTATTTTTGAAGGTCTTTCACAAATGAAGCATTCTTTAAATTCAATTAAGGATATAAAAGTATTTATCAAGAATTTATTCCATTAGGCATTCTCAGTGGAATCAAGTTTTTTTTCCTTTAAAAAAACTAGGAAACCAAATACTGAAACATTTTCATGCAAGTAAGTTAAGGACAGTCCTAAAATGAAGCTAAGAAAAAATAAAAGCAAGATAAATTCAATTATTGTGCCAAGTAGCCACAGAAACATGCAGAAACATAGTCATTCAAGTAAATAAATTATTCTGATTTTGCTCCTAGCTGACACAAATTACTCATTTCCTTGGACTTGATACAAGAAGGCTTCAGAGGAAAAGAAGAAATGCAATCAAAGAGCCAAAAAAAAAAAAGCACATTACTCATCGTCTGCCAGCCTTGCAGTAACTGGGGTTTACTATCATCCCTCATCCCCCACAGCATTGCAGGAGATGTTCATGAGCCAGACTCTTACATGCTTAAATGATCTCATTCATAGACTTGATTTCTTTTTGTGGGCTCCTGCCACAGTTCTGAATGGTGGCATTGTGACTCGCAACCAATTGCAAAGTGCCTTTAGTTATTTGTTACTAATTAAGTATTGAAGTTTGCAAATGACATACTTTAAAAAGCTAATTCAGGTTTATTTCTAAAATAAGCAGGGGTGATAAAGTATTAACAACTAGTAGGTCCTGAGCATCCACCAACCAGAAAGAACTCTGGCAAAGGGGCTGCCGTTGTCCCAGGTGCTAGATGGTGGGGCGGTCCACAGTACCAGAGAATGAATGTATTAGTGCCTAGGGCACTGAGAAGAAAGAGGCTTGAGAAACCTAAGCTTTTATCAACCAGGAGAGAAGTATCATGACATTTTAATAATCTAGTGCATCTCTCTATTAGGGTGAAATAAAGGGGAGTATCATTTTGGATAAGCATATTAGCGTCACCCACATATTTCCTGTTGTGTTTTCTTGAACAGGAAAGGAAGTGGGGTGACTTCCTGGAAGTTACACATAATCCATGGCTTTTCTCATCTGTGATCCCAAGAAGTATGCCACATATAAAATATGAAGGCAGGGTTACAACTCGGCCCTTCTGCTCTCACACGCTGGGTTAGTCTACTAGGGCTACCATAACACAAAGCCACAGACTGGGTGACTAAACAACAGAACTTTATTGTCTCAAAGTTCTGGAGGCTAGAAGCCCAAGATCAAGGGGGTCCTCAGGGTTGGTTTCTGGTGAGGACTCTCTTCCTGGCTTGTAGACAGCTACCTTCTCACTGTGTGCTCACATTGCCTTTCTTCTGTGTGCACCTGGAGAGAGAATGAGCCTTGATGTATCTTCCTCTTCCTATAAGGTCACAATCCTGTCGGATTTGGCCCCCCCCTTATCACCTCATTTAACCTTATTTACCCCTCTAAAGGCCCTATGGCTTTACAGTCACACTGGAGGTTGGAGTTTTAACATACCAATTTTGGGGAGATACAATTCAGTCTATAACACACCCCATGTGAGAGTAAGAGAGAGAGAGAGGTCTGCCCCCACATATTCTCTACTCTGACCAATTGAAAGTGAATTCAGAATTATTGGTGGGAACAAACAGTCTTTAAAAGCAGACTTCCACTGTAGAATTATCTGTCCAGGTCCTTGTCCTGAGCCAGACCTCACTGAGGCCTGGACTACCATGGCTAAAACCACACCTAATCACTGCCACTGTGTATCCAATTTATTGACTGGAAAATACTCATTGGATAGCAATTATATTCCCAGACCAAGGGGATAGACAAGAAGTATAAGACCCACGTGGTTTGGGAGGTGATGAGTGTATATATGAATCAATCAGTGGATAAGATCAGCTCATTTCCATTTAATCATTGTGAACCAGAGTCTTCATGACAGCCACGTGGAATCTGCACAGGTAAAACACCACCCTACAAACACTACTATGATGATCACTCTCTCATGCCTCTCTGCCATTGTCTCTATGGAAACAAGGATATTCTCCATCACAAAAGCATGACCCAAAGCTGATTGTGCCCTGGTACCTTTGGTGCAGGGAGGAATGATGTTAAGTGCAGCTGATTCTTCTTCATTGTACCCAGTTCCAATTGCACTCAAGGGCCCCATTTATTGAACTGTTATGAACAATTGGTCGACAGGATTTTTAGATAAAAATTACAAAACAGTGACCACGGAGTAAAAGGTAAATTAGTGGAAAATCACATGATGTTTTAACTCTAGGAATAGAGAGGCACAGCAGAATATTAGTAAAACCTCCCCAAAATAGAAACCAAGATTACAAGTGAATTAAAGGAGTGTATGAGAGGATGCTGACACAGAATTCTGGTTGGGATACACAAGTGCACAATTCTCCATTCAAGAAAATGGGGAAGATCAAGGGCAGTACGACACACAGAAAGAGTATAAAACTTTGGAAGTACAATATAGAAGTACTTACTTGTTTTATGGCCTTAGCTCTCTGAGCCTCAGTTTACTTTTCTTTAAGTATGTATGATGCCACTGATTTCACTGGTTAACTGCAAGAATTAAGTAAACACACCCAAACACAAGCACATATAGTCAGAGAATGTCTGTTACAGTGCCTGATAATACACAGTAAAAACACTCCTAAGTATCTGCTGAAGGAACAGATTAACAGTATAATTAGTAGCTATACTTCTGAGGCAAATTTTCAGCTGTAACCACCAGCAACAATAACGGCAATTCCATTTTCAGTAAGGCATAAAAATATTAGAATCCCTTCTAAGCCTTTTTGTAGACAGATGAGTAGCAGCCATTTAGTTTAATATAAAATTATTGTCAGAACTACCCTGTAATTTGCCTCCAACAAATGTCCAGATGCCACTACATTGGACCCAAGGTCACCATGGTGGAGCTGACTTGTCTGGTAGCAGATTGACTGGTTCCTATTAGAGTTGACCCAGAGCCAGATGTTTCCATGGAGGCTACTGCTGGCCTTACACTTGCACCAATTTTTAGTATGAAACGTGTCCCCAGATGATAGGCCAGAGGGCAATCATAGCAGTTATCCTTGCTGAATTCTGTTTCCACCTCTTCCACAAGATCATACTTCCTTCTCCTGGGCAAGTTTTCTGCCAGTTTATCAGAATAGTGTCTCTCTAGCTGAGCATAATAGTATTTGTGTTGTAGAGTTCAGGCAGTAGGCCAGTGCCCCTGCCTTGGATGCTGTTCAAACAAGAATCATCTCCTCCTTTAAGGATGATTTGAAAAATTGGTTTGTTTGTTTCTTTTTCTTGAATATGTTTTGAGCTGGTGTTAATTCTACAAAGTGAACAGGCAGCTAAAGCCTTTGAAGTTGTTAAATATACTTTGAGAGCAAAAAATAATTTTTGTAAGATGACTAATATTCAGTTTGTATTTTACTTAAATTGTTGTCAATATTTGCAAAGCCAAATGTAAAAAGCAATCAAATATATCAAACCATGTGAGCAAAATTAAAGGGTTTCTTGTAGGAGTTGTAGAATTTAATGTAACAGAGCCCTATCCCAGGCATGAGATGTCAAGCTCTGGGCCATAAGCCCCAGAGGGCTATACTCTGATGCTCCTATAACCCCTCTCTTCCATCAGGTGAGGACTCCTTAGAGTCAAGAGGATGTGCCCATACAAAGTCTGTGCCTCCCCTCTCTCTCATGATGTTCTAGGTACTTGTGAACCAGAAATTTCTTTCCAAATGGCCCTGAGCCTGTTTCCAGGACCAGCACAGCCCTTCACGTGCATCTACATCCCAAGAAGTGGCATCAGACAGAAAGTGTGGACAAGGTAGGGACTTAAAAGCTGGGATGTACTCGGGGTGCATTAAGGCCCCTGGTGGTATGGGAAGATGGGGCTCGGGGTGGGGAGAGAAAGGGAGATGACCAAAAGATTGGGCTGCAGGCTGAGAGTTAGGAATTGGTTGTTTGGTACCACCACAAGCCAGGACAAAACACCAAGATACCAGATAATTTTAAAATTTGGTCTTCCAGGACCTGATAAAGGTATATTCATCAAGGTTAGGAAGTAGAAAATATTTCATTTAGCAGTTTGCTAGCTTGATTTACAACTTTTCCATATTTAGACATATGGAATTTGGCCACCACTTGTACACTTGCCCTAGGCCCCATACATGTGAGGGTTCTACTGAAATTAACTTTTAAAAATTACAGGCATATAAATGAGAGTAATTGGATTAAGTTCTGTTAATTTCTTTAGCAAAACTCAGATTACAGCTAATAATCCACAACAAGAAATATGTTTCTGAGGGTTTTTTTTTTTTTTTAAGATTTTATTTATTTATTTGAGAGAGAGAGAGAGCGTGTGAACAGTTAGGGGAGGAGCAGAGGGAGAGGGACAAGCAGACTCCCTGCTGAGTGTGGCGCCCAAGGCAGGGCTCAATCTCACAACCATGAGATGACCTGAGCCAAAATCAAGAGCCGGACACTTAATTGACTGAGCCATCCAGGCGCCCCTCTTTTTGTTTTTAATGAAAAATTATAAACTTCTACAAAAGTAGAAGTTAAAGTTTAAGAAACTTTCATGTGCCCCATATACAGCTTAATTATAACTAACTCAAGGCCACTGAGGCTTCATCTTTACTCCGGATCCTCCCTCCCAATTATTGAAACCAAATCACATGCTTGTCAGTTTGTATATTTAGAATGTACTCTTTTAAAAATGTACCCATATTTCACCACACTTAAAAACATGAACTATATCAAATGTTCAGAAAGTACACAAATCTTCCAACCAATCTCAGATTTCCCAATATCTTTTTCTTTTTACTGTCTCTTCAAATCACAATCCAAATAAGGTCCCCACAATGTCTCTTAAGACTCTTACCAGGTTTTCTCACATCCTTTTGTCTTTTTTTGTAGTTTATTTGTTGAAGAAACCAGCTTATTTTTCGTGTAAAATTTTCATAGCTTGGATTTTGCCCAACCTATTCTCATGATGTCTCCCAAAATTGGTCATTAGATCTACAGGCTTGATTAGATTCGAATTCATTTTTTGGCAAGATGTTTTCATAAATGCCGTTGGGTATTTCTATCAGACCCATAATAGAAACTATCTCTCTCTGTGATGTTTGCAGCCAAAGGTGAGCACTGCTTACCCATTATTTCATAAAGAGTTGCAAAATATATTCTGCTTTATATCATTCTTTTTTCATTTATTAGCTGAAATATCCTATACAGAGAAACTTGCCACCCACCCAACAGCAATTTAGTTACAGTTCTTAAAAGACAGACAGGATAAATGCTTGATTCTTTTCCATTTTTTATCAGTTTTTAAAATAATGGGTTGGTTCCCTAGCATCCTCCAAAATTTGTGTTAGGGTTGTTTTGTATCATGAGGGTGAAAGGATTTTAACATAGTTGATGCATTTCAATACAGTGCAGTCATTATTCTTATTGATGCACAAATGGAGACATTTTTGACTGGTGGAAGCCTTTTCAAATTAGATCATGAGTGATGCAGGATCTTTTAACAAGTGTCTCAGGATAACAATATCAACACTACCTCCAAAAATATGATTACAAAACATAATTACATTTTTGTGTTTTTTTCATATAATTGAATTTATTATTTTTCTATTTTTATTTTTATTTGACAAATAACACTGTATTAGTTTTAGGTGTGCAACATACTGTGTTTTTTGCTTTGGATTTTGTGTGAGTGTGTGTGTGTTTGTCATTAATACAATGATATTAATAAACTTCTATGTCTGGAAGTCACTTTAAATGACGTGTGTGTGTGTGTGTGTGTCTGTATGTAGTTTTGTCACCAACTAAATTTGCAGTTAGATGTATTTGTTTTGTTGTATTTTCAATTTTTAGAAAAATTTAAATGAGATGTTATAATTATATTAAATATTCATATATAACTGAGAGTTCTAGAGGGGAGGGGGGTGGGGGGATGGGTTAGCCTGATGATGGGTATTAAAGAGGGCATGTACTGAATGGAGCACTGGGTGTTATATGCAAACAATCAATCATGGAACACTACATCAAAAACTAATGATGTAATGTATGGTGATTAACATAACATAATCAAATAAAAAGATAAAAAAAATTTTCATGTATTTCTTTTTTTTTTTTTTTTAGATTTTATTTATTTATTTGACAGAGAGAGACACAGCGAGAGAGGGAACACAAGCTGAGGGAGTGGGAGAGGGAGAAGCAGGCTTCCCGCCGAGCAGGGAGCCCGATGCGGGGCTCGATCCCAGGACCCCGGGATCATGACCTGAGCCGAAGGCAGACGCTTAACGGCTGAGCCACCCAGGTGCCCCTCATGTATTTCTAAAGTCAAATTCTTAAATATTCAGAGAATTCTAGCATCTATTCTTGTTCCATTTTCTATTTTCTCTGAATATCTATAGCTAACTATTTTTTACAGTTTTACTTCATCCTCCTGAAAAGGTGTCTTTCCATGTATTTTACAGGTGCACATATACACATGTACACAAATCCCACTCATTTCCTTCTTAGATAAATTATAGCATAATAAACATCCACTTTTCTCTACCTGGTACATGTTTCTCTTTCTTCTTGTAACTTGATGATTACATTTATATGGAAATAGGAGAAAAATACTGATTGAAATATTGAAAATGAGGAGGAAATCTAGATGAGTATTTTGGAGAAGTAGTACAGTGGAAAGGATGGTGAACTCCAAAAAACACCATATTTGCATCCAGCATTCATTTCAAATTTAACTATAGATCAATTTCTCAAATTGTTAAAGGTTCATTAATCAAGTAATTTTGGAGAAAGACACACTGATATGAATTTAATTATTATAAAGTCTTGTAAGTTTCAGAGTGAGTTGACTTGAAAACATGTGCCTAGAACAACATTTTGTGTCTTATACTAAATGACAGAGAAACTTGTTAGTCATGTAGAACATATCCCAGGCAATTAGTAGACACACATAGGTTCTCAAAGACACTGAAAGAAAAATTTCAGAAAGTAACATATATCCAAAACACTGACTGTATTTACTTTCTCCAAACACAAAAATTGAAGTAAATACTGACTCTTTGACAATCCTAATATTTATTAATTTTTGTAGTACACAATAGGAAGAGAATATATGTCAAGGGACAAAAAAAAACTGAGTTGAATCCTGGTTCAGCTATTTAGCAGCTGTGTGACCTTTCGCAAATCATTTAACTTCATTGGGCTTTATTTCTCTTATTTATAAAATATGGATGCTAATACTTCCTCGTGGAATTGTAAGTGATAATATTACATGTTTAAAGTACCCCCAAGACCCCCAAAGGATACAAGGTCAATACCCAGTAAACATTAGCTCATTTTCTCTTTTGTGGATAACAAACAGGAAACCACACAGATTAATGGCTGACAGCCAGGCTGCCTGAGTTCAAATCGCAGCTATGATACATTCAGGCTGTATGGCAATGGGCAAATTATTTAACCCACATGGGCCTCAGTTTTACCATATATAAAAGAGAGATAATAGGAATATCTCTGAAATTAATGATGTACTATATATGTTGGCTAATTGACTTTAAATTAAAAAAAAAAAGTCTTCAAAAAATAGGAATATCTTCCATGGAGGGTTGCTTTAAGAATTAAATTCCATATAATATTATGCTTCCTCCATGAGAAAGGGACATTTTTTTGTTTTGTTTCACTGCTATATTCCTGGGACCTAGAATAGTACCTGATACCTGGTAAGTTCTCTTTAAACGTTAATAAAAAACAAATGAGTTTAACATATGTATCTCATATATCTTAGGTTTAAAGGCTCATCGTAGAAGTTTCAAGTGTGCAGCTTTGTTGCATTTCACATCTGAGAGTTCTCTCCTTATGCATTTAGACTTCGTCCTTCTCCTCCCCAGGTTTTATTAAATGATGGATGTTCTCCCCATCATTGCAACCTCCAAGGTCCTGGCCTTTCCTGAACTGGGCTTTACATGCATTGAGGCAGTGACTACAGCCTTACCACTCTGCTACTCAATTCTTTACTCAAGAAAGACTGCTTATAAGTCTGGGTCTGCAGAATCTTGAAGTCATTCAAATCTATTACAAAGACCTGTAGGGTATTTCTTGATAACATACCGTGTGCTTTGGTGATTGTTTCTGAAAAGGCAATAGACTTGTAAGCATTATATATGTCATGCATATTGGAAGTATACTAAATATACTACTTCACTGGGAACTCTCTTGACAATAATGTGAATTGCTGAGGGAACAGAAATCAATTCTTCGAGTGTTTTCTGACATCAAAGTTGACCGCTGTGCTTCAGGAAAAGGGTTCAAAGTAAGATTGACTTGCGTGATTGAGATATTCATAAGATCAACCTGCAAAAGTAGGCCAGAAATTCTTTCACTACCAAGATGCAAGGGGATGATGAAGGCCTGAATTCAAACAGCTAGTGTGCAGATAAGGGCCTTAGCAGAACTGAGCGGGAGCCACACACAACTATTAGCAGCTTCTGAAACCCATCACGAATACTCACACCTTTAGACCTATATCTTTATGTTCTGTTCTCTTAACCTAAAACGCCCTTCCTTCAGTTCTGTATTAAATCCTCCTTCACCTCCACATGCTTCAATAGTCATCTCAAATAAATCCCTTTCTGGCTCACAGCTTTTCTTAGGTCATTTTTTTTTTCTTCCTTTCTTGCAGCAAAGATGTGATTTCATCTAACGTTATTAGTTTTTTTTGTTTTGTTTTGTTTTGTTTTCAAGTGTGACTCTTTCTTTACCATAAGTTTCTTAGGGACAGGGGAAATGACTTACTTATTTTGTGTCCCTCCACCTTGCTTAGCACCATCAAAACAATTTTGTCATTTTGTTTTTAATCGTCATACTTCGGTCTCAGTAGTTCCTGCAAAAACTTACTCATTGAGCAACAATATGAGTGGAAATTTTCTGAGTGGAAAATTTTAAAATTGAATAAAAATAAAATAATTTAGAAATCTGAAAATGACTTAGGTAAATAGGATACACCAGAATAGCCAAATGTCATCTATAGCAGAGGCTCAATAAATGGTACCTTAATACAGCAACCATGGCCAATTGGAATTATTTATTATTTCAACATTTACTGAGCACCTACTATATATCAGGTAAGAGCAATAAAAACTTTACAGCCTATTGAGGGAATATATCATATTGAGATCCAAAACCACTAGCAAGAAAAAATACACTTATGTATTTACAGTCTGTATAATAATTGAGGAAAGTGGAATGTTTTTAAAAACATCAGCAAGAATGTGAATCTGGAACTGGGTTTTGTTAGCTAAATGCATACTGTCCAAGCTCACATCAAAGGGGAAATCTGGGTCATCTCAGCTAAATTCAATGACTACACAGTTCAAGTAATAAATATAATTGTATTTTGGTGGTAGTCTAGATGTCTGGAAGTACCAATTTAATCACCAGGCCAGCTGGTTTGATAACACAGTATAAAAATATACTAAGAAAGTAGAGGCCATAAAAAAGGCACAGCACTAAAGAGAGACAACTACTGAAATTCCTTTTGAATTCCGAAATGAGAAAAGAGTGGCTACCAAATTCTTTTTTTTTTAATTTCATTATGTTATGTTAATCACCATACATTACATCATTAGTTTTTGATGTAGTGTTCCATGATTCATTGTTTGCATATAACACACAGTGCTCCATTCAATATGTGCCCTCTTTAATACCCAAATTCTCCTTTTGACATGATATAATTACATTTACCACTTTGGCCCAAGTTCCTTTTGGGTGCAGTCCCAGTCAAGAGATGATCAAGTTTAAGAAACACTGTCAGTGGCAGAATGTCTAAACTTATGATCAAGGCTGAAATCTAATGAAATACAATTGCTTCTAATATCATTTGAATCTTCATTTTCTATCACCGATCATAAACTACAAAATGAATTAATGAGGGAATAGACAGGATTTGACCGGACACCAGAAGTCCCGTGGTCTAGATTGGGATTCACCTAGCTATGTGATTATGAACAAGTGACTTCATTTTTTGTAAGGTTCAATAGTGATATTTATTAAAATTATGATATCACAACATGCTTTGCTTACCATGCCAAAGGTTAGAGTGAAAACTGAATGACATAATGTAAGGAACAGTTCTGGAAACATTGCAAAATAAAAGAAGTGTAAAACATGATCATTTTTGTGGCCATGTTGTTATCAATAATAAAAAAAATGCTGGGCGCCTGGGTGGCTCAGACGGTTAAGCGTCTGCCTTCGGCTCAGGTCATGATCCCAGAGTCCTGGGATCGAGTCCCGCATCGGGCTCCCTGCTAGGCGGGGAACCTGCTTCTCCCTCTGCTTCTCTCTCTCTCTCTCTGTCTCTCATGAATAAATAAATAAAATCTTTAAAAAATAATAATAATAATAAAAATGCTTATTATAAGATATAACAGCTTGAAATGTTATAGGGACTAAATATGGCAAAATAAACTCATCTTTGTGTTTTGTGAAAATATATCCTGTCACTTGCTGCTACTCCAAATGACAGGTGAAAACCTTTGGTCAGGGGAAATGTACAAAAAATTCTGAAACACAATTTAATGAAAACCACAACACATTTCTTTTGTCAGGAGCCCATAGCTTCAGCACAGCTAATTCCCTGCTCTATTCTTGGGGAAACATTCCTAAAAGCTCCAGGCTGTTGGTTAACAGCAGATGTAGACATTTATAAATAAGAACCATCTTAACGGAATAATTCTCCACAAATTATACAAAGGATCCCAAAGAATAGTTCCAAGTATTTACAACCAGCATTCAGAGACACACTCTGTGGGGATACCATTCATTAAAGGCACTGCTTATAGACTGAAAGGTAATCAGAAAATGATCTTTCCTCCTCCGACTGCTGCATTGCATTTGCCCCATACGCCACCACAGAAACACTAGTATAAATGTTATCTAAGGGTCATAAAACACTCTCTGAAAGTAAATTTTACCCTATGGGAAGTAAACTTTTAATGCACCAAATTCAATTTAGTGCCTTGCAGACAGGAATTCTGCAAAGAATATTCTGAAAAAAAAGGCAACTCATCTTTTATAGGTGAGTACTCTATCATAGAAGCCCAGGAATGGGAAATTGGGTCTTCATCCTCCCAGGCCATCATGGTTTCTAACTCTAAGAATGATGACTATTATCAAAGTTTTAAAAGATTCACAGGAATGGCCATTCTACAACCTTTTCTTGGAAGCAAACTTCTATCATAAACACACTATCTTTAAAATTCTTCCATGTTTAACCTAAGTGTTCCAATGCTGGCTGCACCTTTCTGTTTCAGTGAAGATACTCATTCATTCTCATATTCATTCATTTATTCATTCATTCTTCAACCAACAAATATTTATTGAATGCGTATTATGGCAAAGGTTATTGGTTGTGGTATAAGAAATGTATGGGGATATAAGAAAAGTTCTCCACCCCTTAGGCAACAACAACCTTGAT
Source organism: Mirounga leonina (assembly GCF_011800145.1). NCBI lineage: Eukaryota > Metazoa > Chordata > Mammalia > Carnivora > Phocidae > Mirounga > Mirounga leonina. The sequence goes on along the minus strand of NW_023270377.1, from coordinate 94,371,309 downwards.
CTCTTCATATAGATCATTATTAAGAGCAGTGTATGGAAACAGATGCCAATTTGCTGGAAATATGGAGAACAGAGGAGCATGTTAAACTGCCCCAAGAATAGCAAACAATAAATTTAAACTGAGAAATTCTGTAGGTCAAATGCTCTAGGTTCTTCAATAGGTATTTGAAAGAAAAGCAAGTGATATTTGTTAAAAGAAACCTAAAATACATAACCAATTTTATAACAAACAGCCAAGGCTAAACTAAAGTGTCTGGGGATGTACAGGAAGAGATAACACTAAAAACACAAGGGGGTTATTGTTATAAAGGTAGGATATTAGTTACTTATTGGGGGAAGATGAAGGTTGAGAATGGGAAGAGGCCCCCAGCGGCATTCTGGATAGCTGGTAGAGTTTCTTTCTTGATGTTGGTTACAAGAGTGTTCACCTTAGAATAATTCATTAAGCCAGTTATTTTGTGTGTGTATGGTTTTCTGTATTTGTGTTTTGTTTTTCAAGAAGCACTTATTAACACGGAATAACACCTATGCCTCGCTAGTGAGAATGCAAAATGGCACAGCTACTTTGAAAAAGTTTGACAGTTTCTTATAAAGTTAAACGTATGCTTCCTACGTGACTCTGTAATGATCCCATTCCTACTTATCTGCCCAAGAGAAATGAAAACGCTGAAATTATAGCATGAAAGTCACAAGTTTACAGCCGTTATACTCACCCCAACTGGAAGAAACCCATGAGTAGCTGAATGAATAAACAAATAGGTACTTTTATACAATGGAATATTACAGAGCAATAAAAGGAAATGAACCACTGACACATGCAACGAAAAGGATGCATATCAAAAGACACACTGAGTGAAAGAAACCAGACACAGAAAGTGAAATTATTTCTAACTTCAAAATTATATGATTTTCTGAAAAAGGCAAAACTACAGGGAGAGAAATCACATCAGTTGTTGCCAGGGGCTTAGGATATGGAGTTAGAACTGACAACAAAGGGAAATCAGGGAACTTTTCAGGGGCAGGAAAATATTCTGTATTTTGATTTGGTTACACGATGGTATATGCTTGTCAAAACTGAACAAACTGTACACCTAAAAAATGGATTTTCTGCAGATCTGACCAAAAAGTATTTATTATTCAGAGTAAGAATGAATTTAGTTTCCAATTTTAAAATAAAATGGATTCTATATCCTGTATTTGTTTTCTTAAAAGAAAAAAGTATGTTGGGGAGGGGAGAGGAACATAGTAAGAGTATAATGGGTAATTTAAAAAAATATTTAGAAGGAGACTAAATCATGTTTTTGTTTTGTTGTTTGTTTTTTGTTTTTACTGATGGCTGTTTCTTCACAGAAATTGTTTAAAAGTGAAAACAATTCTGGATGTCATAAAGTTCTCTCTGTTCAGGCTTTTTCCCAAACCAGTTCAAATAAATCCTAAAGCAGACAACATCAGAGCCAAGAGTGATAATGGTTATGTCCACTGCAGAGGATCGTAGCTTCCTTTTGCCAGTCAAGTTCCTTGGTATTCAATTTTGGCTGTCCTCAACAGAAATATTTCATCTGGGCTTGGCACTTTTCTAATCTCGACTTCTCCACAGTCAAGTAACCAAAATAGACATGGTGAAAGCCCAACCCCACAGAGCTTCACCGTGATCACAGCGTGGAGAGTAAGACCATTGACTCCACATCCCCAACACAAAAGCCTGGTTGTTAGAACTTCAAGCAGGCCTGGTCACAACAGTTAATTCACTCACGTAATGCACTTCAGTTTAAATACACTGTCTTTTTAAAAACCATAAGAAGCATTATAAAACTATAAACAACTAAATTTCTTTGTTACAATTGAGCAAACTGAGATCTAAAAAGTTCAAATTACTGAAGTTATTAAGCTAGTTAGAAGTGGAGCTAGAACGAGGTCCTAGGAAGCCCCATTTAATAGGATGGTGCTCTTTGAAATAAAATTGGAACTATACTCTGTGTTGATACTCTTTTCTCTACCAGGGATAAATAACGGCAATATAACTTCTATGTTTTCTACTCAACAACATATAGCTCTGTTAAGAATCTGGAAAACTTATGACAACGCCATCATGTTTTTTGCAGAAACAGAAATACAAAGGAAATAAGCAATGTTCAGCATTAAGTTATCAGTTACTCGGGGAGCTGAAAATGGCGTCTTTTTTTTTCCTATTCTCTTATAGTTGGTTTTAGCCTCCCTCTGCTTTGCTTAAGCAAGAACTTACACACTAGATAACTAAGATATAAACTTCTGACAGCAAAACATGATCCATATTATGTGAACCAGGCATTTTAAAAGATGCTATTTGAAATCTTTTTTTCCATCTGTGTGATTTGAAGAAAATTTATCGTTTCGCCAATGTTGCTTTGCCATCTTAAACTTCTGCTAGATTTTCTCAAAGGAGATGAGAGGCCCCCATTTTTATGAAAAGTCTCAGCTAGAAATATTGCTGATAGTGTGGAAATAGCAACCCCAAATCAATAGAAAATTGCCCTCTATATTCATCAGGAGGAACAAGGCACTCAGGAGAGCCAGCCCCTGTGATAGGTTAAAGCTGACGAGGGTCTGAGATAGGAACAAATGCAGAAGAGGAGCAGAAGAGCTCTGTACTATTGACTGTCCGAAGGTCAACTGACAGCTTTTCTCCTCTTGTTATGTTTTACTCCTCCTAAAGATATAGAGAAAATGTTCTTCGCATGTACCCAACAGACGCAGAGGTAGAAGGGAATACGCTGATAGAACATTTAAGGGGATATTATCCTCTTCAACACACACTTCTATGCCAGGTGCCTAGGGCTTCCAAATGGGCAGCAGAAAATGAACCCTAGGCTTCCATAAAGTGTCTGAGAGCCGATAATATGAACAACAACCAGTGAACGAGTTAAGCAGTAAAACCATCTCCACTTACATCTCCTTGAAGTTCAGCATGCAGCCAACTGCACTTAAGCATAGCAATCAACCGTGATAGGAGAAGTCCCAGTTACAGTAAGCAAAGAAATAGCTTCAAGGCAGCAGATAACTATGAAGGGAGAGAAGGTCAGAACAGGTGCAGAAAAATCCTGGAGGTAGGGGGAGAAAGCTTAAGACTCCACTTGGGTGATTTTTAACTATCCTTGTCTATTATGGGTGACAAAGCTTAATTGTCCCCTTTACTTAAATTTACACTGCATGGTGTAAATACACATACGCACACACATGTGCACACATGCATGCACACACACACACGGGGAACATTTCAAGGCTGCAGAGAAACAGTAATTGATTTCTGATGATGCTTCGGGTGTGATATGGTTCACCAGCAGTATAGTTTATAAAATATGTCTTCTGGGTGGTGAGTCTACCAGGTTGATTCTAATTTAAAGCTTCAAACACACTGTAGCATGGAGCTGTCATATGATAAACATGTGTATTATTATTGCTAGTAGCACTATACAATTAGTGCTCATTTCATCCGGCTTGACTTATGCCTTTGCGTGATAACATACCATTAACAAATATGAAGTCTGACTGTCCTGAAGTTGGGCAAAAGTTCCTTTAATTTATAGCTAAGCTATAAATGGGGGTTTTTTGGTTCATATATGCACATAAGTCTTCTCTATCTGGGGTCTACATTTTTTAAGGACGCATACTGTGTTCTATCTTACTGTACACACAATAAAAATGTTTGCTTGTCTGATAAGAACAGCAGCTTTTGTCAATAATCTACACATTGACAGCACAGTTCCCAAAGGAACCAACTCAAATAGAGGTGCAACTTGTACATGGTTTGCATTACATCAGTAGTCGTGTATTGCTTATTTCTTCACAAATCTGGTTCTTCTTAATTATTGTTTTTTTTAAGATTTTATTTGACAGAGAGAGAGAGAGAGAAAGCACAAGCAGGGGGGAGTGGTAGGCAGAGGGAGAAGCAGGCCCCCTGCTGAGCAGGGAGCCTAATGAGGGACTTGATCCCAGGCCCCTGGGATCATGACCTAAGCTGAAGGCAGATGCTTAACCAACTGAGCCACCCAGGTGCCCCTCTTCTTAATCATTGTTATTCTACCTCAACAGAGCCCACCTGGTTGGAGAGAGTGTTCCTGAAGTGCTTGTCCAGGTGAAACTAACTGATGTACAAACTCATTCACTCAAGGTAATGACGTTGGGGGTGCCAACACTAATCTTTACATAGGAGGGAAGGCAGTGATACAGCCATACTCACATCATTAGCCTTGGCTGGCTAGACATGCGCAGTTCAAAGGAACAGTTAAAGCGGGGGTAGAGACAGTTACAGAATCAAAGAAGGGTGGGGCACAAAGCTATAACCACATACAATATGCCCAGCCATGTGTACCACTCAGACAACAGGTTAAACAACCATTATGACATCTGGAAAGCATCTTCGATTTATATCACCAAATATCAAGACAAAGAAGCCCTAATGGTACTGCTGCCTGACTCTCAGTACCATCCTACTGAAATGCTCCTTCATGTATGGGAGGGCTTAATTTGGAAGTACCTTTTCTCTTCTCTATATTTAGATGAAAGGTTGTAAATGGTCTGAATCAAGCTTATTATGGCTGCCTGAATCACCCTCGGTGCAGACCATTTCTGATTTATGAGCTTAGAGCTGATTATGTAATCTCTGGTCACATCTCTCTCTGTCTCTCTCTTTTTATTGCCCACATTTTGAACCACTGCTCATCATTACACCCTAGTCAGAGGTCAAGAGGAAGGGGGGGATTATAAATGAAGGTTTGGTGGTGATATAAAAAGAGAACTACTCATTCAAACATTTTTATAGATTTTTATCACCTAAGTGATCCCATTACTCATCACCACAGATAATCACAATGTTCAGGTTTGCCTGGTGCCGTATCACCTCACTGAAACTGCGTAAAATCAAGCCTTGGACTAATTACCCTGCAGCACTCATTCTGACACCTGAACTCCATCTCGCACGTACACCTGACTATCCAGGCTTCTAACTCCATTATCCACTTTCCCCTCCAAAGCCTCACCTCATCCCTGAATCTGAGACTCCAGAATCTCCTTCCCTATCGTTTAGATGTCTGCATGGTGACAAGCCATCAACTACACCAGGAAAATACTTCTCGCAGCTCCGCCCACACCTCAGCATCTCATGTCTCTGTGCTCCAGGTTCCAAACAGGTATCAGAAACATGCAACACGTGTCCATCTGGAGGCTCCCATGGACTTGCAGCATAGTGCCTGACTTGAGATCCGTAAGCACTAGAGTTCTACTTACTCATCATCATTAGACATGAAACCAGCATTCCTATTTCATGTACTGTGACATTCAGAAGGCCCTTAACTTGGTAGACGTAAATGACCTTGCAGAATTAGCAACACTTCTGTGAATTAATCCTAATCTGCACAATTTTGGATGACTATTATATCCTCCAATGACATCTCTGAAGGGGCTTATGGATGTGTTCTAGTATGAGTCTGTTACCAGAGACAATGTTTCTCTCCCTGAGTCGAGGAGATAACAATTACATAGGCTCTTGTACTTTCCTTTTAATCATGTCTGCCAGGAAATCTTAGAACTAAGTCAAATGCTCAATCTCAGAAAACACGGCAGGCCGTGTAAGTACGATTACTTGCCACACTACCCTTTTGTGGCTTTTATTTTCTATTTTCATTTTATTAGTCATATTGTAAAGCTACCTTTTATTGTAAGCCACTTCAAAAACTTTGAAAAGGTGGATTACTAGCATTATTTTTCAAAGTAAACTCGTCCCATAAACAATATTCAAAGTAAGCCTACATCTCAGGGAGCATCATGTACAAAATGAACTTGTTGACCCAGAGAAAAGGAGAAAATTATGAATATAAAAGTTTTAAATTCAATATAATTATTTGGAATATGGAAATTATTTGAGTATTTAGATGTGGACCATGTCTAAGGCTGATGAGCTATACACATGTTCTATAATATGGAGAATTTTACAAAGACTTAAATTATAGTAACAGGATTGTTTAAACAAACAGAACTAGAAGTATCTTACAAACCAAAGTTTAAAATGCCAAAAGCCATCAAAAATGTTGTAGCGGGCCTACTTAAATTATTGCATAATTATCTTCTTTTAAAAGTTTTTATTTAAATTCCAGTATAGTTAGCAGCCAGTGTAATAATATTAGTTTCAAGTCTACAATACAATGATTCCACACTTCCATACATCACCCTGTGCTCATCACAAGTGTGCTCCTTATTCCCATCCCCCATTTCACCCATCCCCGCACCCACTGCCCCTCTGGTAACCAGCAGTTTGTTCTCTAGAGTTAAGAGTCTGTTTCTTGGTTTGCCTCTCTCTCTCTCCCCCCCCCCCCACCCCTTGCTCATTTGTTTTATTTCTTTTTGATTTTTTATTTAAATTTTACTTAGTAAACATACAGTGCAATATTGGTTTTGGGGGCAGAATTCAGTAATTCATCACTTACATATAACACCAAGTGCTCATCATAAAAAGTGCCCTCCTTAACCCTCATCACCCATCTACCCCTCTCCCGCCCACCTCCCTCCATCAACCCTCAGTTTGTTCTCTATCATTAAGAGACTCTAATGGTTTATTTCCCTCTCTCCCTTTGTGTAATTACCTTATCTGTGATATATACTTTTTCTTCCACCTTTGCTGATTTACATTAGCTGTCTGGCTACAACTGCACTTGAATTCTTCAGTTCCAGTGAAGCTTTACATAAGGAAACTGATTATAGCAGGGGAAATGCAGTATGTAAAACCAACCACTATCTGTTCTACATATAATTATCTTCTCTTTCAGTCTAGGACATAGCCTTGGCTCTTATGCAACTGAACTCTGTATGGGTGTCATTTGATTTATAGCAGATGACCTGGCATCATACGAAAATAATTTACTGTGCCATGTGTCTCACACCCGGTAAATCAATAGCTTGAATACAGAGACGTCTCAATTAGATAGCACAAGGGTAGGGCGATCTACATCTTCCTCTCCTGTATCATTAAAAGGGCAAGCATTACAAAGCAGTGTTTGTTTTAGAGCTGCTTCCAAAGTGGTGGGGGAGGTCTATTATTTCAAGTTGGGAGACATAAAGTGAGAGTTACCATCAAACCAAATGAAAAATCGAGCACAAGGTTGTATAAGTAATAGCCTGGGAGGGGTGGGACATGCATTTGTTTAAGTATTGATTGGTGCATTTCTACAGCACCTGTGTATTTACCATGGGCTCAGAGAGTGGAACAGGGTGTTAAATTATGACTCTGAATGCAGGGGGGTCATCCATCCTTTCTACCCTGTTCCTCCAAGAAGACTCTAAACCAAAGTCACAAGCATTCATGGTATTAGTCACAATGAGATAAATCATCTGGAGGCTCAACTTCGGTTTCTCCCTGTGGCATATCCAAAACTTAAGCTATCATTATAAAAGTTTCATAATGAGGAAGCCATATTATCCATCATTGATCTCATCCAAATCCCAATGGTAAATTAAACATAAGATCCACATAGACTGCTTAGAAAAATTTTAGGGCAACTTCTCAAACTTGATTTAGCCTGGGATAGCCTCATGAAGGAGAAAAAAAAACAAATAAACAAAGAACCCAAAAATTAATCTCCTGATTTTTCAAATGGTGAAGTGAGATACAGAAATGAAAGTAAATCGTTCTTCCCAGAGTTCCCATATCTGGTCCCAGGACTGGAATAGCACAAGTTTGTGGGGTTTTTTTACATGGAACTAAATAGCTTGTAAATAATAGGCTGAACCTTCACCTGGCCCCACAGTAACTGTAACTGGAAGCTGAAAGATTCTGTGTGGGAATTAAATCTAAGAGCTACTTTTCAGAATGCTCCTTTCAAATTCAAGTTTGGTCTTTTTAAAGGAAAGAAACTCATTGATTTTGATTTTTTTTTTAACTATTGGTAAATGTTTCCTTTAAGTACTGAGTAAGAGCTTACTGAATGATTAGATTCACATTCTCTGTCTTCCTTAAAATAGAATTATGATGACCGGTAAAATTTCATCCTCCTGGCTGGCCTTTCACCGGACATCCCTATAGGCCACACAGCCACCACATCTTCCCAGAAAAATCCCTTGGAAACCCATCAGGGAAGAAAAGACAACCAGATCCAATAAAGCCAAGACTATGCGAGGTTCAAATAGCAAGTTTCAACAAATTGGCCCACATGCCATATCAGGGCGTGGCCAGAGGAGAAGGTCTAAGCTATAGGTAAATTAGCTCCTCAAATTCAACAAAAGCTTTCACAATGGAAATTCAAGCACAGGGGCTACTGGTGCAGGAAGAGATGCCCCGCCTGAAGCAAGAAACTCAGTTCAGAACGATACCTGGAGAACTGCTGTTGGAGGCCACGCATCTGAATTCTGTTGCACTCAGACTCCAGTGTCACCTCCTGCAACCGCTTCTCACTCTGAAGACGTAAGTGTCTCTCCTCTTCCAGTTCATGCATCAGCTTCTCTTGCTATGAAACGCACAAAGGGAATGACTTTTAAGGTGGTGTTTCTTAATTACTATGAGAAAAAAATAATTAGTAAGAGCTGTCAGTTACTAAGTGCTAACTTGGACTTTATATATAAGTTAATTTCATCCTCATTACAACCCCATGAAGTAGGTTCTATTATTAACCTCTTATTACAGACAAGAAAACTAAGGATCAGAAGCATCTGAGTAATTTGTCATAAAAACCAGAAGGTAACAGTTTTCAATCCTAGCTGATGTCTCTAATGCTTGAATAATTTTCACTAAACCAGGTGGCTTCTTGTGCAGATATGAAGATCTATGACCCAGTAATACTACCAAATGTATTATAATTTGAGTAATGATGAGTGAGATCATTAGTGCCTGTTCAGAATTATTTCATCTCTTCAATCTCTGGTCTATGCTTTTATTTTTTTTATTTTTTTAAATTTTATTATGTTATGTTAGTCACCGTACAATACATCATTAGTTTTTGATGAGGTGATCCACGATCCATTGTTTTCGTATAACACCCAGTACTCCATGCAGTATGTGCCCTCCTTAATACCCATCACCGGGCTAAACAATCCCCCTCCCCCCTCCCCTCTAAAACCCTGTTTGTCATGGTTCATCTCTCCCTCCAATTCCCCCCCACCCTCATTTTTCCCTTCCTTCTCCTAGTGTCCTCCATGCTATTCCTTATGTTCCACAAATAAGTGAAACCATATGATAATTGACTTTCTCTGCCTGACTTATTTCACTTAGCATAATCTCCTCCAGTCCCATCCATGTTGATGTAAAAGTTGGGTACTCATCCTTTCTGATGGCTGAGTGATATTCCATTGTATATATGGACCACATCTTCTTTATCCACTCGTCGGAAGGGCATCTCGGCTCTTTCCACAGTTTGGCTATTGCGGACATTGCTGCTATGAACATTGGGGTGCATAGGGCCCTTCTTTTCACTACATCTGTGTCTTTGGGGTAAATAACCAGGAGTGCAATTGCTGGGTCATAGGGTAACTCTATTTTTAAATTTTTGAGGAACCTCCACACTGTTTCCAAAGTGGCTGTACCAACTTGCATTCCTACCAAAGTGTAAGAGGGTTCCCCTTTCTCCACAACCTCTCCAACATTTGTTGTTTCTTTCCCTGTCCATTTTTGCCATTCTAACTGGTGTAAGGTGGTATCTCAATGTGGTTTTGATTTGAATTTCCCTGATGGCTAATGATGATGAACATTTTTTCATGTGTCTGTTAGCCACTTGTATGTCTTCTTCTGCCCAATTTTTGACTTGATTATTTGTTTTTGGGGGGTTGAGTTTGAGAAGTTCTTTATAGATCTTGGATACCAGCCCTTTATCTGTAGTGTCATTTGCAAATATCTTCTCCCATTCTGTGGGTTGCCTCTTTGTTTTGTTGACTGTTTCCTTTGCTGTGCAGAAGCTTTTAATCTTGATGAAGTCCCAAAAGTTCATTTTTGCTTTTGTTTCACTAGCTTTTGGAGATGTATCTTGAAAGAAGTTGCTGTGGGCGATGTCAAAGAGCTTACTGCCTATGTTCTCCTCTAGGATTTTGATGGATTCCTGTCTCACATTGAGGTCTTTCATCCACTTTGAGTTTATCTTTGTGAATGGTGTTAGAGAATGGTTGAGTTTCATTCTTCTGCATGTGGCTGTCCAATTTTCCCAGCACCATTTATTGAAGAGGCTGTCTTTTTTTTCCATTGCATGTTTTTTCCTGCTTTGTCAAAGATTATTTGACCATAGAGTTGAGGGTCCGTACCTGGGTTCTCTATTCTGTTCCATTGGTCTATATGTCTGTTTTTGTGCCAGTACCATGCTGTCTTGGTGATCACAGCTTTGTAATATAGCTTGAAATCGGGCAACATGATGCCCCCAGCTTTGTTTTTCTTTTTCAATATTTCCTTGGCGATTCGGGGTCTTTTCTGATTCCATACAAATTTTAGGATTGTTTGTTCCAGCACTTTGAAAAACATCATTGGAATTTTGATCGGGATGGCATTGAAGGTATAGATTGCTCTGGGTAGCATAGACATTTTAACAATGTTTATTCTTCCGATCCATGAGCATGGAATATTTTTCCACCTTTTTGTGTCTTCTTCAATTTCTTTCATGAGTGTTCTGTAGTTCCTAGAGTATAGATCCTTTACCCCTCTTTGGTTAGGTTTATTCCAAGGTATCTTACGGTTTTGGGTGCTATTGTAAATGGAATCGATTCTCTTATTTCTCTTTCTACAGTTGCATTGTTAGTGTATAAGAAAACAACTGATTTCTGTATAATTGCTTTTGTATCCTACCACATTACTGAATTGCTGTATGAGTTCTAGTAATTTGGGGGTGGAGTCTTTTGGGTTTTCCACATAAAGTATCATGTCGTCTGCCAAAAGAGAGAGTTTGACTTCTTCTTTGCCAATTTGAATACCTTTTATTTCTTTTTGTTGTCTGATTGCTGTTGCTAGGACTTCTAGTACTATGTTGAACGATAGTGGCAAGAGTGGGCATCCTTAATATGTTCCTGATCTTAAGGGAAAGGTTCTCAGCTTTTCCCCACTGAGGATGATATTCGTTGTGGGCTTTTCATAGATGGATTTTATGAACTTGAGGAATGTTCCCTCTATCCCTATACTCTGGAGAGTTTTAATCAGGAAAGGATGTTGTATTTTGTCAAATGCTTTTTCTGCATCAATTGAGAGGACCATATAGTTCTTCTCCCTCCTCTTATTAATGTGTTCTATCACGTTGATTGATTTGTGAATATTGAACCACCCCTGCATCCTGGGGATAAATCCCACTTGGTCATGGTGGTTGATCCTTTTAATGTATTGTTGGATCGTATTAGCTAGGATTTTGTCGAGGATTTTGGAATCCATATTCATCAGGGATATCGGTCTGAAATTCTCCTTTTTGATGGGGTCTTTGCCTAGTTTGGGGATTAAGGTAATGCTGGCCTCACAGAATGAGCTTGGAAGTTTTCCTTCTGTTTCTATTTTTTGAAACAGCTTCAGTAGAATAGGTATTATTTCTTCTTTGAATGTTTGGTAGAATTCCCCAGGGAATCCATCAGGCCCTGGACTCTTGTTTTTTGGGAGGTTTTTGATCATTGCTTCACTCTCATTACTGGTTATTGGCCTATTCAGGTTGTCAATTTCTTCCTCTTTCAGTCTTGGCAGCTTATAGGTTTCCAGGAAGGCCTCCATTTCATCCAGATTGCTCAGTTTATTGGCATATAGTTGTTGATAATAATTTCTAATAATTGTTTCTATTTCCTTGGTGTTAGTCATGATCTCTCCCCTTTCATTCATAATTTTATTAATTTGGGTCCTTTCTCTTTTCTTTTGGATAAGTCTGGCCAGTGGTTTATCGATCTTATTAATTCTTTCAAAGAACCAACTTCTAGTTTCGTTGATCTGATCTACTGTGTTTCTGGTTTCTAATTCATTAATCTCTATTTTAATTTTAATTATTTCTCTTCTAATGCATGGCTTAGGCATCGTCTGTTGCTTTTTCTCTAGTTCTTTAAGGTATAGAGTTAGTTGGTGAATTCGGGATTTTTCTATTTTTTTGAGTGCGGCTTAGATGGCTATGTATTTCCCCCTTAGGACCGCCTTTGCAGTATCCCATAGGTTTTGGACCGATTTGTTTTCATTCTCATTGATTTCCATGAATTGTTTAAGTTCTTCCTTGATTTCCTGGTTGACCCAAACATTCTTGAGCAGAGTGGTCTTTAGCTTCCAAGTGTTTGAATTTCTGCCAAATTTTTTCTTGTGAGTGAGTTCTAGTTTTAAAGCATTGTGGTCTGAGAATATGAAGGGAATAATCTCAATCTTTTGGTATCGGTTGAGACCTGATTTGTGACCCAGTATGTGGTCTATTCTGGAGAAAGTTCCATGTGCGCTCAAGAAGAATGAGTATTCTGTTGTTTTAGGGTGGAATGTTCTGTAAATATCTATGAGGTCCATCTGGTCCAATGTATCATTCAAAGCTCTTGTTTCCTTGTTGATTTTCTGCTTAGATGATCTGTCCATTGCTGAGAGTGGAGTATTGAGGTCTCCTACAATTAACATATTGTTATCAATATGTCTCTTTATTTTGGTTAACGGTTGGCTTAGGTAGATGGCTGCTCCCATGTTGGGGGAATAGATATTTACAATTGTTAGATCTTCTTGTTGGATAGACCCTTTAAGAATGATATAGTGTCCTTCTGTGTCTCTAATTACAGACTTATTTTAAAATCTAATTTGTCTGACATAAGAATTGCTACCCCAGCTTTCTTTTGAGGTCCGCTGGCATGGAAGATAGATCTCCATCCCTTCACTTTCAGTCTGGATGTATCTTTAGGTTCAAAATGAGTCTCCTGTAGGCAGCATATGGAGGGGTCCTGTCTTTTTATCCAATCTGCAACCCTGTGCCATTTTATGGGAGCATTTAGGCCATTCACGTTGAGAGTGACTATTGAAAGATATGAATTAATTGTCATCATGTTGCCTGTGAAGACGCTGTTTTTATAGACTGTCTCTGTAAATTTCTGTTGTAGATCACTCTTGGGGTCTTTCTCCTTTTATAGAACCCCCCTTAATATTTCTTGCAGGGCCGGCTTAGTGGTCACATATTCTTTCAGTTTCTGCCAGTCTTAGAAGCTCTGCATCTCTCCATCCATTCTAAATGAAAGCCTTGCCAGATAAAGTATTCTTGGCTGCATGTTCTTCTCATTTAGTACCCTGCATATGTCTTGCCAGGCCTTTCTGGCTTGCCAGGTCTCTGTGGATAGGTCTGACGTTATTCTGATGTTCCTCCCTCTGTATGTAAGGAATCTCTTCCCCCTAACTGCCCTGAAGATGGTTTCCTTGGTTCTAAGATTTGCAAGTTTTACTATTACATGCCAGGGCGTTGGCCTGTTTTCCTTGATCTTGGGAGGGGTCCTCTCTGCCTCTAGGATCCATATGTTTGTTTCATTCCCCAGATTAGGAAGTTCTCAGCTACGATTTGCCCAAATACATCTTCTAGTCCTCTCTCTCTCTCCACTCCCTCTGGGATTCCAATTACTCTGACATTGGAATGCTTCATGGTGTCACTTATTTCTCTGATTCTATTTTCAGGGATTGAGTTGTTTTTCCCTGGCCTCCTCTTTTCCCTTTTTATCTATTTTATTGTCTTCCAGGTCGCTTATTCGCTCTTCTGCCTCAGTTACCCTAGCTGTTAGATTATCTAGATTGGATTAAATCTCATTGATAGCATTTTTAAGTTCTGCCAATTCAGCTTTCATTTCTGCCCTTAGAGACTCTATGTTGCCATTAATTGACTTCTCCAGTCTAGCCATTGTCTTCACAATTGCTAGCCTGAATTCCATCTCCGACATCTTGGTTATGTCTGCATCCATTTGTAAATCTGCAGCGTAAGTCATAATCCCTGAGTCTTTTCTATTTTGGGGGCTCCTCCTCCTAGTCATTCTGTTAATGGGTGTTTGAGGGAATGTATAGAGTCCAAATTATTGACCAGAAACCAAGCAAGATGCACTTGTTTTCTTGGGACCTTAGGCTAGCTGGCCTCTTGTTTTCCCAGCCTGTCTTCTGGGGGAGGGGCCTGCCGCGCTGTTACTCAGGCAACCCTGTTTGGGCGGAGTTGCCCTGCGCCCCTGTGGCAGGGGATGGGCTCAGCGGGAATCAGTTTTGGGGGCTTTTGTTCTCTGGTGGCTTTCCCTGGAGACTTTCCATGTCTCTTTCACGAGTCAGAGCAGAAGAGACTGTTTCCAACCCTCTGCCTCAGAGCAGAGAGACCACAGTCTGTTCTTCAGTTAGCTCTCCAGGCCACACTGTCTCCATTTCTGTCTGTGCTGCTATAAACTGCAGCGTCCTGGGTTGTGCGCCCCTCCACAGTGCCCCCAGTCCTGTCTCCAGGTCAGAGCACGTCTCTGCCCTTTGTGCTTCTAAAATTGCCAGCCGCTCCCAGTTCACACGTATGACCCCACCACTCCGGGTTCCTGCCCCGGGGGCTGCCCTAAAGTCTTTTCCCTGCCACTACCGGTGAGTCTGTGCCCCGTCCCCAGTGCACGAGGCTGTCGCTCACCAGTGGTGTAGGATCCCCATGGCCAGGCACCCTCCCGCTGCCATTTATCCTCTGAAATCAGGACTCCCCGCTTCGTAGCTCAAAACCAACTGCCTGCGATATTCTGTTTGTAGAGATCCAGATCTTCTTACATCTCAGGCTGGTTTTGTGGGTACTCAGAGTGGTCTGGTAGATATCCAGCTCAATTCCGGGGACCAGTTGAAATAGGGTCCCCTACTCCTCCTCCTTCATCTTTCCTAGTCCTCCTGGTCTATGCTTTTAAAGGAACATAAGTGATTTTTGTACAAGGGCCTGTAATTTCAAATTAATTAGGCCATGGAGCTGATGAGAATACGGTTAAATATTTTGTTTTTATTTGTCCAGTTAGTTTTTCACAGATAAAGATAGGCTAAACCACTCACTTTATATATTATCGCAGAAAACTAACCCATTCACAAATGGGAATCAGTGTTTCAAAGAAGGACTGGACAACCCAGAATAGATGGTTCAGCAAAAACTCATTCCTGGAACCAGTTAGAAGTGTGCAAACTTGAATCCTCCTGACATTACTAACTCATCCATGCTGATGTCTTTCTGTTTTGTTTTTGTTTTGTTGCTGCTGCTTTTTTTTTTTTTTTTTTAGCATGTCATGCTATTTAGGATATTGTTGCTACTAATGTGAGCACTTTGCATGCAGAATAGATATTCTATGATGAAAACCAAAGAACAACTCATTACCTGACTAGGAGGGACCCACATTCTTACACAGGAAGAGGGAAGCAAAGACTGCAGACTGCATGATGACTCTGAACCATGGATTACCCAGGATGGAATGCTATCCACTTCATGAGGCATATTCACCGGAAGTGATAGGAAAGATGGATTTTCTTCACCTCTAACTCATGGGGGAAAAGTTCTCCTGAGAATTTTGAAGGAAACAGTAGACCATAATTTGGAAATAAATCAAGATCCTCTAAAAATACTTATTCCCCTGCCTATGCACCCTTGACCATGCTCTTCCTCCTACTTAACAAGCCCTCTGAGGTCTACTTAAAGCCTAGAGATGCTGCCAGGATTGAACCATCTCTCTAGAACTTACCCCACATCATTTCATTATTCTCTTCCTTCCTTGATTTCCACAGACCTATGTTCTTTGCCACCCTATACACATGTACTTACTTTCTTCTATTATAATTTTTTCAAGTGCATTTATTATGATTCTTCACCTACATAAACATCTATTTGAGATTAGAACTATGTCTAATGTGTATATGTATTTTTCTGTATTTAACATACTGGACATATATTTGCTTATTGATTCTGGAGCTGGCCTTTAGTTAAGTCAGGCCTGTAGCTTCTGTCCCAAACTCTTTGGTTTCCATTTTTCACCCCCACACAATCAGTTACTTCTATAAGATTCAGAAAAAGAAAAATCAAAATAAAATCTTTATTCTGTCATGTTTCAGCAGCTTTGGAAAAGAAGAAAAACATGGTTTTGAAGGAGAAACATGCTAACCGAAGTCAATTTTTTGTAGAAATAGAATGGCAAATTTTATATGACATATATTTTATTATTTCATTTTTAATTATTTATTTCATTATTTAGATCTTATTACATATATTTTACAATAAAAAGATAAAAATAAAATCTACTCCACTATTACACATAATCAACACTCATCTCTGTATAAACTCATTGGACTAGAAGGAACATGGGTAAATCACCTTTATTATAGAATTTGGAAGACTGTGCTTTGATTCCCAAAACAAGCAAAACAAATGGTGTATGTTAAATAGTTAAAAAGCACAGTGTATGAAGAAAATGAAGTTTTGCAGAGAAGATAGCATCCATTTTTCCTTCACATGTGAAGAATGTCACATAGATTCGCTCACTGTCATATTGAAGAATTCCCCAAAATCTAATAAGGGAGCACATTTTCCATATGAATAAACTTTTCTGTTCAATTTGTTAATGCCTTTTCAAATACAAATAAAATGATACCCTTACAACACAGAGAAAGTTCCAGGGAATTCAAAGACTAATGAGGCAAAAGTTGTTTACTAAAATATATTCCCTTTAAATGCTGTGTATTTCAATTAAACCATCAAAGCTTGACAATAAGCCATATCTATTTTCCAAATGTAGGGAAAAATTTTTTTTACTCAAATTATAAAACATGGATAAAAGTAACAAAAGAATGTATCAATGGATTGGCCAGATTTTTTTTTTTTTTTTGTAATAGCTATATCCTAGAGATAAACCAATTTGTCCCCAAAGTAATTTTGATTTTTTCCCCCAGGTTTGCTCTCTATCTTTTATAGCATGGAGAGTGAAAGGGAGTGAGAGATGCAGAAGAGTTGAGTGTTATTTATACAGTGCTGCTGGGCACTGAAGAGCAGTAAGTAAAAAGCAATGTCACAGAAATCTGGGTTGTAGACCTGATGAGGCCAAATTTCTGTGACCATCTCTTTCCATTGAATCCCTGGCTGGGTTTGCTTTAAGAGGCCATCTTAAGAAAGCTCTGAGAGTGTTTTTCTAAACTCACTGGGGACCACATTTGTATTTCTCCCAGTTTCATTTAGCAAGTTCACCTTTTCTCCTTCTCATTGGCTTCTCCTTCCATTGTCCCCAAGCTGCTACACGAGGAACACAAACACTGGCCCCTGGGCTAAGTCTACATGATGTGAGGCACCTATTAACAGGACACTTCACCAGCCATACAGTACCCCTTCCTTTTTGAGTCACGGGCATTTACTCTCATTCAAAAGGAGGGTTTGCATAGTTTTCTCAACAAAAGCTGTTTCTGAGTGGGTGAACTTCCAACCATTTGTGCGTCTTTAGTTGATATCTCTACCTCTGAAATAAGTTCTATGTGAAAAATCTTGAGTTGGAGAGCACTTCAAGTTTACAGAATGTTTGCCCTCAGGACAACTTGGCAAAGTTGGTTGTTATCAACATCATTTAAAGATAAAGAAGATGGTATAAAGAGAGGGAAGGCATTTGCTCAGGGTTTCACTGTTAGAAATGACACCTTTGGGACCAGAACAAAGTTCTTCTGACCCCAAGTCCCATCCCCCACCCCCATCTTTTTTTTCTTCTTAGGATAGTCAGTTCTGCTCTAACATTTGTTTTGTAATCTTTCTGTCCTTTCTTTATTTTTATATTTGACATATAATAGTTTCAGATGTACAACATAATGATTCAATATTTGTATACACAAATGCAAATATAATCACAAGAAGCCTAGTTATCATCTATCATAATACATAATTACAAAGTTCTTTTTTTATTCCCTTGTGATGAGACCATCTAAGATTAACTGACTTAGCAACTTTCAAATATGCAATACAGTATTATTAACTATAGTCACCACGCTGTACATTATACCCTCATGACTTATTTTATGACTGTTTGTAATTTTTGACCCCCTTTACCCCTTTTGCCCACTCCCCACTGCTCCTCAACCTCTGATAACCACCAATCTGTTCTCTTAATCTCTGAGTTTGGTTTTTGTTATTGCTATTGTTTGTTTGTTTTGTTTTCACATTCCATATATAAGTCAGAGCATATGGCATTTGTCTTCCTGTGCCTGACTTATTTTACTTAGCTTAGTGCCCTCAAGAACTATCCATGTTGTTGCAAATGGCAAGAATCCATTCTTTTATGTGGCCGAGTAGTATTCCATTGTATATGAGTGTGTGTGTGTGTGTGTGTGTGCGCGCACGCGCGCGTTTGTATACCTACCACAACTTCTTCATCCATCCATCCATCCATCCATTCAGGACACTTAGGTTGTTTCCATATCTTGGCTATTGTAAATAATGCTGCAATAAACATGGGGTGCATATATATATTTTTTGAGGTAATGTTTTCATTTTCTTCAGATAAATACCCAGAAGTAGGATTGCTGGATCATATGATACTTCTATTTTTAATTTTTTCAGGACCTTCCATACAGTTTTCCATAGTGGATGCACCAATTCATATCCCCACCAACTGTGCACAAGGATTCCCTTTTCTTGATATCCTCACCAACACTTCTTTCTTTCTTTTTTTTTTTTTTTTTTTGGATAAAGGTCATTCTAACAGGTATGAGGTAATACATCTTTGTGGTTTTGATTTCCATTTCCCTGATGATTGGTCATATTGAACATTTTTTCATGCATCTATTGGCCACCTGTCTCCTTTAGAAAAATGTCTATTCAGATCTTCTGCCAATTTTAAAATCAGATTGCTTTGTTTTTTGTTTTTTGTTTTTGTTTTTGGCTGTTGTATTGTAGTTCTGTATATATTTTGAATATTAACCCCTGATTAGATATATGATTTGTAAATCATATTGTTCTAACATTCAATGCATGGCCTTTTCATTTTGTTGATGATTTCCTTTGCTATGCAGAAGTTGATTTCAGTTTGATCTCACTTGTTTACTTTTGTTTTTGGAGTCAGGTCCAAAAAATCATCACCAAGACCAATGTCAAGTATATTACTGCCCAGTTTTCCTTCCAGGGGTTTATAGTTTCAGGTCTTGCATTCAAGTTTTGAATCCATTTTGAGTTGATTTTTGTCTGTGGTATAAGATAGTGGTCTAGTTTGATTCTTTTGCATGTGGCTGTACAGTGTTCCCAACAACATTTATTGAAGAGACTGTCCTTTCCATATTGTGTATTCTTGCCTCCTTTGTCATAAATTAAATGACTATATTAATCGTGGGTTTATTTCTAGGCTCTCTATTCTGTTTCATTGATTTTTGTTTGTTTTTTATGCCAATAAAGTACTGTTTTGATTATGATAGCTTTGTAATACAGTTTGAAATCAGGGAGCATGATGCCTCCTTCTTTGTTCTTTCTCAAGATATCTTTGGCTTTTAGAGATCTTTTGTGATTCCATACACATTTTAGGATTTTTTTTCTATTTCTGTGAAAAATGTCAATGGAATTTTGATAGGGACTGCACTGAATCTATATATTGCTTTGGGTAGTATGGACATTTTAACAGTATTAATTATTCCAGTCCATAAGCATGGAATATCTTTCCATTTATTTGTGTCTTCTTAAATTTCTTTCATTAATGTCTAGTAGTTTTTGATATCCAGGTCTTCTACCTCCTTGGTTAAATTTATTCCTAAGTATTTTATTCTTTTTGAAGCAAGATAATGAATTCTTTTTGGCTCTTCTCCAGCTTCATCGCCTGGTTCCTCTTCCTGTTTCCAGTCTTCACCAGTTAACATTTCCCAGTATTCCAGTCCCAGTTTTATTCTCTTCTAACCCTAAGCATCCCCCTCCCTTGGGCACATTACCCTGACTGGGGACTTAAGCCCTGAGAGCACTTCAATAGGCCTCTAGGAGTGTGGCAGACCAGGAACCTATCCCTTAGACTAAAGCTCCTGAACACGGAAATATACCTACTCACAAAGTGAACTGGTGTTTTCAACCTGCTATCTGTACACTGTCCTGGGAATGGCAGTCTGTCAAGAACTCTCTTTCCAATAGTTTCCCACTGTATCCAGGAACACAAGCCACTTCAGCCTCGAGATCCATGAGCTCAGTGGGTCCCCTGGTGGCAGCCACAAAAACTGGGGTATCAGATGTAAATAAGCCAGGGCACCAGAAATATGTAAGAGCTCTCCTCTGGGAAATAATGCCTCTGGAACCTGGCAGAGGGAGGGCATGAAGATGGCATCTTCCAAAGGAAAAAGAAGGAAAAAGATGGTAGCCCAGGCTTTAGTGAGGCAGAGGGAGAGAACAAGGATGGATGGCATCTGTCAGTGCCTCCATCCCTGGAGAAATTGCCAAAAGGCACCCGCCCCTCCAATGGATGCTTCAAGATTAGCAAATGAATCTTCTTCATAGTCTGGGTGCTTTCCAAACTGCTACTTCTGAGCTGGGCCCTGGGGTGAGCAAGTCTGCATTTGAGCCTTTTAAGAGCTATTTCTCAGCTCACTACAGCCCTTTGGGTCTCATGGATACAAGCCCTGGGAGTCTTCAAAGCAGATGTGTTGGTGGCTCATCTCAAATATTGGTCTTAAGAGTTAGAGTGACTGATATAATCTACAAACCCTTCACTCCTCAAGGAGAAGCTCTGGATTTTTGAGTTCCCTCCCAACTGCGGGTCACTGAGCTGGGGGTGGGTTTGTGGTGAGACCTCATCTCAGCTTCTCTGACCCTCCTGAATGCAGTCCTTTTCTCATCTGAGGACAAGGAGATGTGCAGTAAATGTACAGAGAGAAGTTTCCCATATACAGTTGTAGATTTATTGTGTCTTTCGGAGGAGGTGAATTTAGCATATTTCTGCTTCACCATCTGGACTGCCTCCTAACACTTATTTTAAGAGCATAAATTTGTTTTAAGGCAATGGCTGTGTTAGGGGCCAATTTGAGCGTGACCCAAATCTCACACTTGCTTATGCCTGATTTCATTCATGAGAAACACAAAGTGAACACAGAAAACTACACCCCACTGAACCTAGCATAGAAATACACAAATCACACAGATTTAAGATGGATGAGCCAGTGCCCTCAGTTAATGTGCCTGTTAAGAGCCACCCCACCCACACCTGGTGGCACAACTTGCCCTCTGATTTCAGGCAGCCTTCCTTTTGCCACTTGACAATAATTCACAAGCCGTAGCCCTTCCAATGACCCCTTCCACAAGCCAACTGCCTGTCTTTTTCAAGGTGAAGTGCCATATTTATTGTATTATTTATGTATTTCTTAACCATTTAACACAAGTAAAACTTAGCTGGCATTTTTACTAGGTTCCTGGGTTGTTGTTTTTTTTAATGTGTCACTGATCAAGTTTCTGAGTCTCATGTCCCTACTTCCATTTTTCCCACAAGCCCTGTGCAATGATTTTTAGGAATGCAGAGAGGTTGCATTATAGTAGAGTGGACTGTACATCACAGTGGAGAAAAAGAAATCTGAATTGAGAGTCAAGTTTCCAAGTCTGTTTCCTATTTGGGCACAAGCACAGAGTTGGGCCTTTGACAAAGAATCAAACACACAAACGAAAAAAAGAAAGGTATATTATGTCCAAGTCATTGTTCTACCAAATGATCTTGTCTCTATGTCAGAGCCTTAACACAGACCTTAAACTTCCTCAAACTTAATTACTATCCTCGGATTAAACCTCTGGGGAAGGAAACTCCACAATTTCCCTAGGTAATCCATTTCATTTTCTTAAAATTCTCTCCTGATAATTTTCTAAGACTTGCTTAAATTGTTTCAAGTATCAAAAAGCCATTTTTATCTGCATGCTCCCAGGATATAGAGAAAAACCTATATATTCCAGTAAATATATATATTTAAAAAAAGAGCTTGGAAAAAGAGCTATGTACATACCCACGTGGATTTATTCATTCCACTCAGACCACAAATGTTTAACTGAGCAGCTACTATGTGCCAGACACTGGACCAGAGCAGGAGACCAGCAAGGAGTCAAATAGACATGGTTCCTGACAGTAGCCGACTTACACACAGTGAAGAGGGCAGGTGCTAAATGAATTATCACACAGATAAATGTATCAGTATAAATGGATGGATCATTAAGGGTTTGCTGAAAGATGACAGCAAGAGGAACTAATTTTTGTTTGGTCATTTAAGGGAAGGCTTCACTGAGGAATTAACATTTAAAATGAGATCTCTGTGATGACTAGGAGTCACCAGGTGAAGAGAAGGGACCAGCACTCTAGGTGGAGGGATTAGCAAATAGGAAGGTCCTGAGTCACACATGGGAAGAAAGAAGAGCAGCCCAGGGTCCCTGGAGCCTGGTGAACAAGGAAATGGGAGTGGCATATGATACAGGTAGACAGAACAAGGCACAGGCAATGGAGAGCATGAAGGTCATATTAAGGATGTACGATTACATCCTGAGTAAAACAGTAACTCAATGCAGAGGTTTAATCAAGTGAGTGATAGGATCTGGTAAAGATTTTGCAAAGATCTCTGACCACTGTGTGGAGAAAGAAGTGAATTAAGAGTCTAAATAACAGAATGGGAAAATATTTAAACAGAGAATGATGAATGCTACCAGCTTCTAGTTTAGATTGCATTTGTTACTCAAGTGGTTTTGGACAAGCTACTTAAAACTTAACTGTTTCAAGCTAGTTTCCTCTGTATATCAGGGAGAGTAAAACTGCCCAAGCCAATTTTATAGGATCACTGTGAGGAATGAGCAAAATAATGTATGGTAAAGCACTACAAAAACTTGAAAGTCCCAAATAAAAATAAGACATGGGTAACTGGAATTGTATACTTTATATCATCTAATATAATTTACTTTTTTTAAAATTTTTTTTAAGATTTTATTATTTATCTGAGAGAGAGAGGGATAGAGCATAAGCAGGGGGAGCAGCAGAGAGGGAGAAGCAGGCTCCCCGCTGAGCAGGGAGCCCGATGCGGGGCTCGATCCCAGGACCCTGGGATCATGACCTGAGCCGAAGGCAGACGCTTAACCGACTGAGCCACCCAGGCGCCCCTAATATAGTTTACTTTTGATAAATTCTACAAAAAATTTAGTTTTTAATAATCGCTACATATTAAATAAACATTGTAGTTACAGATTCCTTTTAAAAATCTCAAAAATGTGTGTTTGAGTAGATCAAATTTTAATACATTTAATACATTTTAATGTAAGAACTGAAAGATTAATCACAGATATCATCTAAAATGCAGGTAACACTGTATCAGATATCCCTAAAAACACATTATTTTTTAAATCCCACCACCTAGTCTGATTTTAAACAGATGGCTTGATCTGTAGGGTGCCAAAACTTCAGGGGATAAAACTAAGATATTAACACTGGATTTCAAATACAGAAAGTCAATAAATACTTCTATCCTAGATCTAATTATGTTTGGTGATTCTAGCAATATTAGTATACTACTGGCAAGGACAGTTACATGAAATTCAAAGAATTTGGAAAAGAAAGAAGAATTTTGTTTACTTGCTGTGGAAGTTCTAGTGCCACCATGCATGATCATGTGTCAAGTGAAACATCTGCTTTTACAAGAGAGGTGCCTCCCACATATGCTCTAAGCATCTGTGTAAGTCTTGCTTAGTGAGTGACATGGGGCATCAACTCATCCAGAGGTATTCTACATTGACTTGATGTTAAAGAGATAGACAATAATATGCAGAAAAGTATTCACTATACGTGTCCATTTCAAAAGATTTCCCAAAATGTGTCCAAGTTATAATGTTCTTGTTGAATATTTCATGATGAAAGAACCTTGGGAAACATACTAATACTCTTAGATAATAAAAGGATCTAAAAGTTAGTCAGATACAAACAAAGGCCATTAGAGAAGGTCATAGGGACTTCATGATATTCCTGGGTATTGATGAAAAAATAGATGAATGCATTCAAGAAATGTGGAATCTGGCAAACAAGCCACAATGGAGGTTTTAAATTAGACTATTAGAAAAGACAAGTGCATTTGATTTAGTGATACAAACATAAAGCATGGCATTAAGACTCAATAATCAATTCAGAACTTCAGGATCTGCTTAGATTTGCTTATTAATTGGTGTCCAGACAGCCACAGATATTGCCATGTGTTCACCAATCAACATCTAATGTATACTGAAACATTTTAAGATTATAGAGACCCAGAATAACCATTCTAATTCTCTTGCTACCTGTTGAGAATCTAAAATTGGCAAGTGATTTTTTTCTTCAGAGGTATATAAACCAAACACATATCAGCAACAAAATTAAACTGTTATGTTTTCATGAAAACTAGTTTTTAATGGAAAAGCTATATTAACCAATTGATGTCAAACCAATCTAAATTAAGCTATAGTTATTACATCTAATTGTAGCTTCATTTTTGCTTTTTACACAAATTGCAATATATTTTCCCCGTAGGGCTCCCTGAATTCAATATCCCCATTAGTTATGAAAGATTCAGTTATCCCAGAAGCAGAAAAACAGATAAGGAACCTAAGAATCGATTTTTTTAGAGCCCACACTGTTGGTTGTAACAGGAGACTCAGAATCAGATTTTGAGCTGCTAGGATAGAAGGAGCCCAATATACATCCACAGTGCTGATAACATCGCCCAAGAGAGACAAAGCTTTTATTCTAACAAACAAAAAAAGATAGAGAGCTTGGTTTAAAAAAAAAAAGTGACAGGAGTGAGAAAATGGTGAGAGAAATAAAAGAGGGTGGGGGGAGAAGGGGAAGAAATTTCAAGGATAAAGAAGACAGATGGTCATTCAGGAGGATCTTAAAAATGTCCTCAATGTTACACGGGAGCTCTAAAAGAAAAGTGCCACAGGTGAATCACTCCATAAGATTAAATTTTCTTAGGCAAAAATTATGTATATGCATATATTTATTACTCAGCAAAAGGATACAGATGTGAACTTTATGGGAGGAGTATTTTCAGGGTGGGTTGTGTAGAAGAGCATGAACAAATGAAGGCTTAGCATGTTAAGATTGATATGGATTATAAAGGCATGTGGAACAAATTTTAAGAAATTATGGTAGTATACAAAGAGAAAATGAAGTGGTCCTTTGCTTGTAGTTAATGATCTTTATTATTTATCAAGTAGAGCTACAAGTGAAGAAGAAAACAGTAATACTGCATCTACAATATAAAGTAATGCAGTTTTGATTTTATTATCATACAGCTGAAAAAAATTGGACATAAAGTTATACATTGATTCATTTTCCATGTTTTTCATCAGTTTAAGTGTCTTGATTTTCACCATCATGATTCCTGTGATGGAATAAGCACAAGGCTGGTATCTGGGTTATTATCTTTTTGGTTCTTCTATTAACTGGCTATGCAACTTTGGGAAGTACAATTATCCCCTCTGGACCTCCTTTTAAAATGCTATGGTCCACGAGAGATGATGGACTCTGAAAAACAAACTGAGGGTTCTAGAGGGGAGGGGGGTGGGAGGATGGGTTAGCCTGGTGGTGGGTATTGAGGAGGGCACATTCTGCATGGAGCACTGGGTGTTATGCACAAACAATGAATCATGGAACACTACATCTAAAACTAATGATGTAATGTATGGGGATTAACATAAGAATAAAAAAAATTATAAAAAAAATAAATAAATAAAAAATAAAATGCTATGGTCCCTTTCAACTCTCACATTGTATATATCCATGAAATTAGCCATAAGAACAGTGATGGGGTTTAGGGTACCTTACTCCAAAATATGGCACCCTGCCATATTGAATATCTTAAGCTGAAGGAGTTTGAGAAAATGTCAGAAGCAGAAATGTCACTCTGACCTCCCCTCTTCCCTGCAACAGGTCATTAAACCCTCATGTGAGAAGTACCCTTCCTATATGCAGGAGGAAGGAAGGCATTCTTATCACCAGAGATGGGGAACTGGGGACCAAGAAATCTATAAAAACAAACCTTAGAAAACTAACCCTTACCTTCCTAATTACTTCACCACTTACTACCCCTACCCCAACATCAACCCCTCCATCTTGTCAATTCTGAACAAATTGATTGTTTCTTTGTCTAAAAGATGTAAAAGCCTCCTGCTGTGGTCACTTCTCTGGGTCTTCATTCTCTTGTGAAGGCCTCCATGTACATGTAAAAATTCAAAAAAAAAAAGTATGCTTTTCTCTTATAATCTATCTCATATCAGTTTAATTCTTAGGCCCAGTCAGAGACCCAAAGAGGGTAGAGGAGAATTTTTCCTCCCCTACTACAGCAAGAAAAACATAATTACTAATGGTATGATGAGTAGGAGGAGATGAAACATGTCTCTAAGCTGAGGAGAGTATACATATGTTGAAGATTGGTTATAGTATGGATTTTATTTGATAATGATGAAGGAGACTGGCATCCCTGGATGGAGAATTAGGTGGGTGAAGCTGTAGATTTAAGAGGATAAGGGCACGGTTTCTTTGGCTAGTGTAAAACAGACAAAGAAATGTTAAAAAGATAACATCAGGCATCACAGGATTGGGAAGAGAGGTGGTAAAACACAGACCCCAGAGGCACTGGATTTAATTTGATTCCCAAACAACTGCAGGTCTCAGTAGATCTTGAGGAGAATGACAGAATCTAAATGATGTTTGAACAAGATAATTTTTCCTCAGGGTAGACTCGGGAAGTGAAGGACTGCCGTAACAGGGACAAGCAGAAACTGCTCCTTTTTTATTACTGTCATTCATTAGCAATGGTTCCTTGAGTTGGAAAGAGCCTTTCCACAGGGTTTTCTGGCTCACTGCCTTTCTGACTTCAACAAGCTTCTCAGAAAGCCATTTTCTCCCCAGTCTGAGTATCTGATCATTATGGGGACTAACCAAGGAGAGCAAGACATTGAGTAATAAACCAAATGAGTAGTAAGCTTGTTATCCATGGTCAACTGCCTAATTCAGACATATTCTTTCCCTTACCCCAATCATTTCCTTGAGTTTGTTTGGTCAAAATGTTCAATTCTCAACTTTACTTAGAAAATAGCTTCATTTACCCTACCACTGGGTCCTTCTATAAGAAGTCAATGGCTCCTTCTTTTCCCCTGGTCACAAATCTTTCTCTGTTGTCATGTTAATTGATCACAATTAACAGTATCTATTAATTATTCTATCCCTTTAGGAATTCTCAGAAGTCAGTTTTATTAAGTGCCATCCTACTTGATTGAAATCCTAAGTATTCTTTTCTGTTCCGTGGATATACTATATTTTATATAAGGAAGGGGGAGGATTTCAGTTCTTTGAGAATTTTTGCTTCCAGTTCTCTGCCCTGAACCAATCTTTGGTCTTTAGAGTGGCCCTAGATTTATTTATTCCCCAATTTCACCCCTCCCAGTGTCCAGTAGAAAAATGAATGGTATCTCCAGCAGATGTCATTTCCATTTCAAAATCCAAGTCCCTGTATTTTTCATCTTGCTCCTTATTATGGAGGATTCCAAGATCTTTTATTCTCTCTTCCAAACTCCAATCTTGAACTTCAGCTCTATTTATTATAAAGGTTAACACTTGCTCCGCCTTCTCCACCCTGTTGTCTCTTCATTGCCCCCCTAATTTATCCGATACATTGGTGCTCCTAATATTCAATTTAGCTTTTTTTTTTTCAAATTATATGATGTCATATATTTTACTAAACATCTCATATGTAATCATCATCACCCATCTCCTAAAAGAGCATGCTTTACTTTAGGCAGGCATTGGGCCTTGCACTTAGTAATGAAACTCCGTAGAATATTAGTATATCACAGTGAGCATTCCAGAAGTGTTCAATATACTCTTGAAGAGTTAAACTGAATTCTCTTGACCTCACACTACTTCTTTCCCTTAGCCAGCTCTAGGTTTGCAAAATTTCTATCAGTGACAACGTTCAGTCTTTGATCACTCTGAAGATTATATGATGAGGTTTTCTTTGGTTTAGAAGCCCCATAGACATACTTCACCCTGTTTGTCATTTTCTTTCCCTTACACTGCCTATGTTTTACCCTCTCCCAACAGCCCATAGAATGTAATCCAAAACTTCATATTCAAATCCCTTATCTGCTTACTCACTTTCTCCTTAACTAGTAAGTAAGAAATTTCTTTTCTTAGAGGATTTGCAGTGACTTCCTTTAAAAGCACTTATAATTCCATTATTTTAGGATAGCACATTTTACTGTTCTTTTTGTTCATCCTACTAGATTTTATAGAATTGTAGGAGGAAAAAACCTATTCAGATGAAGAATCCTTCTTTTTCCTCTATGATTGGAATCCTTATATTCCTGTCTTTCTTCAGTGAACGGGTATAATTATGTGTATGGGAAATTAAAGTATTTGCTATGATAATTATTCATTCTTCTAAAATAGGAGAGTAATTATAATGTCAACAACAGACTGTTCAAGGTACTACTGGAGCTTTCATTTTAAATCTGCAGAGAATGGCTTATGGGACATCCCCTCAGTAATTAATATTAATTTCTCACAAATACTTATTATTCACTTGGAAAACACACTGAATAACTTCCTACATCCCATTTCACTGTGGAAATGTCTCTTCAATTTCTTTTTTTTTTTTTTAAACAAAGCCCTGAGAATATCTGGATTGTTTTTACATAGCCAGCTTCCATTATTTTATTATACACCTGAAATTTTATAACATGATTTTTAGCAGACTGCCTTATCCTTGTTAGCAAATGCAAACTTTCACATTCTATCATTCCATTAAAAGGTCAACTATAATATTTAAAAGATCAATGTGGAACTAATCATAAGTTTTGGTTCACTGCTTTAGTATTTCATTTCACACAGTTACCAAAGTTAGAAGAAATTGAAAATATTACATATTGAATAATTAGAGCCTGTGTTATTTTGGGAGGTAAGGTTAAAAGGAGTATCATTTTTATGGGGAAATCATTAAAGGCTTATAAATGAGTTGAGTGAATACAGTTAATCTATAGAAAAGGAAAATGTATATTCTTAAAAGATAATCTGAGTACCTCTTTTAAAAGAACACTGACCCCTTGGGTAATCACATAATGGAGGGGAAGATTACAGTAGATAATCTCAGTTTCTAAGTGGTAGGATATGGTCACAAGAAGAAGCAAACAGAAAACATGGCCCCATCTGATACAAATAATAGTCATGAAAAATAGGCCAATGTAGATTATAGATACCACTAACAGAATGTCTGTGACATGGCTGGGTATCAAAAAGCTCACACCAGAAATCATGATTATAGGTCTTTTTTGTGTAGTTTAAGTGAGCAACAGCAACGTGTTCTCAGGTGCCTTTTTTGTAATCTTCTGGCTTCTCTCCAGCTGCCACTCCGGCTGGATGTTTAGCCCTCTCTCACTTGCAAGCAGCCTCACTTGCATGGCTTATCCAGACTTGAAGGAGCACAACCAAGCTGTGCAGCTAGGGTTCCATGTGAACACATTAACATTTTTCCCTTCCTGTAGGTCTTACAAATTAGGAGGAAAAAACCTATTCAGATGAAGAATCCTTCATGGATGTCTTTAGCCTTGGAAAGGCACTTAGCTTATTTAGTCCAAATGTGGTCCTAAAGGTTCTAACCACAGAAAAACCCAGTCTACCCTCTGTCTTTGTCACTCTGCACAGAAGACTGAACCTCCTTTATGAAGCCTCCCTTCCCAGGTAGTTGAGGGAAGAGCAGATTTTCAAGAGCTTGTTGGGATTTTCCATCTGAACCAGTAGGAATTATAGGCAAAAATTTAAATTTACCTTTATAAATTACTTACCCTGGCAATATAAACCGTTATATGTAGGCTCAAAATTAAAGCCCTACGTGAACATAGAAAAGCAACCAGCAAGATCATAAAACACTTTATTAGTGTTAAATATTAGTATATTTAAAATTCCTCCTAGAAAATTTTGTCTTCTTCTTCAGGAAGTAACATTACCGAAAGCTAAGTTTTCTTAGGAGGCCTTGAATGCTATGAAATGTGATTCCTTCATTTTTACTGGTATAGGATATTGGTACATTGCTCTACAAGTGTATGTTTTTATGTAACTAGGAATACCAGAAGTTTTGAACAAAGAAATGGATTCAACATGTACAAAGCAAATGGTTCCAAGTAGTGAGATTTGATAGCCATTAATTACCACGGTCAAGAAAAACACATGTGCCATTACACAGGCATGCCATTCATCACATCCAAATACCTACAAGAGTAGCTATCACCTCTTAGACCAGGAGGAATTACACAGAGTCCACAAATTACAAAGGGTTCAGTATACTGAATGTTACTTACAGCAATTATTGATACATAAAAGCACTGCTATAACACAGAGAGTCTGTGGATTTATTTTATTTTACTTTTTTATGTAAAAAAGGATTCATCTACTCAACAACATCGTAGCCACCAGCATTAAATTCAAACCATGGCTAGTACCAGCATCCCCACTGATGTGAAAACAAGGAAACACATATATACATTTAAAGAGCACCTGCCTAGTTCTGGAGAAAGTACAAAAGAAATTCTAGGAAGAAACAAGTGAATGAAAAGAAAAAAAAAAAAAGGAATATTCCTAGCATCACAAATAAGAATGATATTGATGATGAATCCTGACCGGTTGTTCTAAGCACTTTTCACAAAATATCCACTGGATTTTCATAAAATTAGACAGGAAGCACTATTTCCAAAGCAATTTTTTTTTTTTAACATTGTGAGGCTAAGGCCACAGGAAATAAACAGCAAAGCCAGAGTTTGAGCTCAGGCAATTTGATTCCAGGGCCATAGAGCTTGACTGCCTCTTCCTTAAAAGTACCAAGGCATTTCTTTCCTGGTCTGGTAAACTTTCACCTCAACTGGTGAACCACCTATCATTAAGTTTTTCCCATTCCAGGTCCTGTTAGAGATTGTGGGATAGAAGAAAGATTTAAGAGACGGTCTTAAAAAGAGAGAGACTGTCTTTGCCCGTAAGAATATTATAACATGGTAGGACCAATATGATCACATACCAAATAATTAGCTGGCAAAGCACAACTATTTAGAGCAAGGGTCAGTAAAATTTTTCTGTAAGGGACCAGATGGTAAATATTTCAGACTTCATGGGCCATATAGTCTCTGTTGCAACTACTCAGTTCTGCCCTTGTAGACATAGACAATACATTCACAGATGGGCATGGATGTATTTCAATTAAACTATTTATAAAAACAGGTAGGGTGTGGGGCAGCTCAGACATAATTTGTAGACCCTTAATCAAGATTACTAATTGACACCTCACGAAAACAAATCAATTCTAATCTTCCATTTTCCAGGAGGTGATATTTCTTTTATCCAAAATTCATAAAGTCCCCAGAAGCCATGGGGTTGGGGAACTGTCTTATTGTTGAGAAACGAACACAATTTCATATACCTTCCCCCAAATTTAATGAAAATGTAGCCACCGTTGACAATCAAAAAAATTAAGTTTGGATTTTCCAGAAAGGGTGACTTTTAGCAGTTCTAGAAATCATGTAATATTTGTGCTTGTCGGTATGGTATGAACAAATCTCTTATCTATCCCTGTGTGATTATATCTCCATACAAAGGCACTGGTTTTGTGTTCTACACAGAATTACATTTTACCATTTGGTGCTGAACCATTGGCCACTGTCTCTTCTTACTCTCAATTAGGAATAGATACTCCCCCCACCCCCTTCAAGAGAGAATAGAGTCTATAGCCATTTGCTGCCAGTGCTGTTTAGTGTAAACAATGATCCAAGATACTTTAATTCAACAATTTACAAAGGACCTACTTTATGTCAAACTAATCTCAACATTCGATAATTCTAAGTATTATTCATAACAAATGTACAGATAAATTAGTCATAGAGGTAAACATCTTATTTCTCTTTATTTCAAGAGTCTATGAGATTTAATGGAGACAGGAGTTGGCATCTTTAAATGCTTTTCTATCATATATTCTCAGATGCTGAAATAAAATTTCAGGTCCAGCCACTCATAGACTGAGCCACCCAGGCGCCCCTAGGTCTAGCCACTCATTAAAATCAAGCAACTCAGTGTATAGTAAGGCCCTTTAGTATGTAGATGACAGGCTGTAGCAGAAAAATTATTTCTCCATCTCTTTACCAAAAGTTTGGTATTTCCTATGTGCTAAGTAAGTCACTCTCCTGCATACCCACTAAGTCTTCACAACATCTGAATTGGCTTAGGAGACGAAGAGTTAGGTTTGCCATCTAGAATTTGTGCAGCCCTTGGATTGTGTGTCTTTTACTGATCATTTAACTCCCCAGCTTGGGTGCTTAGTTCATATTTTAAAGACTTCCAAACTTGAAACATCTTTTAGTCTGTTACTCATTGACTGCTGCTCAACTAAATGTTTTTCACTCTGGGAATAAGAGTTTCTCACAAAAACAAAACCAGGCCTTGACAAACAACTCCGCAGCATATTGCCACTTTCTTGAGAGTGGACAGCAGGAAAAACTACTACCTCCAAGAATTTAAAAAAAAAAAAAAAGATCACACTGACTCCAGTGCTTATGCAATTTTTATAAGCCCCTTAGAGCTGAATCATTCCACTGTAACAAAACTTTATTAAATTAGACAGCTATCGGATGGTAAGCTCTGAGAATAACAATTAATATGACTCTGTCCTTTATTACTGTTTCAAATCACTGCAAACCATACTGCTCATGTTCATTTTGACATCTTCTCTGGTGACAGAGTTGTTAAGGAGCGGTTGCTAGATAAAATGGGGGTACAAAATGTAAACAACGATGACTGTGTTTTGTGAGACCACAGTCTCAGGCCGTTTTTAAAAAGTAGCTGTTGTACTTTTAGACCCCAAATGCAAAGCATGATTTCATGTGGGACTTTTATTTTACGCACTCTAAGCTGTGAGTTCTTGGCTTTTGCGAACACCTGACTTCCAATACTTGTTTATCACATGCTCTCCCAATACAAATTGCAGTGGGAATCCATGGTAGATGAGAAGCATGGCAGCCATCGGCATATATAACATGTACTCTGTGCAGTTCTCCCTCCAATACAACATTCCTAAAGCATATAACACTCCGTTCCATCAATAAGTACTCAGTGGTCTGGGTAAAAGCTAAAGCAAATTGGGAAGAATAACACCAAACACTTCCAAATACAATAAACAGTAAAGCAAGCCCTTCCAATGCACACACCCTAAATAAGTTATGCCATTTCCTTGCTTTCATGTTTATTAGCAAAAAAAGAACTCAAGGAACAATGATTTTAAATCATTTGAACCTTGCGTGTGTCTATCCGTGACAAACAGCAACAAAGGCATTTACAGTTTTTATTAGCAGCGGTTGATATTTCCCACCAACAGAGATGGTTTTGCATCGCAGTGAAGCAATTCAATGAACTGACCCCAAGGTTTTTCAAAAGATGTTTTCTATTTCTTGTTCCAGCACAGCACCTCTATGCCTCAGCTCAAAATTGCCACCAAGTGGACGGACAAACACTGTTCTGGTTGTAAAGCAAATGGCTGCTTCCCACTTGAGCTGAACTGAACAAACCAAAACCACTAGCATTTACTAAATACCCACTATGCACAAGGTGTATAGCATCTTCTAGATGCTGCAGATGAAATACTTCTCATTATGAATGAGAGGGCCACAACCCCATTATGGTGCCGATGTTCTCTAGACTTCAATACATCTGTTTATAATCTATAAGGGGAAACAGTACCTCTATTAATGCCACTGTGACTGAGAACAAAGGCAACACTCAGCTTGGGGAAGGCTTTCTTTCCATAACTGTTTTAATTATAGGAACAAGAAGCTCCTGAACAAATAAAATTGGAGTCATCTCTAAAACCACTGATAGTATTCAAGAGACCAATAACTTGGAGGTTATGTGGACCCCCCCTTTAACAGTCCTTCACGGAGATGCTGTTCTAGACATGCTAGTGGTGATATATTAATCACTGTAGTACTGTAACCGGGGCTAGGCAGGTACACGGATGAGAAACATCTGCATTCCTTGCTACTAAGCTGCCTCCCATCCCACTGGGACACCCCGACCTTTCAAACCGTAGAGCTTAGCATATATGAAACCCCAATGGAAGAGAATCTATAAACATATTTGATAAACCAATTTATTTAATGAAATACCAAATTTATTCAAATGTGTAATCCTAAGTCATATTTAGGCTAATCCTCAGCTTCTAGAGTTATTTATTTTGCACTATAAAATGCATCTTCTCTCTTGGAAGCATGGGCACCGAAGGGAGGAACAGTAACTTTTAATGGGCACAGTTAGAACTAGAAATTTTTATCTGAAAACCATAAAGCTTTTAAAAATGAATTTGCAAATGTAATTGAGCTTCTAATAGCTGCTACTGATAGTAATTAAAGAAATCTCATTTCCCTAAATTAAACATAATGAAATGTTTTTCAAGATCAAATAAAACTAGAAAATGCCATCAGGGTGATAGAATTTGCCTCTAAAAGTGGTGTTCTGGAGTTTGCAGAGAAGCTTCAGCGGCTTGCAAAAGCCAAAGGCTTATAGGGGTGTGGGTAATGGGGAAGTCATTTTCACTGTTTTATACCAACTTCTATTGACTGATAACCAGTCTGAAAGGCAGTATATTGCAGGGCTTCACATTGCAATGCTTATGCAAATGTAACAGACACCCTTTAAAGCTCTTCTGTAGGGCCTTTAAGGAGTTTGTTATTTAATTAAATGTCAGCTTGTCCTCAGTTCAACTTGTGCATTTCATGCTCTTAATGTTTAATTTTTACTTTTCCATTACTTTTGCCTTTCCTTAAAGTAAAAATGGCATTTGGGGGCCATAGTGACTGTTTTATCCTGGCCTCTTTAACAGGCAGGGAAGTATTTCAATAACTCAGGAGTGATCACCACCTGCCTCCCCCTTTCTTCATGGTCTCAAAACAAAAACAGAAAGAAAAAAAAAAAAAATGTGTGTGTGTAAACTGTATAGTTTCTCTATTTTAGCAGTTTAACAGTCTGGTGGTCAAGAAGTTTTTCCTTATGTTGGATAAAAATATTGTGTGCTTTAATTTAATTCCTTCTCTTATTGTTTAGACTTCTACAAATCTAAGAAACAGTCTCATAACCCTTCATAAAAATGCTTTATTCCAGGAGAACATAATTAGGTCGGCTTTAGCCTTTTATTAACAGACACCCCATTTCTCACACAAGTACAATCTTTCATCGTCACATTTACGTATGGTATGTAGTGTATCTGTGTGGCTTATTAACCAGTTTTTGATCATTTTTGTCACATTTTCTGTTACTTTTCACATTCCCTTTAAAATTGGTTATCAAAATCAGATATAAAACTATACCAAGAGTTAGATTACTGTCAAACTCAGGCAAAGAATCACTGATGGATCTTACTAAATGCCAGGGCTCTATTCTGCACCCTAATTATTCCTCCTATTTCCCCACACCATCACCCCTTCTCTGCCAAGAGCCCTTCATTTGCTTGTTGAAGTACACGTAATATGTGCTCAAATACCTATCTTTGACTAATGTCATCTAACTTTTAATCTATAATGACCTCCCAATCTTTTTCTCCATCATTAGTTCCTTGATTATCTTGCCCATTGAAATGGTGATTTGTTTTCTTAACCCTAAAAGAGCACACTGCTTACATTAATTAATCAATTAATTAATTGACTATTAATTGCTTATTTCATGCCAGGCACTCAATAGGTGTTGCCAATTTGATTCAGAATAAGACAAGATTCCCATCCTGAAAATATTTAAAATCTAATCAGTGATATTCCTTTCAAATAAGACTTATTTTAATTTATTTTACTTTATGTGTCTGTTGTTTAAAGTATAAATTAACTGTCCTATGTTAACATTCCTTTCAAACTGATGGATAAGCATTTGGTAACATTCTATTTGTTGATTTGGTCACTCATTCACAGGTTCCGTTTGTGAAAATTCAGTGAGCTCTATGAATATGCATATTTTTTGTATGCACATTACACTTTAATAAAAAGTTTATAAAATATGAGAAAATCTAGGTGGTTTAGATACAACACCAAGAGCATGATCCACGGAGAAAGAAATTGATAAGGTGGACTTCATTAAAATTAAAATCCTAATAAGAGAAAAAAATTAAAATCCTATTCTCTGTAAAAGACACTGGTAAGAGAATGAAAAGACAAATCAGACTGGGAGAACATCTTTGCAGAACACGTATTTGATAAGGAACTGGTATCCAAAATATTCAAAGAACGCTTAAGACTCAACAATAAGTAAACAAACAATCCAATTAAAAAAATCTGAACAGACATCTCACCAAAGAAGTTATACAAATGGCAAAAAAGCTATAAAAGGATGCTGAGCATCATACATCATTAAGAAACTAGAAATTAAAAGAGCAATGAGATACCACTACACACTTTTTAGAATGGCTAAAATCCAAAATAATGACAACACGAAATGCTGGTGAGGATGTGGAACAACAGGAATTATCATTCATTGCTAATGAAAATGCAAAATGACATAACCACTTTGGAAGACAGTTTGGCAGTGAGTTACAAGGCTAACACGGGCTTCCAAAAAAATCCAGCAATTCCAAAAAAAAAAAATAATAATGATCTAGCAATTGCAATTTGGGGTATTTATCCAAATGAGTTGAAAACTTACATCCACACAAAACCTGCACATAAATGTTTATAGTAGCTTTATCTATAATTGCAAAAACATGGAAGCAACCAAAATAACCATCCACAGAGGAATGGATAAACAGACTGTGGTATATCCATACAATGGAATATTATTTGGTAGTAAAAAGAAATGAACTATCAAATCATGAAAAGGCACTGAGGAATATTAAATGCTTATTACTAAGTAAAAAACAAAACAAAACACTGAAAATACTGCAAGCTATATATATGATTCCAACTATATGACATTCTGGAAAAGAAAAACTTAAAAAAAGATCAGTGGTTGCCGGGGGTTCAGGAGTGAGGGGATGAATAAACAGGTGTCACAAAGGGGACTTTTAGGGCAGTAAAACTATTCTGTACGATTCTGCAATGGTGGATATGTGATATTATGCATCTGTCGAAACTCACAGAACTGAACCTGAACGCAAACTATGGACTTTAGTCAATAACTGGTTCATCAAATTGAGAACAAATGTACCACACTAGTGCTAAATATTAATCACAGGGGCAACTGGGGAGTTGGGGAGGGTAATTTGGGAACTCTCTGTATTTTTTGCTCAACTTTTCTCTGTATACCTACAATTGCTCTATTTAAAAAGTTAAAAAACAAACTGGTTTGATAGCTTCAAACTATCCAACATGCTTCACTCAAATCTAATCAGATTAATCCAGGGCTCATAGATCCTTAAGGTCTCCCTTCTACCTTCAGGATAAAGTTTAGACTCCTAGGCATACAATGCAGAGATGCTGACAATCCAGTCCCCTCAATCCAGTCCCATTTTCAAGCCACTTCCTCTGGTGCAGCCATGCTCCTGGCGCACCTCCCCATTGTTGTTCTTTCTCCTGGTCCTAGAATACATCCCCTCTCAGCTAATCTCCATCCCTTTGTCTGTTTAGTCAACTCCTACTCATTTTCTGAGGCCCACCTTAAATAGCTCCCCACCCTTGAAGTTTTCCTTACTACTCTTGAGTAATATGAGTACCTCCTTCTTCTGTCTTCCAATCATATACTGTTCTATTATACTGTGACTGTTCACATTTCTGCCTTATTTGCTAGGGTACGAACAACCTGAGGGCAAGGACCATGTCTGAATTATCTTTTCACTCTCTGATGGAGAATAATGTTCGGTAGGATTTTCCTAAGCAATCCATCAATAAATGACACAGAGAAGCTCTTTAAATTATGATTAGTAGTATCAGTGCAACCCATGTGAGATAAACGTGTATCATAAATGTTAACGCAGTAAAGTAATTTCTATGAGTGTCTGAAATAATATGGATTAGGCATCTGCCATTCTGATGATATAATTTACCATTGCAAAATGACACTTAAAGGTCATGGTGGCATTGCTTGTTCATTAAACACACTCTCAAAGACCAGATGGCTCAAGCAAGACTTTGGTTAAGTGCTAGACCACAATCCAATTCCTGGTTGAATTTTTTGATGAGCACCACAAGGGCAGACAGCCAATGTGTGGTGGATTAGAGAGAGATGCATATGCTTTATATGCCAGATGTATACAAGTCAGAGACAGTGTCCTGTTTGGAAAATTAAGGATTCCGACTTAAAAGTCTTGACCAAGTGAAAAGCCAATTATGTTCAGTAGTGTGAGTTCAAGATTAATGTGATTATAGAAGAAAAATCACAAGTCATTCCCACCATTTCAACACACATGTTAGGCTAAGAATCTATATCTGGGCTACTTTTCTTTCTTCTTAAAGTCTCTGCTTAGGCAATTCCATCTACTTTAAAATCTGAGCCCCTATCTCTATATGAGGAACTCCCTAGTCTGTATGCCCTTTAGTGCAGGGGCATGATACCTTTCATTTGCCTTCCCTGATTCATTCTCTACCCTTTTCCACACTGATCCCTACTCTGGGATGCTGCCCTAACTGGCCCTTATTAATGGGTTTTGTGCTCTCTGGATTCCTGTCAGGTCTGGCCCAAAAGCAGCCTAGCAGGAGATCAGAGGGGGATGCAGGGAGATAGATTTACCTCCCTAACTCAATAGTTCTCAATGCTGTGTGTTAGAGCACATCAAAATCACACAGAGGGGGGCTTATTAACATGCACATTGTTGTGACCGCTCCTGGCACATCTGATTCAGTAGTGCTGGGGTGAAGCCTCAGTATGTGCATTTCTAGCAAGGTCCCTGGTGATGCTCCTCCTGCTGCCGCTGGTCAGAGCACCACTTTGAGAACCATTTGCACATCTTCTTCCCCAAAAGACAATTCTGAGCTACTAATATCCTTCCATCAAAAGTCACTCTTCCTCTCAAAGTGACCCGTTCTACAGGATTGTGGTGGTTAATTTCATGTGTCAACCTGGCAAGACCATAGTACCCAGATATTTGCTGTGAAGGTGTTGTTTAGATAAGATGAACATATAAATCGTTGAAATTTGAGTAAAGCAGATGACCTTATAAAATGTGGGTGGGCCTCATCCAATCAATTGAAGACCTTAACCGAAAAACAATGACCTCTCCAGAAGGAGGATCACCAACAGATATCTGTGGACTTGAACTGCAACTGTCCTCTGGGCCTCCGGTCTGGTGTACTACCCCACAGATTTTGGACTTGCTAAGCTTCCACAATCATGTGAGTCAATTCCTCAAAATAAATTTCTCAATAGATAGATAGCTAGATAGATGCGAGTGGGGAGAGGGAGAGAAAAGGAAGAATACGCACAGACACACACAAAGACATGCACACACACATACTGTTAGCTTTGGTTCTCTGGAGAACCCTGACTAGTACAAAGACTTAGTCCCTCCAGGGAACATGTTTCCTACATTTCTCTCCAGATAGAAGGATATCATTTGACTGTTTTAGAGTCTTGTGTCTGCACTGTCTCTTATGGTATCCCTATTTCCACACTTTTGTAAACAGTAGTCCTTACATAATAAACTCTTCCTGAATTATCCTATTTCAAATGTGTCATCTATTTCCTGTAGGTATCCCAGCTGCTACAATGCATCTTAAATTCAATGAGTGGAAAAGTCAACTTGCCTTCTTTCTTTCTAAGCCTGCTGTTTCTGCTGAGCTCCCTCTTGTGATTAATGGCTTCCTCCCAGGCACCCAGACTTGTAAGCTCAGCATCAGTTTGTGACTTCTTGTAACTGTTGGTTCAACTTTATAGGTTCTCCACAATTCTGAAAGCCCCCTAGAATAGACCAGGTCTTTTTCTCCACCCGCCCCACCCCTTGGTCTTTATATCTCCAGAGCCTAACACAGCGTGTACCAGACATCTTACAGGTGGCCTCAAATTATGTACTAAAGAAATAAAAAAATAAATAAAATTTATATGGAACCTTATAGATTACATATGCTTTCATACGCATTGTTTCCAAACCCCAACAAGCAAAGACATTCCAAAGAGCAAGATTCACTACTAACATGTTGGGTATTGGCTTTTCCTCCATAGTAATACTTCTGTCTACCTCTTCTCCATTCCCATTTCCAAAACTCTGCTTCATCATTCTACTATATGTGACCTAGATAATTGTATTAGCCTTCTAACCTGTTTCCTTGCCTCCAATCTCCTGTCCCTGTAATCCAGTTGCATCTTACGTCTCTGCCCATGACTTCCTCTGTATTTCATGACACTCTACTACCCAACTAAGATAATCCACATTTCTCAGTTTTTGTGTGTTGAGAGTCTTCACAAGCTGGTCCCAAGCAAACTTCTCAAATTAATTTTATCATTTCTTTGTATGGAATCTCTACTCCTATACCTATACCTTAACACATTTTGAGTATCTCCAACTCTGTGTCATACTAATCCCTCTGCTTAAAACCATTTGCTACTCATTTTCATATACATGTATCAGAACCAAGTTTCTATACTATTTCTGCCACTATGCCAACCTACAATGATTTCTCATTGCCTCAAATACTTTCAACAGTTATTGCCTACACCTCACATCTGTAATTTATGCATATATGTCTCTTTTCTCAAAGTAGACTGTAGGCAACCAAATGGTCTACCAAATGGTGTTCTACTTTTTGTACCCACCCCACCTCAAGCACAGTCATTGCCATAGCACGACAATGATATTGAACACATCCTTCAATGGGTGTACCCATGGCCTTTGAAAAAGTATGCCTCTAAATGACCAGTACTTTGCTCCTACTTCAGGGCCTTAATAATACACAGAGGAAAGGTTTCCTATCTGCATGGGCTTACAGATTTCAAAAGAGGAAGGAGACTCTATATTTAGCTAATTTTATTGAATGTTTATTGCGAAAACAGTACTCCATTATGTGCTTTGATTCATGGCCTCTGCATTTTTGTTTGGGAAGATCTTTTTCTGTTTGTTTTTATGTATTTTTGTTTGATTATGTTTTTTTTTTGTTTCTGTTTTTGGTTAAGAGTCCTTTTTTGTGTGTTTGTTTCTTTGTTCTTAAAATGTACTCCCAGATAATATACCTCAGAAGATTTGAATGTGGCCCAGGAATCTCCATATTAATGAGCACCTTAGGTATTTAAATGCTAATGTTTTTTGTTTGTTTTGTATTTGGCTCCTACTTTGAGAAACACTGAAATTGTGTATAAAAGAAGAAAAGAAACAAAGACCACATGTTACTGATGGAGGACTGTAAATAACACTATTAAATATGTCCTTTATTAATGGAAATGCTTATTCAATTAATTTTGATAATTTCATTTTAAAAAATTCATGTAATCCAATAAATTAAGGTGCTTTCCAACTAAGAAAATGATTCTCCATTTGCCTCACAAATCACCCCATATAACTGAAGGTATACTAGCTAATGCTTTGTCTCATAAAGCACTGAGGGGTTAGCAGTATGGACATTATATGGTATAAAACATTTTATGCAATTCAGCTAAAGGGTGAATGTGCTTCTAAATGAAAGAGGGAATGGGTAGCCAGAGAGAGAAGTATTGCTCCATACATACAAAGCAAAGCAAAAATCAGACAATTGTCCTTTAGGAAATTCAAATTTTCCATTTCTCCTTTCTGTTTGCTCTTGGTTAGGGAGGTTTTCACTGAAACCTATTTGAGGCAAGTGCTGAGTGTATTTGCTATCATTGTGTTCTTTGATCTCAGTATATTGGATGCAGCTGTAGAAACAGGTAATGTGGGCAAATAGGAAGAAAACAGACTGCTGCCAGCAGGTAATTTTTTTCTGGGCTGTTAAGGGAAATCCAAGATGATTACAAATTTTCCTCCATTTATTTTTAAGACATGAATAGTGACACATACTTCAATCTTCAGAATGGAGGTTTCACCTTTTGAACTCATTTTGAATTATGAGTTAAGAAAATTCATTGTGCTACATTCATTTGCTCATTCAAAAATATCACGGAGATTTTATACCAGACACAAAAATCAGGCACCACCTACTCTGACAGTAGCACGCAGGGGTCCTATTCATGCCCCAGAAGAATGGAGTCTCCATTGCCACAACAACCCAAGAGTTACATAACCTACTACCTCATTTCTACATTAGCTCTACCACTTGCTAGTCTATATACTTTAGTTTTTGTGGTCCCAGTCCATTTTATATTCAAACAACAAAACTACCTTCCCAAATATAATTTAGGTCACTAGCCACTGGTTCGATAACACAAAAAAGTGTCTCAGGGATTATCAATCTTTCAATTACTCAGTGAACAATGAAAGTTATTGAAAACCTACTGCTGTTCTAGGCACTGGAGGTAGGGGTAAAGGAGGGAGGGAACAAAGAACAGATACAACACATGGCTTTGACTCTTAAAGACTGATGGGCTGCTTAACGGCACCCAAAAGAGGTCTACATCCTAATCCCCAGAACGAGTGAATTTGACAAAAAGGATCTGTAATTCAGGTTACAGATTTTAAAATATGGAGATTATTTTGGATTATAAAGATGGGACCAATCTAATCAAGCCCCACATCGGCTCAGGGGTGATTAGGCTTGAGTATTCTCCCTCCCTCTGCCCCTTCCCTCGCTTGCACGCATGCATGCGCTCTCGCTCTCTCTCTCAAATAAAAATAAATACTTTTTTTTTTTTTTTTTTTAAGGAAAGTACCAGATAAAGGAGAAGTAAGCATTCCAGAAAAGTGAAACAATGTGGCAGGGGCAGAAACAAGTAATTTAGGATGACTATGAGAAGGGCAGTTCAATTGGAATGGCAAATCTTGTTGGTTAGCATGGGAAGTAAGGCTCATGAATTAAATAGCAGCTTGGCAATTGTTCTTAGGGGTCACCCGAGGTCAAAGTTGGAAGGAGGAGCAAAGGGAACTGAAACTGTGAGGGCACGTGATGGGGGTACCTTAGCCCCTCCCCCCGTCCCTTCGTCATTCAGAGCATTTCCACATTGATGGGTTTTACGTATTGAATTTCTACATTGAACAAAGATTCTATAGCAGTATCAGTTTACCAGGGCTGCTGTAACAAAAGACCACAAAATTGGTGACTTAGAACAACATAAATTTATCCTCCTAAGTTCTGGAGGCCCGAAGTACAAAATCAAGGTGTCAACAGAGCCATGCTCCCTCTGAAGGCACTAGGCAAGGGTCTGTAACAGGCCTCTCTCCCAGCTTAGGGCTGCATAACTGCAATCTTCACATGGCCTTCTCTCTGTGTGCATGCCTGGGTCCAAATTTCCTTTTTTTATAAGGACCCCAGTCACTGGACTCAGGGCTGGCCCCACTGCATTAGGACCTCATCTTAACTAATTACATCTTCAATACCTATTTTCAGTAAGGTCACATTTTGAGTTATTAGGGGTTGGGACTTCAACATATGAATTTGGGGGAGTTTGAGAACTACATGTATCAAAGAGCAACTCTCACCAGCGTTGAAAGCCCTTCAGCCAATAACTTTCCTTCCAGTGTGTCCAAGCCACACAATTTACTCATTGTTCTTCCCACCTTCTACCTCTTTCGGCTCTTAGAACTTCCCATATCCAGTTCTAATTCAGTCCCAGAATTTTCTCCTTTAGGAGAAATTCATATGATAACCTATTTCTAGGGGGGCTATTCTGCTTTACATATAATATTAGCAAAAAAA
Source organism: Mirounga leonina (assembly GCF_011800145.1). Taxonomy (NCBI): domain Eukaryota; kingdom Metazoa; phylum Chordata; class Mammalia; order Carnivora; family Phocidae; genus Mirounga; species Mirounga leonina. The sequence continues at coordinate 94,327,688 of NW_023270377.1, read as the reverse complement.
CCTGTCTTAGGCTTGTTAATAAACTGCTTAGTAACCACTGCTTTGACATCCTCTATGAGACTGGGGCCAATACCCAGGACTCACCTGAATGGTCTTATACCTAAAGCTCTGTTTTATGCCCTCACTAAAATAAGCCCACCTAAAAATATATCCAAACACTACACACTTAGAAACAGTAAATTCAAAACTGAATTTAAACTTCATTCCATAGAAATACACCCCTAGCCTGATTTTTAATTCAAGCCTGCAGGCGCCCTGTCAGTGTGTCAGCCACTGGGACTGGCAAATCCTGCATAGTACACATGTAACTCTATTACTGAAGCTCTGAGACTCGAGTCTTCCAACCAAAGCTGGAAAAGCAGCATGTAGTGTTCCAATGTCAACATTATGCGTCAGCAAACCACTGAGCAAAGCACAGTGGCGGTCATTCTAGCAGCCCGCATATGTCTCAGGTAAAAATCAATTCTTAGGAGCTCTCCAGTGAGATGCAGGTTTTGAAAAGTTACCGTACCCTGGAAAGCTCAGGCTTGTCCAAGGAAGTTTTTACGTTGTATTTTTTATGCCAGCAGGTAACGAGAGAGGTGGAGCCTTGGACTCTGCACAGACATCTTCACCTATAGACACTAGGGATCCACAGCCAAGGTAAAACAGTAGAGATTTTTCTTAATTTCTTGAAAAACTCTTGAAATACAGGCTTGGACTCAGGAGGGTTCACAGGATTCTTTCCCTCCTGAAGGGACAATACGGGGATCAGATTTGCACTTGCTCCTTCTCATTCTTATTTTGTGTCCTCTTGCAGAGATCATAGAACCTATAATTACACATTCACCACTTTCAAAAGCCTATGTTTTTCCCAACCATACCACTAACCTCCTCAGAAAGGATGTTCTACATAAGTAGGCAAAAGGCCAATAAAAAACATTTTGAAAGTTTTACATAATTTCTATCACAGCCAAGGAGTGGTGTTTGCAGAGATGTATTTTTTTTTTTTTTGGTGAGAAGTCATTTAATTACTGCATTTAAAATTCACATAAAGCATTGTGCTGAAGATTAAAGATCTACACAGAAAAACATTTTTGAATTTAAAAAGTACCATACCCACATTTATAAGAGTTACAGCATCTTAAGTTGAAAAAGGATTGCTCTATGGAAAGTAGAAGTATAAATACAATACTTTAAGCCGCAGCATCTTATTTATTTTTGGAAAAAGAAGCACGACATTTATTTATCCCTGTAAATATAGTGTTACTATGAGAGGAAAAATAATCAAAATGATATATAGAAGCCCTAAATTCTTTCTCGAACATCCTTGGGACCGTGACTCTGCTCAACCTCCACACCAGATGCCACATTTTTGCTCTTAAGGAAACATTGAATCAACTTCCTTGATGCAATCCTTTTTTTTTTTTTTTTTAATTTAGGAAATATTCCACTCAAGTCTTTACGTCTTCACAATATATAGTCTTTTAAGAAGACAAGCCAGAAAACTGAGAGCTTTCAAGGCACTTGTGGCTCCTCTTAAATTACTTTCTGCAGTTAAAATAACTGTGTTTGTAAACCAAGTGCTTTTCAAGAGTAGGATCCCCCCAAACAGCCATATGTTATTGTTTTCCATGGAAGAAAATGCATTATTGTGAAAGTTCAGTGACATAAAGATGGCACTAGAGAACGAGAGCAATGCTTTCGCTTCCATTAAAGGCGAAGTATAAAACAGAACAGCCCAAGGAAACCCAGGTATGATGCTCCCTCTCAACAGAGACGAAACGGGTTCTAAAATGCTCTACCTTTATACGTTTAAAAAAGATGGAAAATTGGGGCGCCTGGGTGGCTCAGTTGGTTAAGCGACTGCCTTCGGCTCAGGTCATGATCCTGGAGTCCCGGGATCGAGTCCCGCGTCGGGCTCCCTGCTCGGCGGGGAGTCTGCTTCTCCCTCTGACCCTCCTCCCTCTCATGCTGTCTCTCATTCTCTCTCTCGCAAATAAATAAAATCTTTAAAAAAAAAAAAAAAGATGGAAAATTAAGTTTCAAGCAACTTAAAAGTGAAAAAGAAAACACCACCAACAGCACTTTGGAAACCTCAGGGGTAATGAGAGGACCATCACTCCAGGCAATGGAAGCCCAGCATTCCAGCTACTTGGCATCTGCCGGTGTGATTGGCCCTGAAGGCCCCATTTACACTGGTGTTCTCAGATCACAGTTGTTTCTCGTGCTTTTGCTTGATTACCTCCATTGGTAGAGGCACAAGGGCACTGAGCCCAACCCCCATTTGTCAGCAGCTCAAAACTCTGCCTGATGCCACGGGTATCTAAGCCTTCCTAAGTTCCTGAGCTGCAAAAGGCAATAAAAAAAGGCCCATGGGAAAATGGTGACAAATACTTCGCTTCCCAAAAGTTCCCAGACATCTTAAAAACCTTTATCATTATACTCCTTACCACTGGAAGTTGTCGGTCAACACTGAGTCAGGCCAGCTTTCTATTTTTGCTGGAGGAAAACCTCAGAATAAAAATCATTCGGCACCAGAACTTTAAAATGCACAGCTTCTGCCCAAGGAATTTAATAATCCAGAGATGCTGGACTGATATATACCTATGTGCTCCTGAAAAGGTATAATGAGGAGTGGAGTTTAATTTTGCTGCTGTTTGTTATTTGTTTAAAGTTTCCATTTTCCTATTGGCTTCTCATTTTAAAGGAAATTTCATTTTTATTTCCCAGGTACCTTAACAACTTAAGTTTTAGTCTCTCTGTCAAGCAGTAATTGCATTAGATGAATTCCAGTTCAAAGAATCCTGTTATTTGAGGCAGCCTCGTAAACTGGGTAAGGCCCTATTCCTGCATACCTAGACTGAATAATTCATCTGTTTTGTAAGTCTGGATTCTCAAAACTTATATATCTCAAATATGGGCATATCTCAACAGAACAAAACAAGTGCCAATTGAACACCTACTTTAAGCATAGTGATGCCTAAGAAAACAGACAATATAAAGCAAGTTAGGCACAGCAAACAATGAAAGAGCAATTGCAAGCTCACGGGCAAGAACTCAATTTCAAATGCTTTAATGTACTGATCCATTTGACGGGAATGCAAAGCACGGAACAGTTCTCCATGGGGTAGGTAAATATTTTTTTCATGACAGATAAATTAATCCCTTTCAACAATATGTGGTGGCTCATCCCCGAGAACAGCTATGGTGCCAAATGGTGTAAAAAGCTCCAAACTGCTGCTGTGTTTCCAGTTTTAAATATAGCTCATAACCACAAGGGGAGGGAGGACAGAAGGTAAGAAAGTGGGCTCTGGAGGAAAAGCTGAGTATGAATCCAGAATCTGCCTCTTTCCAGCTGAGACTTGGTGAGGTTGTTTACCCCCAGGTACCTATTTGCATCCTTTTTTTTTTTTAATGGGTTTTTAGTTTAAAGATTTTATTTATTTATTTGAGAGAGAGAGAGAGTACACGAGTGGAGGTAGGGTCAGAGGGAGAAGCAGACTCCCCGCCGAGCAGGGAGCCCGATGTGGGGCTCGATCCAGAGACTCCAGGATCATGACCTGAGCCGAAGGCAGCCGCCCAACTAACTGAGCCACCCAGGCGCCCCTGCATCCTTTTCCTTGTCTTTGCTGAGTTCAATCAAATAATAAGGCACCAAACAAATCTAACTCATGATTGTATATTTTTACAGTTATACCTTGTAACACAAATGTACAAACCACAGGCCAGAGGTTTCGGTGACTATTTGAACAAGGCTCTGCTCCTCATCTTGTCTACTACTGTTCCTGCTGCAAATCAAGTGCCCATTCTTGGCAGCTCTCCAATGTGGCTTAACAGACGTCCACCCTCTTTAAAGGACACTCAGGTATGGTTTGCCCAGAATCCTAAACCCCTGACCCACAGTCTCCTTGGAATTCCTTCTTTCCGAGGATCTGCCCAAACTAAAACTTAGAGCATGTGGGATGCTATATCAGGGAAGCCCTTAACATTGGAAATAACTTGATTAGGAAGAAAGCTGTGGGTGCTCGCTTTGGCAGCACATGTACCAGAAGACAGTTGTGGGAAAACACCTCAACGTGAAACCGTAAGCTGTGTTTGGATGCTGAAGAGAATCCTCTTCTGAGGCATAATCTGTCTGTACCAACATGCCTAGACTTGTGGTGTTAGTAGGTACAATGAGAGACTGGATAATACCAAGTGTTGGCAAAGACACAGAGCAGTTCTCAGGGAGAATGGTTCTCAGTGGAGAATGATTTTGCCTCTCCTCCTTCAGGGGACATTGGCCATGTCTGGAGACACTTTGGTTTTCATACTGGGGGGAGGGTGCTACTGACATCTAGTAGGGAGAGGTCAGGAGTGATGCTGAACATCCCACAGTCCACAGACAACCCCCACCAAGAATCATCAGGCCCAAAACGTCAATAGTATGGAGAGGGATAAAATGATGTGATGTTGCAGTAACTCTCATGCACTGCTGGTGGGACTGCAAACCGCACAACCCCCTTAGAAAACAATTTGGCATTATATGGTAATGTTCAAGATGCTCATAGCCTATGACCCAGCGATGCTATAGAGAAGACCTTCAGGAAACTGTTCCAAGAGTCACATTCACTATCGTTTGTAGAAGAAGCCCAAATTTCTATCAGTGGTAGAAGAGGTAAATTGTGGTATATCCATGCAATGCAGAACTACAGAGTGCAAATGAATGGACTGTAGCTGCATGCGCTGAGAGAAAGAGAGAAGCAAAATGACTCTCTCAGCAGAAAGGAACTGCAGGAAAGAGAGGGACAAAGAGAAGCAGGGAGTCCAGAGCTGACCACAGAGAGACACTGGGTTCTGGGGAATCTAAGCTTTGGGCCGTGAAAGAAAGATGTCCTCTGGTGTCACCAAGATCCAGGGATCGTGCCTTCAAGATCATGTGCCATCCCTGACCCCAAATTCCACTCTCCCCAGTCACCCTCTGATTATTAATCAGCTCTTTATGTGCCTCAGTGTTGATGAGGCAGGGCCCTGGCATCTAAAAGTCTTTTGTTCTCACGAAAGGAAGATTTTCCATAACAAAAATTACTAAACGGAGCTCAATTTAGTCATAATCTTTTCAGTTCAATTTATGACAAACATTTCTATTATCCCTTGATTAATTCCATTAGCATTATCAGTCAACAAATGTTCCAGTGTCTACTCTATGCTGGGTGTGGTGTTTGGTGCTGTACAAACAGTGGGGATGAAAGACATGTTGTCTCTGTTCTCCAGGGATGCCACACCAACTGTGGAATGTTCTCTGGAAGTATCAAATGCGGTACTGTGGCGGAAGTGATGGGGTGAGGTGCATCAGGGTAGGTCTGTCTGAGGAGGCAACTTCTACACAGAGAGGAGAAGATGGAAAAGAGTCAGCTATGCAAAGAACTGAGAAAGTAACATTCCAGGGAGAAGGAACTCTGCAATTTAAGGGAAAAAAAAAAAAAAAACCAACATAATTTTAATGTAGTATGCATTTCAGTGTAGTATAGTCATTTTGCCTGGTTCGTAATTTATGAAGATGTAATTGTAGTAACATAGAATTTGGTATCTTGTTTAATATGATATTATGAACATTTTTTTTCATGTTGCCACATAATGGTCATAAAACTATCATGTTCCATAGATATTCTACAGATTCACTATATGACCTTTTACTTAATTACTGCCTTGGTTTTCAGATGTTTGTATCACTTAAAATTTTTTGCCCTCTGAATAGCACTGACATGGGAAGGTCTTTCTTTGCATAATTTTCCTCGTGTCTTTTGTTTTATTGTCCTAGGCCAGTTTCCCCCTATCTTTACATTTAAACACAATACCCATACTAGGATAATGGAGCATGTTTCATTTTTGATTCATCTTAACCACTTTTATATTTAAAATCCTTAAGTTTAGAGAATAGCTCCCATTATCTAAGCCATAAAATGTCCTTCATGCTGGCATAGTCTCCACTCTCTTCAAAATTCATCACATCCATAAACTGAAGAACTGAACTACAGCTAACAAAAAGACTTTAAAATCTGAAATCTGGTTTTAGGAGGCTGACATTTCCCCAGCTTGTGATTTAGTGTATGTTTTTGCTTTTTGTAGTGTCTGGCAGTCAACCTTACATATTTCCTCTTTGAGATGGTTTACGATCACCAGGCCACACTATATATGATAAAATTACTTGGGACTGTCTCTGAATTAAGCACCACTAGAATCATGATAAAATTCACAGTTTCAGCTCAAAGGCTTTCTTGTGGGTCTAGCACCTTTTGGGTCTTATGGTGGCCTATGAAGAACCCTTCCTCTGACCCCAAACTCTGGCCTCTCTCAGAAATCCACTTACATAAAAGCAATAGAGTTGTCATGTGAAAAAATTCAAGTCCTCTGTGTTAACAGAAGTTTTAAGGGACAAAATTTAGTATTGGGATGACAAATGCCAACCTGAAGAAACCGTCACCTAACTTGCTTGGCCCATTGATCTGAATATCAGAGGGGTTGAAAGCAGCACAATGAGTTAGCTATCATTGAATGATTAAACATAAATCACTGGAATAAATATCTTTGCCATCATCTCCTCTCCCCTCCTTTTTCCAGTGTGAATCATTTCTAAACTACTTCATGGTGAATGATGCAACAATAATCCAAGCTTTTGCAGAGTTGCTTACAGCTCACAAATCATATTCATATATTTGACACTCTCATCCTGAAGGGTAGGTAGGACAGAAAAGTTGTGGTTTTTTTAATAGATGAGAAAATTATTCTTTTAGAGGTTAAGAGATCTGCTTGAAATAGTATATAATGAAGTGAGGAAATGAACTCTGGTCTCCTGATTCCAAATCAACTGCTCTGTACCCTGATACCCAAGATGAAAGCATAGCAAAAAAGGGATGAGCTTCTAGTTCCAGCCTTGGCATGAATTAACTAGTCATGTCACCTCATGCAAATCAAATTACCTTTGGGGCTCAGCTTCTTTATTTGTAAAATGAAAACATTTGATCTCTAAAGGTTGAAAATTGCATTTTCAAAATTATTTTTTATTATGAATTATTGAATGTATTTAAAGTAAACAATAACAACAACAAAACCGTTCACCCATCTCTCCCAAGCCCAATCCCCACCTCTGGCAACCACCACTCTGTTTTCTGAATCTTTGAGCTTGCTTTTTCTTCTTTTTTTTTTATTTTTGATTTCACATATAAGTGAAATCATATGGTATTTGTCTTTCTCTGACTTATTTCACTTAGTCTAATACCCTTGAAGTCCATGCATGTTGTCCCAAATGGTTAGATCTCACTCTTCTGTATGTCTGAATAATATCCCATTGTACATATATACCACAGATTCTTTATCCATTCATCTATCAATGGACACTTATGCTGTTTCCATATTTTAGCTGTTATAAATAATGCTATAATGAACATGTGGGTGCAGATATCTTTTTGAGTTAGTGTTTTTGTTTTCTTTGAATAAATAGCTAGTAGCGGAATGACTGGAATTTATTGTAGTTCTATTTTTAACTTTCTGAGGCATATCCATACTGTTCTCTGTAGTAGCTACACCAATTTACATTCCCACAAATAGTGCGTAAGTGTTCCCTTTCCTCCACATCCTTGCCAGGAGTTCCTGTCTTGTTGATAACAGTCATTCTAACAGGTATGAGGTGATATTTTATTGTGGCTTATACCTGTTAGCCATCTGTATGTCTTCTTTGGAAAAATGTCTATTCAGATCTTCTGCCATTTTTTAATTGGATTAGTTTTTTTGGTGTTGAGTTGTATAAGTTTTTTATATATTTTGGATGGTTTCCTTTGCTATGCAGCTTTTTAGTTTGATATAGTCCCAATTTGTTGATTTTTTTTATTTTGTTGTCTTAGCTTTTTGGTATCAAATCCAAAAAAAAATTATCACCAAGACCTATGTCAGGAAGCTTAACCTCTATTTTTTCTTCTAGGAGTTTTATGGAGTCAAGTCTTACATTCAAGTCTTTAATCCATTTGGACTTGATTTATGGATGTGGTGTAAGAGAGCAGTCCAATTTTATTCTTTTGCATGTGGCTATCCAATTTTCCCAAAGCCAGTTATCAGAGAGACTATCATTTCCACAATGTATACCCTTTGTTCCTCTGTCATGAAGTAAATGACCAAAAAATGCATGGGTTTATTTCTAGGCTCTCTATTCTCTTCTATTGATCTATGTGTCTGGTTTTATATGAATACCATGCCTTTTAAATTACTATAGCTTTGTAATATAGTTTGAAACCAAGGAGCACGATGTCTCCAGCTTTGTTCTTCTTTTTCAAGATTGCATTGGCTATTCAGTATCTTTTGTGGTTCTATTCAAATCTTAGAATCATTTGTTACATTACTTTAAAAATACCATTGGAATTTTGATAGGGATTGCAACGAATCTGTATATTGCTTTAGGTGGTATGGACATTTTAACAATATTAATGTTTCCAATCCATAAGCATGGAGTATTTTTCATTTCTGTCTTCAATTTATTTCACTAATGTCTTAATAGTTTTCAATACAGGTCTTTCGCCTCCTTGGTTAAATTTATTCCTAAGCATTTTATTCTCTTTGATGCAATTGTAAATGAGATTGTTTTCTGAATATTTCTGATAGTTCATTATTAGTGTAGAAAAACACAACAGATTTTTGTGTATTGATTTTGTACCCTGCAACTTCATTGAACTCATTAGTTCTAACAGTTTTTGATGGACTCTTCAGGGTTTTCTATATATAATATCATGTCATCTGTAAATAATGCCAGTTTTACTTCTCTCTAACTTGGATACCTTTTATTTCTTTTTCTTGCCTAACTGCTTTACCTGGGTCCAATACTATGTTTAATAAAAGTAGTGAAAGTGGGGATCCTTGTCTTGCTCCCGATCTTAGAGGAAACACTTTCACCTTTTTACCAGTGAGTATGATGTTGGCTGTGTTATCAATGTTAGTTTCTTGTCAAATATGGTCTTTACTATGTTGAGGCAGGTTTCCTTTGTAATTGCTTTGTTGAGAGTTTTTAATCTCAATCATGGATCTCATCAATGGATGGTGAATTTTGTCAAATGCTTCTTCTGCATCTATTGAGATGATAATATGATCTCCATCTATCATTTTTTTGATGTGGTGTATCATAGTGACTGATTTGCTGATGTTGAATCATCCCAGCATCCCTAGAATAAATCCCACTTGATCATGGCATATGAGCTTTTTAATGAATTGTCGAATTTGGCTTGCTAAAATTCTGTAGAGGGTTTTTGCATCTATGTTCATCAGGAATATTGGTCTGTAATCTTCTCTTGTTGTGGCCTCCTTGTCTAGTTTTGGTATTAGGGTAATGCTGGTCCTCCTAAAATGAGTTTGGAAGTGTTCCCTCCTCTTATATTTTTTTGGAAGAGTTTAAGAAAAATTGGTATTAATTCTTCTGTGCGTGTTTGGCAAAATTCACCAGGGAAACCATCTGGTTCTGAGTTTTTTGTTTGTTTGTTTGTTTGTTTGTTTAGAGAGAGAGAGAGTGAGCAGGGACAAGGGGGTGGAGAAGGGCAGAGGAGAGAGAGAATCTTAACCAGACTTCATGCCTAGCATGGGGCTTGATCTCACAACCCGGAGATCACAACGTGAGCCAAAATCAAGAGTCAGATGCTTAAATGACTGAGCCACCCAGGCACCCCTGAGCTTTTGTTCCATGAGAGGTTTTTGATTATTGATTTAATCTTCTTACTATACAGATTTTCTATTTCATCATGAAACAGTCTTGGCAGGTTGTATGTTTGAGGGAATGTATCTATTTCTTCTAGGTTAGCCAATTTGTTGGTATATAATTGTTCATAGTGTTCTCTTACAATCCTTTGTATTTCTGTGATATCAGCTGTAACTTCTCTTTCATTTCTGATTTTATTTGAGTCCTCTTTTTTTTTCTTGGTCATTCTAGCTAAAGGTTTGCCAATTTTATCTTTTTAAAGAACTAGCTCTTAGTTTTATTGACCTTTTCTATAGTTATTTAATCTGTTTCATTTATTTTTGCTCCAATTTTTTATATTTCCCTCCTTCTACTAACTAGGCTTCATTGTTTCTAGTTCCCTGAAGGATAAAGTTAGGTTGTTCACTTGTCTTTTCTTGTTTCTTGAGGTAGGCATTTATATTTATACATATAAACATATTATGTCTATTTTATCTGTCTTTTACCTAATAATTGTAGTTACGGTTCTATTTACTATGCTATCTTTAATCTTCATGCCAGTTTTTTAACTTTATAACTTAATCCACTAACTTTATTGTAGATTTAACGTTCCAGTGAGATTTATTTTTTCATATGTGTTCTTATTAGTAATAAGTACCCTTCCCTTTCAGCATAAAATATCCCTTTCACATTTCTTGTATAACCAGTCTAGTGTTGATGTATTCCTTTAACTTTCACTTCTCTGGAAATCTCTTCATCTCTCTTTCAATTCTGAATGATAACTTTGCCATGCAGAGCATTCTTGGTTGGAATTCTTTTTGTTTTTGTTTTTCTTTTAGCACTTTGAATATAATGTACCACTCTCTTCTGGCCTGCAATGTTTCTGCTGAAAAATTTGCTGACAATCTTATTGGATGTAAAGGAGGTCCCTTGTACATGTTCTCTTGCTACTTTTAAGATTCTCTCCTTGTCCTTAACCTTTGACGTTTTAATTATGTGTCCTAGTGTGTGTTTCTTTGGGCTCATCTTATTTGTAACTCTCTGGGCTTCTTGAACCTGGATATCTCTTTCCTTCTTCAAGTTAGGAAAGTTTTCAGCTGTCATTTCTTCAAATAAGATGTCTGCTCCTTTCTTCCTCTCTTCTTCTCTGGGAGCCCTATCATTGGAATGTTAGTCAGTTTGATATTGTCCTCTGAGTCTCTTAAGCTACGTACTTTGTTTCATTCTTTTTTCTTTTTGTCATTCTGGTTGGAATAATTCCACTGCTCTGTTTTTTTTTTTTTTTTTAAAGATTTTATTTATTTATTCACAAGACAGAGACAGAGAGAGAGAGAAGCAGAGGGAGAAACAGGCTCCCAAGGAGCAGGGAGCCCGATGTGGGACTCGATCCCAGGACCCTGGGATCATGACCTGAGCCGAAGGCAGACGCTTAACCATCTGAGCCACCCAGGCGCCCTCCACTGCTCTGTTTTTAAGTTAAATGATTCTTTCTTCTGCTTTGTCTAGTCTGTCGTTGAACCTCTCTAGTTTACTTTTCAATCAGCCACTGTGTTCTTCAGTTCTGTGACTTCTGTTTAGTACTTCCTAATATTTTCCATCTCCTTTTAACTTCTCACTGTGCTCATGCATTCTTCTTTCAGTTTGGTGAGCATCTTTATGATGATTATTTTGAATTCTTTATCAGGTAAACTATCTCCATTTCATTCAGGTCTCCTCTCCTCCCAAAGGTTTTATCTTGTTCTTTCATGTGGAATGGATTCCTCTGTTTTTCATTTGGCTTGACTGTGTTGATTTTTATACAGTAGATATAACAACCACCTCTCCTAGTCTTGAAAGAGTAGCATTGTATGGAAGATACATTTTGTCATTCATCCCTGCCCCAGCTCTTAAGTGTTTCTCAAATCCTTGTGCTTGTCCCAGCAGACTATTATATTTTTGATAGCTCCCAGTAGCTGAAGATGTGCCAAGATCCTCAGCATCCTGAAAGGGAGGATCTCAGCACAAGCCAGACCCTCAGACATCAGCTTTTATAAGTATGCAAATATATACAGTCCTGTGGGACCACAAGCATCAACCATGCTGGCCACCAGAGTCAGACAATCTGGAGGTGTCCTCTGGGTGGCAGTTGCTAAAATTGGGGCTTCAGACAAGTATATAAGCTCTTTTCTCAGAGATACCAGCAAGCTGGCACAAGGAGAGAGAGAGAATGCTAAGATAATGCCCACATCCTACATTCCTTGAAAGCAGCTACACTGTGCACTAAATGTGTGCTCAATACGAAGCTTTCCCCTCAGGCCAAAGTTCCAGGACAAGCAAAGATGGCTCCTTCTCAGAAAGACTAGGGGGTATGCCTCGGTCTATTTGTGCAGTGCCCTGAGGTACTAGCCTTCCACATACTGTCTGTCTGACCGCCACAGTCCCATGGGACCCAGTAATACAAGCCCCACCCCAGCCAGCAGAGCCACATGATCAAGGGGTGTCCCTGGCAGCAACTACAATAATCTGAATACCAGATATATAAACAAAGCCACCAGACATGTGTAAAGCTCATCCCAGCATACACACAGCAGATGGGGAGCACAAAGATAGTGCCCACCTTCCAAAGTCTCTGGAAAAAATTACAGTCATCCACTAGATGCATGTTTAATTGGGAACATCCCCTCAGGGTGCAGCCACGATGATCAGCTAATAGGCCCCCTTCACAGAAAGACCAAGCTCCTGGGTCCTTTGCCTCTTGCTGTGCCCTGGGGGTGGTAGCTGTTAAGAACTCTTTCTCTAATGCTTACAGTCCAGTGGGACCCATGAATATAAGCCCCACTGGACACCAGCACCAGGTGAAGTAGCTGTGCCACCTGACAACAGCCACAAGAATCAGAGTGCCAGACAGGCATATGAGTTCCTTTCTGCATGACTCCAACTATTACAGGGTCATGAGACCAGGATCACATGCTCCCTTGGTCACCAGAGTCAGGCTATCAAGAGGCATCCTCTGGGCAACAGCCACAAAAAGCAGGGCACTAAATGTGTGTAAAAGCCCCCACCTGGGAGATACTGGTACTCTGGAGCATGGCAAAGGGAAAGCATGAAGATGGCACCTGCCAGGATCCATACCCAGAGAATATTCCAGAAGACTCCTAGGTGTGTGTGTTAAATTAGATGCCAGCTCCTTAAGCTGCTGCTTTAATACAAGTTGGTGACCCTCCTTCACTTAAAATTTGGACACAATTGGCTGCTTCTGAGCTGGGCCCTAGGGTGGGTTAATCTGCATGCATGAGCCTTTAAGAGTTGTTTCTCGGATTACACTGTCTTGTGGGTCTCAGGACAGAGGACCCACTGGTCTTCAAAGTTAGATGTTTAGAAGCTTGTTTTCAGATGCATATCTTGAAGTTTGGGGGCTTGATGTGAGGATTGAATCCTCCTCCAATCAATGAGATAATCTGGATTTTGAGTTACCTCCTGGTTGTGGGTCACCATTCTGGGGGTGAAGTTTATGGGGAGATTGTACCCCAGACTCTCCTACCCAGTTTGATGTGGTTTTATTCTTATTTGCCTAATGTGTAGTTGTCATGCAGCCAACTTTAGTTTTTTTAAAAAGGAAATTGTTCCACGTGTATCTGTAGTTTCAGTATCTCCAAGGGAGGAGGTGAGTCTGAAATCTTCCTAAGTCACCATCTTATCAAAATTACATTTACTATTAAAGAAGCTCTTTTTTATTTACATAGAACCAAGTGTCTCTCCACTACACATTCCTGCTCCCCACCTCTTATCCAGTTACACTTCTGCCCATGACAAGTATATAGATATGATCTGATTCAATAAGTCAACCTCAATGCCATAATATAATGATAATAGTGATAAGAGGATAATTACTAGCTATTTTTAATTGTGTGCTTACTATTTGGAAGGCACTATTTTAATTGTTTTATATGCCAACTCATTTAATCATCACGATCACCCTAGAGGCTGAGTAAAGTTACTATTTCCATTCTACAATTAGAAGACTCAGACCAGAAGAGGTAAAGTAATGTGTTCAAGGTCACAAAGCTGGAGTTAAGATTCAAAGTCAGACAACATGATCCGAAACCTCATACACTTCACTACTACTCTATGATGCTACATCCCTTAACTTAAAATTTTGTCAAACTAGTCTTCAAGAGTGAGATTGAACTGATAAACATAATAAACATTCTTGACCACAGAATTTTCCCGAATCTACCTTATCTAGGACAGTACCATATTACCGTGTGAAAAGACTCCAACCAGTTTTTCCCTAATGGATTAATTCTTGTACTTTCTTGACAGAGATGTCTGTACTGTTTATAGGGTCCCTTCCATTATAGGGATTCCCCAAACCAAAGATATTATTTGGGCAATGGCTCACTGAAAGAGATCTATTGCAGTGTGAAGTCATCAGAATGGGTCCTACCAGTGACTGGCTCCTTTTCTCTACTTCACCTGCTGGACTTTCTTGAGAGCTCACTTCCTCTTTTGAGTCAACAGAGAGTCAATTAATTCAATCTGCTATGAAGTCTTCCAATCCTAGAAGGAACACTTAGACTAGAAACTAAAACCAAAAAAAAAAAAAAAAAAAAAAAAGGGCCAGAATTCTATTCTTCAACTCCAGGAAGAAAAAACTAAAATATACACAATTTTTATTATCCATGTTTCATTATTAACTAAGAACAATTTTCTTGCATTTTTGTAAGGTCACATCTGTTATTCATCTTAATGGTGGAGCTTTCAGAGAAAGGGACTGAGACCACCCTTCAAATAAAAATAGGATTCGTCAGTGTGTGGGACACAAGTTTACCCAGCCCCAGTACTTCCTCTTTGCTCCATGGACAGTGTCCTCATCTTCGAAACAGCCAAGCAAATGGAAAGGATGCCCCTTTCTTCTGGTAGCCCTCACAAGTCATTCTCCTCTCTAACCTTCATCAATTTCCTTGTAGAGCTGTAGAACACAACACTGGGACCCAGCATCCCAGCATAATAGAAGTGATTATACAGGAAAAATCTACCAGCATTTGTCAGTAGCAATAGATGCATATAAGAAACATCCTAAAGTTGGGACAAGGACTTCTGAATGGCTGTTCGCAATCTTGTCTAACTACCCTGACTTTGAAATGCCTAAGTTCACTGTAGTAAACCTGAGAGCAACATATCAAATGCTCTGACTGCTGTTGTGTTTCTAGAATTCCACCACCACCCTAATCCTGAGGCCTCCAACAAGATGTGCTACAGTAAATCTCACTCCCACTAATCAAGATGGAAGTCTTTTCTTTCCCAATTAGGTCCAATTGCACAGATGAAGCAACACATCTGTTTGCCTTTCAAGAAGGCTCACCCAGGGGATTGTGGAGCCTTACTGACATAACAGCTAGATGGTTTGTCATCTATCTCTTCCTCTTACAGAGCGTTTCTGCCATCTTTTATCAGCGGTGATACACAGCTTCCTTTCTGTGACAACATTAACCCAGGACTGCTGCTGTAAGCATCCAGACTCTGCTCGTTGCCTACAGGGACTTCTGATGAGAGTTTATCAGGACTGCTGAGCCTGGCACTTTTACATTAAAGTGGCTCCCACTCATAGTTTAGCGTGTGTGTGGCGAGCCCACACCTGCACACACATCAGGCCAGCTCTCCCTAACAGTGCTACCTAGAGCAGTGGAAATCTGTCTGTTTCCAGTTAGAAAATAAGATCACTTCCGTGCAGTTGAAAAACTAATCTGATATGAAATGGGCCTGGCAGAGTTTAGAAGTAATGGCAAATACCCAGATGTGGCTGCCACAGTAAGGTATTAAAGGAGTTACCAGCATAAAGTATCACCGTGCAACTCAGGGCTGTTTATAAAGCCATAAAGAAACAAATAGATGCAAAAGATACACTGTACTCCCAAACCACAGTAAAAGGAACCTGCAATAACCAGACACTGACTTTTAGAACATGTTTTCCCTTGGATGACTTCTTTTTAAATAATTTTAGTATGGGCATAATATTAGACTCTACATAAGTCATAGAGATTCATGCAAAAGCAATTCTCTTTAAAATGGCTAGGAAGACAGGCTTTTCCAAGGGGAAAATATGGAAGAAATGTATAATTTCATTGCTTTTGGGGACTTCTTGTAAAAATGGAAGGCACAGAGTCGGGAACTTGGACTTTGGGGTCAGACAGCGTTCAGAAACAGCTCTGCAATTTCCTAGCTGTGGGACTTGTACTCTGAACTAGTACAGTGGGATATTAATAACAATAGCCTCTTCCATGGGTTGTTGTAAAGAGCTGTGTAGAGTCTGTGAAGACTAAGTGTTCTGCAAATATTAGCCCTTGTCATCATTATCCATAGTGTATTGTGGTTGTTATCATTGTGGGTTCTCAAAGGTCTTGTGGTGGCTATAACAAGAAAGTCTGCCTGGTAACTTCTAGCATCACCCCTACCTTTATGACTCTCTCATTCAGCACTGCATTCATATTATTATAATGGCTGGGAAAAATGAAGAAGGAATAATTCATGCCTTATTCTAATGAGAAATTCTATCCATGTCCTGGCAACAATGGGAACATGGATAGCCTATGCTGTGCAGCTTGCTGACAAGACTCCATTCAGGGCAATGGTACAGGGCAATGAATAATCTGAAGCCACCTGTATTCTTCTCTTCTTTTCCAAACTTCCTTTCCATACTGTCTCTGTTGATGGCCCATTTTGCTTTTGCTTATGCTTTGGCTCTGAGACATTTCTCAACTTAGGAATAACCTCTCTCTAGTTCTCTTCGAAACATAACCATCTCCTTAGGACTGCCATGTTCATTCTAGCACTATTCACAACAGCCAAGATGTGCAAACAACCAGTGATAAATGTCCATCTACTGATGCACAGATAAAGAAAATGTGGTAGATACATATGGGGTAATATTATTCAGACTTACAAAGAACTGTATGAATGAACTTTGAGGCCATTATGCTAAGTGAAGTAAGCCAGTCTCAGAAAGACAAATACTGTGTTATTCCACTTAGATAAGGTATCAAAAACAGTCAGATTCATAGAATCAAAGAGTGGAAAGGCAATTGTCAGGGGCTTGGGGTGGTAGGTGGGTAACAGGGAGGTACTAATCAAGAGTCATAAAGTTTCAATAAAGCAAGACAAAATAAGTTCTACAGATCTACTGTATAGTGCTGTGTCTATTGTCAACAGTACTGTATTGTTACTTCAAATTTTGTTAAGAAGGTAGATCGATCTCATGTTAAGTGTTCTTAGCAAAACAACACACACACACACACAAACCATCTCCTGGTTTGGTTTTGTCACTCATACGACAAGCTTCCTAAGTCTAACAAACTAATCTAGTATACATAGTCAAATGGGTCTTGATAGATTAAATTATTGCCATGCTGGAAATAATGATAATTTTGAGACTCTCAGAAGCAAAATGGGATAATCCAAGTAATTTTTCACACTGGGATTTGAGACATTTAAGCAGGTAGGTATAGAGATAAAGGGGGAATTTTGAGGCAGGATGCTCTTGAAGGCATCTCTCAAATCATAATACATCAGCTACAACCTAATTTTTATACTGTGACATCACTCCCACAAGAGAAGAGACCGTTGTTTTTGTAGAATGGTAAGGAAGAGTAGGCTATTATATGCTTAATTAAAGATCCAGCCTTTTTAATCCAACAGAGATGCAAACCCAATTGAGTAGAAACGTGGGGGCTTTGGAGAATATAGCATATATTTTTTCAATTTTATTTTTGTTGTTTTTTGTTTGTTTTTGCTGATGTTGTTTTAATAGAGAAAAGCATGAGGACCCATCTACTCATTACAGGGCTGAAAACATTCTCATGTCATCAGCCTTTGGTGCTGTTCTCTGAGGCAGTCTCCCTCCCACCCCAAAGGCCACATGTGGGTCCATCATGCTCAGAGTACCATGCCACATGCATTCCATCTGGAACTTGTTGAGAAAACAAAGAATTCAACGTGGATTTTAAATGAATGTGGCTCCCTCTTCTGGTAGAAAGCAAGAATCAATAAAATCCTCTGAAAAGGCAAGCAGGGGATTAATCTCCCTCTCTCGCAGCTCCAGAAATATTTATCAACACAATATCCCTAACAAGATGACAGACCCTCCACGGTTCTTGTATTCTGATACTAATGCTAATATGGCAAAGAGGTCCATAAGTGAAATGCAGTAACAAGAGAAGGAAAAAAGGAAATCTTGCTTCAGAATAGAGAAAAATGAGACATTAATAAAAAAACATCCCAAAGGGCTATGTTTAAAGAGAACATCTGAGGTTTAAATAACTGTTTTTCTTTAAATAATAAGAAACTGCCTTTTGTTCTCTTGGTCTCTTAAAAAGAGGCCATTTCTATATAGTTACACATGGATGGAGGAATTGAAAGACAAACTAAATACTGCTTTGAAAAACTACTATTAACAGTTCTTCTCTGTTAATAAATAGGTTATATTTATTCACTATATATTTATGTATTATATGTATGTTAAATATGTTTGTAAATAAGTTAATGTGTGAAATGCCCATTTGACATCTTGATTTTTAATCAGGCCAAACCTACAACACTAAAATTATCACATATCTGTAAGTAAGTCTTGTGAATAGACACTTTGAGAAAGAGCATTTTGTATTGGAGAAATAAAAACTTGAGCCCCAACTATATAATTCTGTATCATTAAGGTAAGCATGTATACATAGGTAAGAACGATACTATATACCTATGCTTACATGAATTTCAATAGCAACACAAAAATTTATATTGATGATGCACAGATGTGACACTTCCTAAATAAATCCTAAAAGGCTGAGCACTACAGGGGCCTAAGAAGTGGTTAAACGCAAAACAAAATAAAACAAAAAAATAATCCCAGCACTCCCCAAATAAAAGAGCCCATTTAGACACCCCCCCCCCCCATTTTGTCTCTTAACACTTCATTGATTGCTGGACTATATTCACTCCTGACCAATCCCAATGTTTCTGGATCACAAATCCTGCCACTTGCTAGAGGCTATAGCCCAGATTTATCGTGTCTTTATGAAAGAGTTTCGGGGCTGGAAGCAATGCATTGTGCTCCCATGCAAAAGGTTCAAGTTCAGGAAGGCAGAGGGCTGTATTCTCATGCCAGGGGCAACCAGAGAAAAGCCACGTGCTATTTTGTTTGGCTTCTGGGAACACCTTCTTCACAAGCTCAGTGAAGATTAGGTTAACTCCAGAAGTGGAGATGACAGAAGGTTGGGGGTGGCATATTGCCAAAGACAGCTTGGGTGCATTTCATATTTTCTGTTCTTTTTTTATCAAGAGGTGTATTGCAACTCTGGGGGGAGCTGGAAGAAAGGAAATGGATATGGAAACACCAAGCATTATTCATATCCACATATAATAAATTTATCAGAAATTTGGAAACCAGGTAAAGGGATAAAGAGAATTGAGAGACGACAGGAAAATATGCACATTTTTTCCGTGATAAAAAATACATGTAATTAACGTTAGTACAACAGCATTAACTAAATTAAAAAGCTTATTTGGATTTCATCATTTTTTCTGCTACTATCCTTTCCCTTTTCCAGGATCCCAGGTTGCATTTATTGTCAAGTCTCCTTTGTTCCTTCCAGTTTGCAGGAACTGCTCAGTCTTTCCTTGACTTGATAACCTTGATAATCATAAGGAGTACTGATTAATTATTTTGTAGATATACCTCAATTTGAGTTTCTCTGATGCTTTCTCATTATTGGAACAGTTATGTATTTGGGGGTAATCTACTACACAAACACACACGCACACAATATGTTCTTCCCAGCAAAGCATATCAAGCAGTTAATAATGTCAGTATGTCTTAATACTGGTGATGTTAAATTATTTATGTTCATCACTTCATTGAGGTGTTATTTGCCAGAATTCTCTACTGTAAAGTTGCTATCTTCCCTTTGTACTTGATACATAGGCTGGATGAGATCCTTTGAGACTATGCAAATTTTATTTTTCCTCAAACTTCTGCCCACTAATTTTTAGCATCCATCAGTATGGATTCATAGAAATTTATTTTATGCTAAAGGTTAAAATCGAATACTAAGGTTATTCACATTATTGTTTTGCTCAGATTGTTCCAACTTTGGCCATAAAGACCTCCTTCAGGTTGGATCCTGTGTTCTTTTTGAGAAATTCCCACCTATTTGGGGACATCTCCTTACCTTCTGACATAACAAAATGTTCATCTTGTATTTTCCAGGTCCTGCTCTGGAATAAATCACTTCTTTTAGAGTCTCAGTTCATTTTACTGGAGATTAAGTGTTCTAAAACCAAGATCTGGGCTCAAGTTATATTCCCTGAAACTAGAATGCCAATGGTTCAAGCCCTTTCAATGAACAAAGCAAGGAAATACATGTATTTACAATAAAAACCTATGAATACACATATATCTACATTTCTGTATATATAATTTGTGTGTGTATGTGTATATATATATGTGTGTGTGTGTCTCTGAGTTAAGTATATACAATGTGTGTGTGTTGAACACCCACATACACACACGTAACCGTGAGTTTTTACTAATACCTCTAATCCCAAATACCACAGGGTTCATTTTGGCATTATCCTTTTCCTTTTTGATAACTTCTTTCTCCAAGAATAAAAACCTAATTCTAATTATCTACAAATATCTACAATATAATTACTTGTTTAATTCTAGTATACAAAATCATTTTAGGATTTCCAGCCCATACCCTCTGAGAAATATCTTAACTACTAGATGACAGCATTTATGTACAATTCTCTTTATCTTTAGCCTTACAGTATTAAATCAAAATACTGTTTTTCACCGCTACTTAGGTTGGTTCTTCACTCACCTATTTCACTTTATTTGTTAATAATTTAGAATACAGTTAAGGTATTACTGTCTCTATTCCATTGTGGGTCCCTCACACATTCTGATCAGTTTTAATCATTTGCTTATTCGAGAGGCATGCAAAGAGTATGGGAAACAGTCCTGTGACTCTAGAAGTCAGAGCTCTACAAAGATTCAGAGTGTGTCACTCTCTTCTCATCCCTCCTACCTTGCTCCCATTCCCCACTTTTCTCACCCCCTTTTCCCACTGATACCTATAGGTAACCAATCACTTTAGTCTCTGGTTTATTCTTCCTATATTTCTTTTACACCAATGAGCAGATACATGTATATTTCCTGGTGTGACCTCCATTCTTACATGAAATACACCATACTGTAGATACTCTCTTGTGCTCTAGCTTTTCATTCAAGATATACTCTGGAAATCACACTAGATCATTTCACAGAGATCTTCCTTATTTGCTTTTTTTTTTTTTTCACATTTACATAGTATTCCATTGCATGGTTACACTATAGTTTATTCAATCAATCTCTTACTATGGGCATTTAGGTTATTTCCAATATTTTGCAACTAAAAACAAATGCTGAAATGAACAACCTTGGGCATGTGTCCTTCTACGTTGCTGCAGATGTGTCATAGGATAGATTCTGAGAAGTAGGACTGCTAGGTCTAAAGGTAAGCATATGTAATTTTCTTAGATAGTACCAAATTGCCCTTCAGAAGGACTGCCTACACCAATCTGCATTCCCACCAGCAGTGCATGATGGTGTTTTTTCCCTACAGCCTTACCTACAGAACACTTTATAATATTATCTAGTCTTTACCATTCTGATAGGTGAGAAATGATAGCTCACTGGTGTTTTATTTTGTATTTCTCTAATTATGACTGAGCTCGAACATATTTTTCATTTGCCTGTGGGTCATTGTGAATTATATGTGCATGTTTCTTTTCCATTTTTTTCTATTGGATTTTTGATACATTGACCTTCAATTTTAAGGATTTTTAACATGCTAAATATGTTAGCCCTTTGTTGTGATATACATTGCGAATATTTTGCTCTAACTTGTCAGCTGTCTTTCAGCTTTGTTTATAGTGTTTTTGGTCATGCACAAATGTTTAGTTTTTATGTGAAATGTATCAGTCTTTTATTGCATCTGGAGTTTGACTCATAGTTAGAAAGCCTTTCCCTAAACCAAAGTTAAAGAAAAATTCATCTGTTTTCTTCAAGTATTTATAGTTTCCTCTGTCACATTTGCGTCCCTAAGCCATTTAGAATTTATTGTTGTTCACAATTTAAGTACATAGAATTTCTTTTAGTGGCAACTTAAAGCTTCATATCCATTTATTCTCACAACATTCTGAGAATTGCCTTGATTTTCCTACTTTGACCTAGACCAAAGCTAACTCCAGTAGTAAGTAACTTGGGAGTCACTAGCTGGATCTGACTTTTAGACTGAAGTTTATGCAATCCAGATTCTCCTCCTTCCCTTATCCTGTCTCTTCTGCTCTGTGTCTGTCTCTGTCTGTCTGTCCCTCTCTCACCTCACAGATGGGAAGCTAGAACTCAAATGATAAGCCTAATTGGGTTACAGGCAACAATGGAATGATTTCTTGACAGCCCATTCTTTATTAAAGGATACACTCTAAGCTCTGTATACCAGCCCTCATTGTGAAGTAGGAATGCCAGCGACCATGGTAAATCCATTAAATAGAACTTGCTTCCCATTATTAGCACCATCTGAGTCTGTTAAAAATCTTAACTAGGAGTTTAATTTCTCTACAGAGGGCTTTAAATTAATTAGGGGTTTACATGCTAACAAAGAGCCTGATGCATCCATTAATCAATCCGATGTAGGAGGACTACACAGGGAGGACATCTATTCAACGGAGACCTCAAATCCAGCATCCCCGTTGGGCTCCCAACAAAAGGGTGCAGGTGTGGAATAGGCCACTGTGACAAGGAAGTCCCAATAATTATTTTGCATCACTTAAACCACAGCAGGTAATATGGCAAATCAAAGTCCCAGGCGCTCAGCAAGTGAAAGCGACGTTACCATGAAAAGCCACATCATATCACTTTAACCTCTATAAATGAATTGCCATAACACTGATTTATTTTATACCAAGTCCAAGAATTAAAAGGACATTGATCAAAATGATCTCCTTTCCCCCCCGCCTTCTTTTGTTAGGAATAAAAGTAACAGATGGAACCACTTTTTTTTTTTTTCCTTTTTTTAATGCAGTGAACGTCACTTTAAGAACCTTTGAAATTGCTAGTTCCTTTTACTAAACACACCTGCTTTAAGGTTTATACTCAATCTGTTATTTGGACAGAATATTACTCTGATACCGTTCATTAATCACTAAACTTATATTCTTGATTCAAGCTTAAAAATGCTTAACAATGACTCCCAACTTTAAATATTTCTAAGTTATAGCAGTTTTGTTTCTTTTCTATAATTTCATTAGAAAACACCTGATGAATGAAAGTAATGGCCGATTCACTTTTAAATGACTTTGCATTTCACTTGTTACAATAATATCTACATTGATATGAAAATCATAAGTGTGTGTATATGAGAAATGATTTTTTTCAACTATGGATTCATTTTTAAACGATTTTGTATTTCATTTGTCACAAAAAATCTACCAGTAATATGAAAACCATGAGTGTATGTATATTTTTAAAAAAGGACTACTTTTTTCAAGTCTATAAAAATATCTGGTTTACATGTGGATTTACAATAGTAAATTGTAACTATCTACAATAGTTGTCTTTGCGATCATTTCTTTGTAATCTCTTCATCCCTCCTGTTCAGTCTTCATTCCCTTTCCCCAACCACAGGGGTCCAAAGCCCAAATATATTTAAGTCTATGTAAGTAACATTCTAGAATTAATTCATCTTTGAGCTAAAACCTTTCTTATATCAAACTCACCCTCCTTCAAAAGGTGTTAAGAAGTCAATATTTTAGAATATGAGACCAAAAATTCTCAGTATTAATATAACATCTCAAAAGTTATTGTGGATGTAAGCTAAATAATCCAGGTTGTAATTTACCTGAAGTTTGGGAATCATGGAGAGAACACTAAGAATTTTAGTGACACAGGATGTTTTTTTTTCCTATACATATGATACAAAAGGCCTACACAAAGTGTGTTTTCCATCCATCCATGATCACAGTATTTGGTTAGACTAATAATGATGCAGGCCCCAGAGTTTACTGCCATGCTGCACAAAAAAAAAAAAAAAAAAAAAAGGAACAAAAAATGGGAACAATGTACCAAAGAACAGGTACAATCATTCCCTATTCTGCCCCACCCCCCAACCAATGTAAAGAGATATGTGAGCTACAGGGAGTAGGGATCCAGAATGCACTGCCCAAGACTTTCCTCAGCCTCACTTTACCCTCTTCCATGACACAGATATTCTCAGAATGCAAACATGCACTGTGTCAGCCAAATTTTCAAAACAAAGCAAAACAAACAGACCTCTTGCTTTGATCCCATACTTTCCTTCAGCTATTACCTCAATTTTTGGCTAATACAAGTTTCTGCAAGTTTGTGAAAGAGTGATCTCTATTTGAGGTCTTGGTTTCTATTCTGGACATTTTCTAGTCTAGATTCCCGTACTTGTGAGGCTGTGATGAGACTCCTCAACACAACCCACAGAGGTAGTGTCAGAGAAGGCCATATCGAGAGCCAGGACTTTCATCCTTGCCTGCGGTTAATTGATCCCCTGCTCCTTGTGATGTATGTAGAGATCACCTGGGAAGCCTGGAATTCCACCTCTACTCAGCACTAAGGAGGCACCTCCCCTCCTCTGACCACTCTCTGGTGGGACATTGTCAGAGGAGGCCTGATGGAGAGAGAGCAGTTTACATCATTGCTCATTGGTACAGAGGCCCAACACCCCCTGTGTCAGTGGAGGTCATGCGGGACAATAACAAAGCACTCCTACCCCTCTCCATCTAGGGGCATATTAGTGAAGGCCTATTAAGGAATTGCAACTCCCTACCCTGCCCAGCAGTAATGACAAGGGCCCTCGTGGGGATCAATGGAGGCTGCTGGGGAACCCCGACTTCTTCCCCACCCTGATGGGAATGAGGCAGAACCTCCCCCTTCTCCTGCTGGGCAGTATCAATGGAAGCCAGGAAAAGCAGAAGGTTTAAATAAGGTCTAGCATCTCACAACAGGCAAAGGTCCAGATTTCACTAAAAATAATTTACTCATCATACCAAAACACCAAGATCTCAAACAGAACAAAAAAAAAGGTAATCAACAGGTGCTAACTCCAAGCAGACAGAGATGTTAAAATGATCTGACAAAGATTTTAAATTGGCCATGATAAATATGCTTCAATGAGCAGTGATGAACATGTCTGAAACAAATGAGAACTAGAAAGTCTCAGCAAAGAAATTAAAGACATAAATGAGAACCAAATGGAAATTTTAGTACTGAAAAGCTCGACAGACAAAATGAAAACATCAGTGAATGGGTTCAATAGCAGAATGGAGTATAGGGGAAAGCATCCATGAGCATGAAGGTAGAGTGATAAGAAATACACATTCTGATCAACAGACTGAAAAAAAATATATTAAGCAGAGCCTTAAGCATGTGTGGGACTCTAACAAAGGGTCTACTTTTCATGTCCCCAGAATTCTGGAAAGAAGAGTAAGAGGGTAGGGTTAAAAAAACACTCAAAGAAAAAAATGGGTGAAAATTTCTCAAATTTGACAAAAAGCATAAACTTGCAGATTTAGGAAACTGGGTAAATCCCAAATAGATAAACCCAAAGAAATTCCACACCAAGACACATCATAGTCAAACTTCTGAAAATAAAAGTCCAAGGATAACTGTTGAAAGCCATAAGAAAGAAATGATACCATACTTATGAGGAAAAACTGAATTTCAGCAGATTTCTCATCAGAAAACATGGAGACCAGAAGAAACGAGCATGTTTTTCCAGTGCTTAAAGAAAAGAACTGTCAACCCAGAAGCCTCTAGCCAGTTAAAATCTCTTGGAATGAAGGGGAAATTAAGATATTTTCAGATGAAAGAAAACTGAGAAGAAAATATTGCAGTAGACCCACCCTAAGAGAATATCTAAAGAAAGTTCTCTAAACAGAAATGATTAAAAAAAAAAAAAAAAGGAATCTCAGAGCATCATGAAGAAAGCACAAGATAAACAAAAACATGAATAAATACAATAGACTTTCCTTCCCCTCGTGAATTTTCTAAATTATGTTTGACAGCTGAAGCAAAAATTAAAACTCTTTGTTGCAGTTCTAAATATGTACAGAGTAAATATTTAAAACATTTATATTTAAATGGGGGACAATAAAGGAACATAATGAGAGATAAAATTTCTGTACTTTACTTAAACTGGTAAAATGACAATACCCCCACATTGATAAGTACATATAATGTAATACTTAGAGGAACCACTAGGAAAGCTGTACCAAAACATAATTAAAAACATTACAAATAAATCAAAATAGAATTCTAAAAAATGTTTAAGTAACCTAAAGGAAGGCAGGAAAAATAAAGTACAGAAAGAAAAACAAAACAAACAGAAAACAAAAAATACAAGGGCAGACTTAAGTCTTAACATATAAAAAATTTTCCATAAAGAGCAAGGAAGTATTTTCCTTGTTTGGTCCACAGAAGAATGATGGTGAGGATTAACCAATTGAAAACCCAAGATAACTACCCTTGAAAGGGGAACTTCATCACAGCACCTTTCAATAGCTCCTTGGAATATCATGAAAATGAGAAACTTTGAAATTTTGAAATTTTTGAATTATTACTTTCTTTTTTTAGAGAGGGGGGAGAGACAGAGAGTGAGCAGGGAAGAGGAAAAGGGAGAGGGAGACAGAATCTTAAGCAGGCTCCATGCTCAGTGCTGAGCCCAGTGCAGGGCCTGGATCTCGCAACCCTAAGATCATGACCTGAGCCCAAATCAAGAGTGAGATGCTTAACCAACTGAGCCAGCCAGGTGCCCCTTGAAATTGAATTTTAATAATTAGAAAAGAATTTTTGACAAATTTTCCAAAGCAGTTCAATACAGAAAGGATGTCTGTTTAACAAATGAAGCTAAAAATTAATGAAAAAAATCAAACATAAAATACAGAAAGTTTCAAAATAACATTGTTTCTACCATAAAAATGAAAACAAGTCTGACAGAGTCAAGATTATAAATTTTAAAAGCTTGGGGTGCCTGGGTGGCTCAGTCGGTTAAGTGTCCAACTCTTGATTTTGGCTCAGGTCACAATCTCAGAGTCATGAAATCAAGTCCTGCTTCAGGCCCTGTGCTCAGCAGAGTCTGCTTAGGATTCTCTCTCCTTATCCCACTTCCCCTCCCCCAGCTTGCATGTGTGCTCTCTCTAAAAAAAAATGAAGTAAATTTTAAAAGCCCATTAGAGAACTAAAGATATGAAGAAACATGAATAAACTGAAACCCAGAAATGGATGAACCCTCCCTCCAAGGAATGAAGAGTCCTATGGTGGCTTTCACCCTGCATAGGATAATGGATGGAAGAGAAATCTGTCATTGATGGGAGTTAGAGAAACTAGAAAAAAATGTTTATAAATGTTTAAAGTATTTATTTAGAATCCCTAGGAGTCACAGCTACAAAAAGAGTCTGCACTATCTGCCAACTTTTGTCAGCCCTTCACTGAATCGTCACCTAGAACTACCCGTCAGAAAAAAGAGTGGAGAGAGAATCTCCCAAAAGCATGTGAGTATCAAGGACCACTAAAGCCAAGGGCAGGGCCCAGAAACCCCCAACATACTCTTGGCTTTCAGTAAGTACTCAGCATGGGCTGTTAGATGCTGATGAAAGATAATTGAGCTCTAAGAGAGAACTACCCCAAAGGACATATGTATAGAGTATCCTAAAGCTGTGGATAAACATGAGAACTGAGGGACACAGGCTCTCCAGATCATTCCTGAATATACTGATACAACCCCTTAATGCTGGGAGCAGGGCAGCAGAGTGGAGAGAGGCACAGAAAAGCTGAGAGTAGGACTAGGAAGCAAAGAGTACTCCCCAGTGACTTGAAATGCTATCGAAAAACATTTGATGTCAACCCCGTTTCCAAATATTGACAGTTGGGATAAAGCAAAGGAAGTCTCCAGGGCCTCTAAAATGCTCAGTATCCAAGCCCTACTGAAGGAAAGTTACTAATTCTTACCTAAAAAATCACTTAGGATTTCCATTTCTAGGAAAGGAAACAAGCATACTCAAGCCCATCTCTTTTACTGAATACAAATATAAATCCTGAGAGAATGCAGAGAACTGCTAACTGAAGACTCTGAAAAGTGAATGACAGCAGGTATAGTGGAGAAGGAGAATAAAAGTTCTATTGGACCAGTAGTGATTTTACAACTTTTTCATCTCTGTTATTACCTGACCTGGAATCAAAGATGGCCCAAAACTCAGAAGTGCATGCCAAGTATGGACTAAGTTCCAAGAGCAGCTCTCTTTTTGGCCTCAGGTGCAGGAAAGGGAGTCCATAAGGATTAGACACAGTGGAGATAATTTAATATTTAGTTGTTTTCTGTTTCCCTTCTCTCCTTCCCAGCCCCATGCAATTCTACACTGATGGTGCAGTAGACAGATGGCAGTCAGAGAGCAGAACAGGTATTGAAACTATGAGGGAGCGGGAGCCTTCTTTCTTCCCAGAGGAGGTGGAATGACACCAGTGTAAGGCAAATTCCTACAGCTTTTTTCTGTCTTTTGACTGCCTAACTCCAAACACAGATGCAATCATGGAAAGTGTGCAAAGAAAAAGGAAAATAAAGCCTCAGCTTTCCAGATGAGGGATCAGAAAAGAGAAACCGAGCAGGTAATATGTCAAAGAAATCATGGAGAGAAAGAAGATCAAATCAGCAATCCCATAAAGTTGTGTACAAACTCCTATGCTTACCTCTGAGATGTGCATTTATATTTTAGTAATATATTTAATAATACATGTAAAATGAGACTGACCCTTGGGCAGTACATACATGGAAAAAAAACAAACAGTACTGTGAACACTATGAAAAATGAACTGACATTAGAATCACAACCCAGAAGGCAGGTCAGAACTAGAAGCTTGACCCTAAGCTGGTAAATGATCAGCTAAAATAAATAAAAACATCAACATTTTCCTTCATATTTGAGTAAGACCAAGAGTCTCGGGGTAGAATATTCAAAATGTCCGAGACACAGTCCAAGATTACTCAACATATGAAGAACTGGGAAAATCTCAACTCATGAGAAAAAAGATAATCAACAAACACCAACCCCTAGATGATACAGATGTTGTAAGTTTTTTTTAAGACTTTAAAAAAGAAAATGGATCATTCTTTCAAAAGAAAGAGCAAACCACTGAAATGAGTAGAGAAGCAGAATATTTTACCAAAGAAATAGAAGATGCAAAGACTAAAGAAAGTGTTAAAATTGAAAAATAGAAAAAAATAGGAAAAAAATAGAAAACTGAGAAATAGAAAAACCAAAATAAAATATTCACTGGTTTGACTCAGTAGAATGGAGACAACCAAAAAACAATCTATGAATGTGAGGATAGATACATCAATAGAAATTGTCCAGTCTGTTCAAGAGAGAAAAAAAATTGAATAGAAACTCAGAGACCTGTGGAACAATACCAAAAGTTCTGGCATTCATATAATCACAGTCTGAGAAGGACAGAGAAAAAATGGGGTGGAGAATAAATGGTCAAATACATAAAATTACTAATGCAAGAGGGTTAAGAGACCCAAAATATGGTAATTTCAAAGAAATCTATGCTTCAAAACATCATAATCACACTGTGGAAAACTAAAGACAAAACAAAGCAAATACACAAACAAAACAACCAGAGACCAAAATTGAGGAATAACAAATCTAATCACTACAGATTTCTCATCAGAAATCATGGAAGCCAGAAGGAAGTGGAATACCATTTTTTAAGTTCTGGAAGAATTAACAACATTTAGAAAAATAAAAATTAACAAGTTTCATTTCATTAAGACTAAAACCCAGAAAATAGAATTAAATTTAATAATAAGATGTTCAAGAGTTGACAACCATAAATTACTGCTGAGGTAGTAAGGAAATGTAATTAAACAGATTTATACCATGTTCAAAAATTGAAAGATTCAATATTGTTAAGATGTCACTTCTGCCCATATTAATCTAAAGATTCAACACTAGTATAAACAAAATCACAGGAGGTGTTTTGAGGAAATTGATAAGCTTATTCTAATATCAGCATGGAAATTAAAGGGACTTAGAATAGTAAAAATACCTTGGAGAAGAAAAAAGTTGAAGGACTTACATTATTTTAGAGCTTACTATAAATTCAAAATAATTGAACAATATAGCATTTGCAAAAGATAAAAAAAACAGACACAAGGAACAGAGGTGAGAATCCAAATGTAGCGCTGTACATATAGACGCAATGGTTTCCAAAACCAGTACCAAACTGACTCAATAAAGGAAGCGAGGTCATTTCAAAAAACAATACAAAAATGTGGGGATATCCGTATTTTTAAAAATGAACCCCAAGCCTTACTTCACACCACAGACAAAAATTAATTCCCAATGAATCAAAAATCTAAACATAAACCCAAACCTATGAAGCTTCTAGAGAAAAAACAAAATGGTATTTCAGTCAACACAGGGGATGGAAAGATTATCTGATTACAGAAAAAAACTGTGAAAGAAAAACAAATAATAAATAGAATGTCATCTATCTTAAAATGCTTCTGCTCATCAAAAGACACCATTATTTCAAATGAATAGGCAAACCAAAGAATGCAAAAAACTCTGCAACACCTCTTTTGAGAACAGACTTGCATTCAAAATATATAACAAACTCATGCAACTCAGTAAGAAAACTTTTCATTTCCCTTATTTGAGGGAAATTGATCAGACATATAAAGGGACAATAGGTGGGTGAAAAGTGCTCAACATTCTTCATTATCAAGGAAATGCAAATTAAACCACAATTAGATACCACCACGTATCAATGACAATGTCTAAAGTTAAAAAGACTAAAAATTTCAAATACCGGCCAGGATGTTAGTCGACCAAAATTCTCATATGTTGCTGGTGGAAATGTAAAATGGATCAGCTCTTTTGGAAAACAAAATGACCATTTCTTATAAACTAAACATACAGTTAACATAAGATCCAGCAATTCCACTCCTAGGTATTTGTCCAAGAGAAATAAAAACATATACCCATAATAATGATTTACACATGAATGTTCATAGTAGCTTAATTCATATGGCCTACAACTAGAAACTACACAAAAGTTTATCTACAGGAGAATAGATAAAGTGTGTGTATTTACACAAAGAAATACTACTCAGCAATATAAGGGAATGAACTACCAATACATGCAATGACATCAATGAATATCAAAAACATTATACTCTCGGAAAAAATTAGACACAAAAAGTGTGTAGTCTACATTTCATTCATAAGAAATCAAAAAGTCAACAAAACCAAATTAATCAATTCAATGCAATCCCTACCAAAATCTCAGCTGGCTTTTTTTTTTAACAAGCTGATCCTAAAATTCATACGGAAATGCAAAGGGCCTAGAATAGTCAAAATAATCTTTTTTTTTTTAAAGATTTTATTTATTTATTTGAGACAGAGAGAATGAGAGACAGAGAGCCTGAGAGGGAGAAGGGTCAGAGGGAGAAGCAGACTCCCTGCCGAGCAGGGAGCCCGATGCGGGACTCGATCCTGGGACTCCAGCATCATGACCTGAG
Source organism: Mirounga leonina (assembly GCF_011800145.1). Lineage (NCBI taxonomy): Eukaryota > Metazoa > Chordata > Mammalia > Carnivora > Phocidae > Mirounga > Mirounga leonina. Next base: position 94,296,395 of record NW_023270377.1, on the reverse strand, counting down.
CCGAAGGCAGTCGCTTAACCAACTGAGCCACCCAGGCGCCCTAGAATAGTCAAAATAATCTTGAAAAAAACTGAGGCAAACCTTAAGAGACTCTTAACTATGGGAAACAAACTGAAGGTTGCTGGAAGGAAGGTGGGAGGGGGATGGGGTAATTGGGTGATGGGCATTAAGGAGGGCACTTGATGTAATGAGCACTAGGAGTTATACGCCACTGATGAATCACTAAATTCTACCCCTGAAACTAAAAATACACCAACAGACTCAAAAGTAAGAGCTAAAACTATAAAACTCCTAGAGGAAACCCTTTGTGATCTTGGTTAAGCAGTCTTCTTAGATATGACACCAAAAGTGACAAAGGAAAAAATGGATAAATTAGGGTTCTTCAAAATTAAAAACTTTTGTGTTTTAAAGGAAACTATCAAGAAAGTAAAAATAAAACCTACAGAATGGAACAAAGTATTTACAAAATCATGTATGTGATAATAGGCTGATATGACCACAAAAAGAACTGTAAACGAATTTCATAGCTGCCTTATTTATAATAGACCAAACTGGAAAAAAATCCAAATATCTACTGAAAGGAAACTTGCATAATCCAATTGTGGATTGGATTTCATATAATGAAATACTATTTGGCTATTAAAAAACAAACAAGTAAAACCTACTGAGACACACAATACATGAATGAATCTCAAATGTTGAAGAAAATAAAACACAAAAGAATACATATTGTATAACACTTATATAAAATTTAAGAATAGGCAAAAATAATGTGTGAATATATCAAGTATACCAAAGGGGAGGTACAGAACTGTAAAGGGTTAAGAGGGAACTTTTTGTGGTACTAAAAATATTCTATGTCTCAACCAGGGTGTTGGTATTACAAGTGAATACATGTGTCTAAACTCATCAAATTGGACATATGTGCATTTCATTGTAAATTTTACTACAATTTTTAAAAAGTATAAGAAGAGAAAGTGCCTTCATGGTGTCCTATACCTCTCCGTCCTACTTTCAAACACAAAACACAGAAGCAAAGAAGGCCATTTTAGCTTCACAAGGGACCATGAGACTCTTCTTTATACTTAAGTAGTCTTCTGAAATTCCTGCCTTGTTTGAAAAACGGAACAAATCCTAAATAGTTTCCAAGTTTCCTGATAGATATTCTATCTCCAATATGTGACTTGGAATAAAAGCAAAGTGGACATTTAACCTAAATCTTACCATGAGCCAGGCCTGAGGTCACCAAGAACGGGGAGTAAGAATACTGACTTTTTTCTATGAGACAGAGAGAGAGAATGAGAGAATGAGTGACAGGGAAGGGGAAGAGAGAGAGAGTGAATCTTAAGCAGTCTCCATGCCCAGCATAGAGATGGACGTGGGGCTCCATCTCAAGACCCTGAGATCATGACCTGAGACAAAATCAAAAGTTGGTTGCTTAACAAACTGAGCCACCCACGTGTTGCCATTCTAGATTTACTCCTATATGTGTTAAGAAAAAATGATTTTAAGTACTATCTTTTAAAACCACACTTTAAGAGTTGATAATTATGTGTTCAATTCCTACTGACTTCCGTATATTCATTTTATATGAACAATCTTCTTAAAGTTTGTTTTAAGAGGACTTTAGATTAAGCTGGAGGAGCAAGATGGTGGAGAAGGAGACCTAAATTTCGTCCAGTCTCAGGAATTCAGCTGGATAGGGATCACAACACTCTGAACACCTACGAACTCAACAGGAGATCGAAGAAAAGAGTAGCAGCAACTCTCTGAACAGAAAAGCGACCACTTACTGGAAGGTAGGATGTGTGGAGAAGTGAATCCAAGGCAATATTCAGGCAGATAGATGGCAGGGGAGGGGGCCTCCGACGGCTGCTTCTGGCAAGTGATAGAGCAGCTGAGCACAAAATCGGAACTTTTAGAAGTCAGCTCCGCTGAGGGACGTCGCTCCAGTGGCTAAGCAGGGGGTGGAACCCTCGCGGGACAGTGTGGTCTCAGGACCCTCGGGGTCACAGAAAGACCAGGGGGGCCTGAGTGCGGCAGAGCTCCCAGGTACCAGATCGGGGAAGCCGGCTACAGAGATGGAGCCGAGGAGCAGGCTCTCAGCTCGGGGTTGCCATAAACCGTGATCTGTGGTACAGTCGGGCCACTGCTCCTCCAGCAGGGACCCAACAAGCAGCAGATCCGGGGAGACTCCCCTTCCTCCCCAGGGAGGAGCAGCACGAGAGTGCACCTCAGGGATCTGCTGGGTTTGGAGACTCCACATGGGGTCATGTGCCAGAGATAGAGACGTTCGGTCACAGGCCGGGTGAGCATGGAGTCCGGCCGGACACTGGGGAGACGGGAGTGACTGACAGCTTTTCTCTGAGGGCTCACTGAGTAGTGGGGCCCTGAGTTCTCGGCTCCTCCGGGGCAGAGATTGGGAGGCCACCATTTTCACTCTCGTCCTCCAAAGCTGTACGGAAAGCTTGCAGGGAACAAAAGCTCCCGAGAGCAAACCCTAGCAGATGACTTAGCCCGGACCGGGCAAGGGCGGGGCAATTCTGACACTGGCAAAGACATCTGGGAACCACGGCAACAGGCCCCTCCCCCAGAAGATCAGCGAGAACAGCCAGTCAAGACCAAGTTTACCGATCAATGAGAACGGCAGAACTCCAGCACTACGGGAATACTGCACAGAGAATCCATGGCTTTTTAAACATGATTATTTTGTCTTTCACAGTCAATTTTTTTAATTTTCTTTTTTTTTGTTTTTCTTTTTTTTTGAATTTTTCTTTTTCCCTTTTTCAACCAACATCTTATCAATCCCTTTTGTGGCTCTGTCGTGAAGTGTCTGCCTTTGGCTCAGGTCCTGATCCCAGAGTCCTGGGATCCAGCCCTGCATTGGGCTCCCTGCTCACTGCAGAGGCTGCTTCTCCCTCTCCCACTCCCCCTGCTTATGTTCCCTCTCTTGCTGTCTCTCTCTCTGTCAAATAAATAAATAAAAACTTAAAAAAAAAAAATCCTTTTTATTTTTCATTTTTAGAGTCATATTCTATCCCTTCATAGTAGTTAACCTTATTTTTGGTATATATGTAAGTCGTTCTCTCTTTAAAATTGTGGGATACAGTTTCTTCTAACAGACCAAAATATACCCTAAATCTCTAGTGTATGGCTTTGTTCTAGTCTCCTGCCTGATCACATTCTCTCCCTTTTTTTTTTTAATTACTCTTCTTTCTTTTTCAACCAGCTTATCAATTCCTTTTATAAAATCTTTTGTAATTTTCATCTTTACAGTCATATTCTATCCGTCATCATATTTACCCTTATTTTTATACATATATAAGTTTTTCTTTCATTAAAATTTTGAGAGACACTTCCTTCTACCAGACCAAAATATGCCCCAAATCTAGTATGTGGCACTGATCTATGTACCATTCTTTTTTTTTTTTTTTTTTTTTTTTTAAGATTTTATTTATTTATTTGACAGAGAGAGACATAGCGAGAGAAGGAACACAAGGCAGGGGGAGTGGGAGAGGGAGAAGCAGGCTTCCCGCTGAGCAGGGAGCCCGATGTGGGGCTCCATCCCAGGAACCTGAGGTCATGACCTGAGCTAAAAGCAGACGCTTAATGACTGAGCCACCCAGGAGCCCGATCTATGTACCATTCTACTCATATTTGATCATATGCTTTTTTTTTTAATCTTTTTCTTTTTCTTTTTTCTTTCTTTCCCTTTCTTTTCCCCTGGTTTCAGGTCTCTTCTGATTTGCTTAGTGTATATTTTTCTGGGGTTGCTGTTACCCTGTATTTTGTTCTCTCATTCATCTATTCTCCTCTGGACAAAATGACAAAACGGAAAAAATCACGTCAAAAGAAAAACAAGAGGCAGTACCAACTGCCAGGGACCTAATCAATACGGACATTAGTAAGATGTCAGAACTAGAGTTCAGAATGATGATTATAAAGATACTAGCTGGGCTTGAAAAAAGCATGGAAGATATTAGAGAAACCCTTTCTGTAGAAATAAAAGAACTAAAACCCAAACACGGTGAAATCAAAAAGGCTATTAATGAGGTGTAATAAAAAATGGAGGTTCTAACTGCTAGGATAAATGACGCAGAAGAGAGAACTAGTGATATAGAAGACCAAATGATGGAAAATAAAGAAACTGAGAAAAAGGGAGATAAACAACTACTGGATCACAAGGGCAGAATTCAAGAGATAAGCGATACCATAAGACAAAACAATATTAGAATAATTGGGATCCCAGAAGAAGAAGAAAGAGAGAGAGGGGCAGAAAGTATATCGGAGCAAATTATAGCAGAGAACTTCCCTAATTTGGGGAAGGAAACAGGCATCAAAATCCAGGAGACACAGAGAACCCCCCTCAAAATCAATAAAAATAGGTCCACACCACGACATCTAATAGTAAAACTTATGAGTCTCAGAGACAAACAGAAAATCCTGAAAGCCGCTCGGGACAAGAGATCTGTAACCTACAATGGTAGAAACATTAGATTGGCAACAGACCTATCCACAGAGACCTGGCAGGCCAGAAAGGACTGGCAGGATCTATTCAGAGCACTAAATGAGAAAAATATGCAGCCAAGAATACCCTATCCAGCTAGGCTGTCATTGAAAATAGAAGGAGAGTTAAAAAGCTTCCAGTACAAATAAAAACTAAAGGAATTTGCAAACAAGAAACCAGCCCTAGAAGAGATATTGAAAGGGGTTCTCTAAGCAAAGAGAGAGCCCAAAAGTAACATAGACCAGAAAGGAACACAGACAATATACAGTAACAGTCACCTTACAGGCAATACAATGGCACTAAATTCCTATCTTTCAATAGTTACCCTGAATGTAAAAGGGCTAAATGCCCCAATCAAAAGACACAGGCTATCAGATTGGATAAAAAACCAAGACCTATCGATATGCTGTGTGCAAGAGACTCATTTTGGACCCAAAGACATCTCCAGATTGAAAGTGAGGGGGTGGAAAACCATTTACCATTCTAATGGACACCAAAAGAAAGCTGGGGTGGAAATCCTTATAACAGACAAATTAGATTTTAAACCAAAGACTATAATAAGAGATGATGAAGGACACTAAAGCATACTTAAAGGGCCTATCCAACAAGAAGATCTAACAATTGTAAATATCTATGCCCCAACATGGGAGAAGGCAATTATATAAGCCAATTAATAACAAAAGCAAAGAAACACATCGACAACAATACAATAATAGTGGGGGACTTTAACACCCTCCTCACTGAAATGGACAGATCATCTAAGCAAAAGATCAACAAGGAAATAAAGACTTTAAATGACACACGGGACCAAATGAACTTCCTAGATATATTCAGAATATTCCATCTGAAAGCAACAGAATACACATTCTTCTCTAGTGCCCATGGAACATTCTCCAGAATAGATCACATCCTAGGTCACAAATCAGGTCTCAATCGGTACCAAAAGATTGGGATCATTCCCTGCATATTTTTGGACCACAATGCTTTGAAACTAGAACTCAATCACAAGAGGAAAGTCGGAAAGAACTCAAATACATAGACTAAGGAGCAACCTACTAAAGAATGAATGGGTCAACCAGGAAATTAAAGAAGAATTAAAAAAATTCATGGAAACAAATGAAAATGAAAACACAACTGTTCAAAATCTTTGGGATGCAGCAAAGGCAGTCCTAAGAGGAAAGTATGTAGCAATACAAGCCTTTGTCAAGAAACAAGAAAAGTCTCAAATACACAACCTAACCCTACACCTAAAGGAGCTGGAGAAAGAACAGCAAATAAAGCCTAAACCCAGCAGGAGAAGAGAAATAATAAAGATCAGAGCAGAAATCAATGAAATAGAAACCAAAAGAACAGTAGAACAGATCAACAAAACTAGGAGCTGGTTCTCTGAGAGAATTAGTAAGATTGATAAAGCCCCGGCCAGACTTATCAAAAAAAAAGAGAAATGACCCAAATAAATAAAATCATGAATGAGGAGAGATCACAACCAGCACCAAAGAAATACAAACAATTATAAGAACATATTATGAGCAACTATATGCCAGCAAATTAGATAATCTGGGAAGAAATGGATGCATTCCTAGAGATGTATAAACTGCCAAAACTGAACCAGGAAGAAACAGAAAAACTGAACAGACCTACAACCACTAAGGAAATTGAAGCAGTCATCAAAAATCTCACAACAAGAGCCCAGAGCCAGATGGCTTCCCAGGGGAATTCTATCAAACATTTAAAGAAGAATTAATACCTATTCTTCTGAAACTGTTCCAAAAAATAGAAATGGAAGGAAAACTTCCAAACTCGTTTTATGAGGCCACTATTACCTTGATCCCAAAACCAGACAAACACCCCATCAAAAAGAATTACAGACCAATATCCCTGGTGAACATGGATGCAAAAATTCTCACCAAAATACTAGCCAATAGGATCCAACAGTACATTAAAAGGATTATTCACCACAACCAAGTGGGATTTATTCCTGGGCAGCAAGGTTGGTTCAACATCCACAAATCAAACAATGTGATACAATACATTAATGAAAGAAAGAACAAGAATCATATGATCCTCTCAATAGATGCAGAAAAAGCTTTTGACAAAGTACAGCATCCTTTCTTGATCAAAACTCTTCAGAGTATAGGGATAGAGGGCACATACCTCAATGTCATAAAAGCCATCTATGAAAAACCCACAGCCAATATCATTCTCAATGGGGAAAAACTGAGAGCTTGTCCCCTAAGGTCAGGAACACAGCAGGGATGTCCACTATCACCACTGCTATTCAATATAGTTTTAGAAGTCCTAGCCACAGCAATCAGACAGCAAAAAGAAATAAAAGGCATCCAAATCGGCAAAGAAGAAGTCAAACTCTCACTCTTTGCAGATGATATACTTTATGTGGAAAACCCAAAAGACTCTACCCCAAAACTGCTAGAACTCATACAGGAATTCAGTAAAGTGGCAGGATATAAAATCAATGCACAGAAATCAGTGGCATTCCTATATACCAACAAGATAGAAGAAAGAGAAATTAAGGAGTCAATCCCATTTACAATTGCACCCAAAACCATAAGATACCGAGGCATAAATCTAACCAAAGAGGCAAAGGATCTGTACTCAGAAAACTATAAAATACTCATGAAAGAAATTGAGGGAGACACAAAGAAATGGAAAAACGTTCCATGCTCATGGATTGGAAGAACAAATATTGTGAAGATGTCAATGCTACCTAGAGCAATCTACACATTTAATGCAATCCCTATCAAAATACCATCCACTTTTTTCAAAGAAATGGAACAAATAATCCTAAAATTTGTATGGAACCAGAATAGACCCCAAATAGACAGAGGTATGTTGAAAAAGAAAAGCAAAGCTGGCACAATTCTGGACTTCCAGCTCTATTACAAAGCTGTAATCATCAAGACAGTATGGTACTGGCACAAAAACAGGCACATAGATCAATGAAACAGAATAGAGAGCCCAGAAGTGGACCCTCAACTCTATGGTCAACTAATCTTTGACAAAGCAGGAAAGAATGTCCAAGGGAAAAAAGACAGTGTCTTCAACAAATGGTGTTGGGAAAATTGGACAACCACATGCAGAAGAATGAAACTGGACCATTTCCTTACACCACACACAAAAATAGACTCCAAATGGTTGAAAGACCTCAATGTGAGACAGGAGTCCCTCAAAATCCTAAAGGAGAACACAGGCAGCAACCTCCTCGACCTCAGCCGCAGCAACTTCTTCCTAAAAACATCGCCAAAGGCAAGGGAAGCAAGGGCAAAAATGAACTATTGGCACTTCATCAAGATAAAAAGCTTTTGCACAGCAAAGGAAACAGTCAACAAAACCAAAAGACAACCAACAGAATAGGAAAAGATATTTGCAAATGACATATCAGATAAAGGGCTAGTATCCAAAATCTATAAGGAAGTAATCAAACTCAATACCCAAAGAACAAAGAATCTAATCAAGAAATGGGCAGAAGACATGAACAGACATTTTTCCAAAGAAGACATCCAACTGGCCTACAGACACATGAAAACATGCTCAACATCACTCGGCATCATGGAAATACAAATCAAAACCTCAATGAGATACCACCTCACACCAGTCAGAATGGCTAAAATTAACAAGTCAGGAAACAAAAGATGTTGGCAGGGATGCAGAGAAAGGGGAACGCTCCTACAGTGTTGGTGGGAATGCAAGCTGGTGCAGCCACTCTGCAAAACAGTATGGAGGTTCCTCCAAAAGGTGAAAATAGAGCTACCCTACGATCCAGCAATTGCACTACTGGATATTTACCCCAAAGATACAAATGTAGGGATCCGAAGGGGTTCGTGCAGCCCGATGTTTATAGGAGCAATGTCCACAATAGCCAAACTATGGAAAGAGCCAAGATGTCCATCGACAGATGAATGGATAAAGAAGAGGTGGTATATATATACAATGTAATATTATGCAGCCTTCAAAAGCAATGAGATCTTGCCATTTGCAATGACGTGGATAGAACTGGAGGGTGTTGTGCTAAGCGAAATAAGTCAATCAGAGAAAGACATGTATCATATGACCTCACTGATATAAGGAATTCTTAATCTCAGGAAACAAACTGAGGGTTGCTGGAGTGGGGTGTGGGGTGGGAGGGATGGGGTGGCTGGGTGATAGACACTGGGGAGGGTATGTGCTATGGTGAGCGCTGTGAAGTGTGCAAGACTGTTGAATCACAGACCTGTACCTCTGAAACAAATAATACATTATATGTTAAAAAAAAGAAGATAGTAGGAAGGGAAAAATGAAGGGGGGGAATCGGAGGAGGAGACGAACCATGAGAGACGATGGACTCTGAGAAACAAATTGAGGGTTCTAGAGGGGAGAGGGGTGGGGGGGATAGGTTAGCCAGTGATGGGTATTAAGGAGGGCACATACTGCATAGAGCACTGGGTGTTATACGCAAACAATGAATCATGGAACACTACATCAAAAACTAATGATGTAATGTATGGTGATTAACATAATATAATAAAATTAAATTTAAAAAAGAGGACTTTAGATTTTCTATTTAGACAACCATTATTTGCAAATAATACAAATTTTGCTTTTTTCCCCAATCCTTATGTCATTTATTTATCTTTTTTTTAAAGATTTATTTATTTGAGAGAAAGAGCAAGAGACAGAGCACAAGAGCAGAGGGGGAGGGGCAGAAGGAGAAGCAGACACCCTGCTGAGCAGGGGGGCAAAATGTGGGGCTCAATCCCAGGACCCTGGGATCATGACCTGAGCTGAAGGGAGATGTTTAACTGACTGAGCCACCCAGGCGCCCCATCATTTATTTATCTTAAAGTATAATGAAAAGAAGCAGTAATAGAAGGCATCCTGGTCTGGTTTTAGATTTTAAAAGGAATACTTCTAACTTTTCAGCATTAAGTACAATGGTTACTGAAGATTTTCAGTAGACATCTTTTATCAATTTAAAGAAATATCCTTTTATTCTTAGCTGACTACATTTTTTTTTAAATTATAAACTGGGATTGAATTTTATCAAACGTTTTATTCTGTATCTAGTGAAGTCTTATTTTCTCTATTTAATCTATTACCATTGTCAACTCTATTAATCACTTTCCTAATGTTAAGCAATCACTGCATTCCTAAATACCACTTTAAAAATCAAGCATCATAAAAGTTAAGTTGGCACCTAGCACTTGTATCTTGGTTTTTAAATACCCTTGTCATAAAAGGAAACAGTGTTCTTTAGGGAAATGGCTGATTCTAACACTGTGGCAGGAAATATACAAGATGAGACCAAAGCATCTTGCAACAGCAGAAATTAAGAAAGTGCTAAGGAAAAAGGAAGGAACAAAGAAAGGAAGGAGAGAGAGGGGGAGGAAAGGTATCCCATGTTCATAAATTGAAAGAATTAACATTGTTAAAATGACAGTATTTCCAAAAGCCATTTGTAGTTCAATGAAATCCTTATAAAGATTCCAGTGGCATTTTTTACAGTAGAAAAAACAATTCTAAAATTTATATGGAACCAAAAAAACAAAAAACAAACAAACAAACAAAAAACAAATAGCTGAAGCAAACCTGAAAATGAAGAACAAAGTGGGAGGCATCAAGCTGTATCATAAGGCCACGGTAGTTAAAACAGTATGATCCTGGCATACAAACAAAACATGGAACAATGAAACAGAATTGAACAGAAATAAACCTAAGCATATATAGTCAACTAATTTTATAAAGGAGCTAAAAATAGTTGGAAAAAGACAGTTTATCTTTAATAACAGTGTTGGTAAATCGGATATTCACATGCAAAAGAATGAAACTAGGCCCCTATCTTTCCTACTCACAAAAATTAACATGAAATGGATTAAAGACTGAAATATAAGACCCAAAACCACAATACTACCCAAAGAATACATAAGAAAAAAGCTCCTTGATAGGACTCTTGACAATTGTCTTCATATGATACCTAAAGCACAAATAACAAAATGAAAAATAAACAAGTGAGACTATAATAAACTAAAAAGTTTCTGCATTGCAAAAGAAACAACCAAAAAAAAAATAACAAAGGCAATATATGCAATGATTAAGAATATGTGCAAGCCATATATCTGATAAGGGGTTAATATCCAAAATATACAGGCAACTCACATAACTCAAGAGGAAAAAAATTAAAATTTAAAAAAATGGGCAAAGGACCTGAACAGACATTTTGCCAAAGTAAATATATAAGTAGTCAACAGGTAAATGAAAATATGTTAAACATAACAAATCATTAGGGAAATGTAAATGAAAACAGTAGAGATACAACCTCACACCGGTTACAATGATCTAACATCAAAAAGACAAAAGACAACAATGCTGGTGAGGATGTAGAGGAAAGGGAATTCTCACACACTGTTGATGGGACTGTAAACTGGTGTGGCCACTAAGAAAAACAGCATGGAGTTTCCTCAAAAAATTAAAAATACAACTATCATATGATCCATTAGTTTCACTTCTGGGAATATATACAAAAGAAATGAAATCACTATGTCAAAGAGATATGTGTACTTCCATGTTCATAGCAGCATTATTTACAATAGCCAAGACACGGAAACAATCTAAGTGTCCACTGATGGATGAATGGATAAAGAAAGTGTGGCATACACACACACACACACGTATGTAATATATGTAATGGAATATTATTAATTCATAAAAATATATGTATGTACATATATATATGTAATGGAATATTATTAATTCATAAAAAATGAGGAAACCCTGCCACTTATGGCAATATGCATGGACCTTGAGAGCATTACACTAATTAAAGTTAGGTCGAACAGGGGCTCCTGGGTGGCTCAGTCAGTTAAGCGTCTGCCTTCGGCTCAGGTCATGATCTCAGGGTCCTGGGATTGAGCCCCATATCGGGCTCCCTGCTCAGCAGGAAGCCTGCTTCTCCCTCTCCCACTACCCCTGCTTGTGTTCCCTCTCTCACTGTGTCTCTCTCTGTCAAATAAATAAAATCTTTAAAAGAAAAAAAGTTATGTCGAACAAAGACAAATATTATATACGTAGAATCAAAATTTTTAAAAAACTCAAAGAATAAAAGATGAGATTTGTGATTATGGCAGCAAGGGTGAAATGGGATGAAAGTGGTCAAAAGGCACAAACTTCCAGTTATAAGATAAATAAGTACTGGAGAAAAATGTGTAACATGATAAGTGTAGTTACCACTGCTATATAATATATACAAGTTGTTAAGAGTAGATCCTAAGAGTTCTCATCACAAAGAAAAAAATAGGGGCGTCTGGGTGGCTCAGTCCATTAAGCGTCTGCCTTCGGCTCAGGTCATGATCCCAGGGTCCTGGGATCGAGCCCCAAAACGGGTCCCTGCTCAGCGGGAGTCTGCTTCTCCCTCTCCCTTTGCCTGCTGTTCCCCCTGCTTGTGCTCTCTCGCTCTCTGTCAAATAAATAAAATCTTTAAAAGAAAAAAATATTTATAATAGTATCTGTATGCGGTGATGGATGTTAACTGAACTTACTGTGGTCATTTCACAGTACATGTAAGACAAGTCATTATGCCATAGACCCCAAACTTACACAATGCTATATGTCAATTACATCTCACTAAAACTAGAGGAAAAACAAGAGAAGGAAATAACAACCAACAAAAACAATGATGGTAGTGTGTCAATTGGCACAGGAGCCAATGAAAGTAGTTCCTAATGCCCCAAGCTGGAACAATTTTAGCAAAAAAAATAGTTTATATTGGTTGATAAGCCTACATGTAAAGTAAACATCAATACTTTCATAATATAGGTAAATGACTGAAAATAATGAGGAAGAAGAGACAAAAATATCATGCAGAAGAATCCAAAATAATTTACGTAGATACTCCACCCTCAAGGGGGTGAGACATAACTCTCCAATTCAGAAGTATGGGCTATGCATTGTGACTTCTTTCCAGAGAGTACAGTATGGAAGGGGGTGGGTGGGGAGAAACTTCACAGTGAAAACCTAGCAAACACTACCTCAGCCAGGTCATCAATATACCTCAACAATCATAAATTACATTGATAGTATGCAACCTGGATAATGATGGGGTGACAATGACACTGTAATTTGTGGTCCATCTTTCAAAAATATATCCCAGCATAATCACTAGAAAAACATCAGACAAATCTCAATGAGACAAATCCCTAAAAATCCCTAACAAGTATTCAAAACTGCGAAGTTCATCAAAAGCAAGGAAAGTCTGAGAATCTATCGCAACCAAGAAGAACTTTAGGAGACACACGACTGAATGTATTGTGTATGCTGGCTGGGATTTTGAAAGAGAAAAAGGTGTAACTAGAGAAATCTGAATAATTGTGGAGTTTAATTAATAATAATGTACCAATATTCGTTCATTAATTGTGACAAATGTACCACAGTAATGTAAGATGTTAATAGTTGGAGAAACTGTATGGGATGTATGGGAACTCTCTGTATTATCTCTGTAATTTTTTTTTTTTTTGGAAATATTTAACTGTTCTAAAATGAAAAACTTACTTTTAAACAATGAGCTTGGATATTTCTCTCATTTTCTTTTTCAGCATCAATCTGTATAAAACAGTATCTCCTTCACTAAAGGTTTGGTTGAACTCTGTAAAACCATCAAAGCCTGGTAGCTTGTTAGGAAGAACATTTTTTAAAACTTTTAACAATTTTTTTTTAACAATTATAAAAGTAAGAAGAAAGTATAATAAATCCTCAACTTCTAGAGTTACCACATATGGCCAATTTTGTTTCCTCTAAATGACCAACTTCCCTCTTCCAGTATTACTTTGAAATAAAGCTAGACATCACAGAAACCTAGACAAACCTAGGCATTCTACACAAATATTCCTGCATACATCTCTAAACAATAAGGACTCTTTTTAAAACAACCATAACAACAAGAGTATACCTAAATATTAATAATGCAATATCAAATACCCAGTGTTCATATGGTCCAATGGTCTACCATTTTTATTTGTAAATAGATAAATTAGTATTGCTGCCAATTTTATGCTATTTCTTCATTTTCATTTCTATTTCATTATTTCTTCTTTATTTAAGTGTATTTTATTATTCTTTATTACTATTTGATTAGATGATTAATCAATTTTAAATCTATTCTTTGCCTATTTCATGCATTTAATTTAAAGCTATACATTTCACTCTAAGTATTAATTTGATTACATCTCAAAAGTAGTGCTTTCATTGTCAGAGTTTAAATATTTTTAAGTTCTCTTTTAATTTGTTTAAAAATGAATTACTTAAAATATTATATTTTAATTTTCAGAGTTGTTTAAAAATTTCTGATACTACTGACTGAAAAGGGATCATGAAAAGTAGGACATTGATGTATTTGTATAATAAATATTTGATTTTTTTTTTACATTTTATGAAAGCAAGGACTTCATTATATTTTCTGCTGGATATGCTGAAAAAATAAATGAACAAAATAATATGCAGGGCCTATTTCCAAAATTTAGCATATATACAGAAATATGTCCTGAAGTTTAATACCTACTATTCTAAACTCTTAACAAATTAAAAGCCAAGTAAATATGACTTTCTAAGTTGGTTTTTGTAAGGAAAAAAAAAGTTCTGACTCTTTTTCCAGATATATAATGTGGATATATTTCAGCCAATGATAAGCACTGTGACATGCCATCCCAGATGTTTCTCTTCTTTGGATGATACTTAAAACTCAACTGCAATGACTGCTTCTAACACCAACATATTAACACAATGAGATAAATCTAAACTTTTCATGCCACTAACAACACAGATTTTCAAAAAACAGTTGCACTTCAATATACTAATAGTGACCAGAAAGAGGAATTTAAAAAAAATTTAGTTGCACCAAAAAATAATATTCTTAGGAATAAATTTAACCAAGTAGGTAAAAGACTTTTATGCTGAAAACTCTAAGACATTCATGAAAGAAACTGAAGGTGACACAAATAAATGAAAAGATATTCTGTGCTCAGTGACTGAAAGAATATTGTTCTAATGTCCATACTACCCAAGCAATCCATTGATTCAATGTAATCCCTATTAAAATCTGCATGGCATTTTTCACAGAAATAGGAAAGACAATCCTAAGATTTGTATGGAATTACAAATGACCCTGAATAGCTAAAGCAATCTTGAGAAAGAAGAATTATATTACAAAGCTATAGTAATTAAAACAGTATGACATCGACACAAGACACATAGATCAATGGAATGGAATAGAGAGTCCAGAAATAAATGCATGCATATTTGGTCAATTAAATTACAACAAAGGAATTAAGAGTAAACAACAGAGATAAAGACAGTCTCTTTAATAAATGGTGCTGGAGAAACTGGACAGTCATATGCAAAAGAATGAAACTGGACCACTATCTTAGACCACACATAAAAATCAACTTCAAATGGCTTAAAGACTTGAATGAAACACCAGATACCATAAAAATGCCACAAGAAAAAATAGGAGGTATGCTCCATAACATTAATTTTGGCAATGATTTTTTTGAATAGGACACCAAATAGCAACAGCAACAAAAGCAAAAATAAACAAACAGGACTATATCAAACTAAAAAGCTTCTGCACAGCAAAGGAAACCACCTACAAAATGAAGAGGCAACCTATAGAACAGGAGAAAATATTTGCAAATTATTTATCTGATAAAGGGCTAATACCCAAAACATAATGAAGAACTGAAACAGTTCAATAACAAAAAACAACCCAATTAAAAAATGGGCAGAGGAGCTGAATAGAGATTTTTTTCAGAGAAAACATACAAATAGTCAATAGGCACATGAAAAGGTGCTCAACATCACTTTCATCCAGGAAGTACAAACCAAAACCACAATGAGATATCACCTCACAATAACACAACAGTATTAAAATGACTATTACACACAAGACATAAAGTCATCAATGATGTGGAGAAAAGAAAACCCTTGTGCACTGCTTGGGGGAATATAAATTGGTGTGGCCACTGTGGAAAATAGTATAGAGGTTCTGCAAAAAATTAAAAATAGAAGTACCATATGATCCAGCAATTTCACTTCTGGGTATTTATTCAAAGGAAATAAAATCACTATCTTGAAGAGATATTTGTACCCCCATGTTCACTGCAGCATTATTTCCAACAGCCAAGATACGCAAACAACCTAAGTGTCCATCAACAGATGAAGGGATAAAGAAAATATAGTATATATATTTATACAGTAGAATATTATTAGCCGTAAAAAGAAGGACATCCTGACATTTGCAACAATGTGGATGGACACTGAGAGCAATACACTAAGTGAAATAAGTCAGACAGGGAAAGACAAATACCATATGACCTTACTTATTTGTGAAATCTTAAAAAAATAAAATAAAAAAACAAAGAAATGAAATCATAGATACAACAGATTAGTGGGTGCCAGAGGTGGGGGTGGGTGAAATGGATGAAGGTGGTCAAATGTACAAATTTCCAGTTATAAAATTTTAAAAAATCCTTAGAATATAATATATAGCATGATTACTATAGTTAAGAATGCTTTATTTTTATATTTGCAAATTGTTAAGAGAATCTTAAAAATTCTCATCAAAAGAAAAAAATCTAGAACTATGTATAGTAATGGTTGTTAACTAGGCTTACTGTGGTAACCATTTCACTATATACACCCGTATCATGTGTTGTACATCATAAACTAATATAATATTGTATGCTAACTGCATTTTTTAAAAAAGGAAAAAGAAACACTTAATTGACCTTGGTCCCAACCTAACCCCCTTCCTTTGACTACTACCAGTTAGAAAATCAGATGTATGACCTACTGGGCTATTGTGAACAACAAACTTCTATCAAAACCAAATCCTGACCCCAAGAAAACTAGTAGTAAGGATTGGTATTCTTAGAGACCATGGCTCTATGCCCCCTTACTCTTAGGTTTCCAAACTCTGAATTCCCCTTCTTAGAAGTCTTGTCTGTCAGAGTTCAGACTATACAGTTGTCTATAGAGCTGTTCAGCAATGTCAAGAAGGGCATACAAAGCAAAACCATGACAGTTCACCAAGGCCATGTCACCTGTACCGCGTGCAATGTTCCTGTTTTCATATGTGTCTCTTTAGAGGAATGATCTTTTCTAGTTTAAATAATAGGTACTGAACACTGTGCCACAGAGGTGAAGGTTCTATACGTGGTGTTGGGTTTTTTTTAAAGATTTTATTTATTTATTTGACAGAGACACAGCGAGAGAGGGAACACAAGCAGGGGGAGTGGGAGAGGGAGAGGCAGGCTTCCCGCTGAGCAGGGAGCCCGATGCGGGGCTCGATCCCAGGACCCTGGGATCATGACCTGAGCCGAAGGCAGACGATTAATGACTGAGCCACCCAGGCGCCCCTCTACATGTGTTTTTTTCCCCAAGTTTGTATCGCCAACCCAGCCAACTCCAGTGTCAGCACCATAGCTGGCTGTTCACACTGTGGCACTGAATGAGCAAGATGTAGTGTGGGCTTCTGCTGCCCTAAGTTTGCCTTGTCCTCCAGCAAGGATGTCACAGAGGGTCCAAGGATTCTGATCTCCCTACTTCCTCAAACTCTTCTGCTTTTTCTTCAAATTCCTATTCTGTCAATATCCTAATCTTTGACCATTACTCCTTGGAAGTTCATTGTGAGAAAAAAAGGGAGGTTATGATTATGAATTTAGGTAATGGTCAGTATGGTAACATCCAGGCAACATCTGAATATCTAGTTGAGGAAAAAAGGGAATCTTAGAACAGGGCAAATGGGCTTCCTCTGTTCCCTTAGTGCCTTGAGATCAGAAATCAAGACTTCATATTTTTCTTTTTCCCAAGTAGAAATTACCCAATGAGATGAGAAGGAACCATATGGTATCTAAGATTGTGCATAATTAGCTCAAGCATTTTAAAAATTATGTTTGATAGAATATTAGTGTTCTGGGGATATTAATATCTCTTTGATAAAAAACAAAGTTAAACAGCGGCAGAAGTGATATTCTTCTAAAACTTTAATATAAATTGAAGAAAACAGCAAATATACTTAAGCTGTTTTTCATATCATTTTGAAATGGTCTCACTACAATATTTTGTTGTGTTGTAAGGACATATAAAAATGCTCTTTACGTATTTTAACTCATAAATTCTTAATGGCTATTCATAAATAAAATTGTCTTTGCAAGTTTGGAGGAAGAAGTATAATCAGAAATAATCTACAAAATATTAAGTAAACTATCAATTTCTAGTAATCAAAACAATTTAGAATCATGTCAGAATCAATAATGGTTAATGGAAAAGTATAAGCTGTCCAGGAACTCATGTAGATTAATATGGGAATTTGGAATACAATAAGAGAGACAGTAAAGTTTAGACTGTTTAATAAATGATTTTGGGAAAACATTCCTTTTGATCCCTGCCTCACACTAACTTAATTCCATCTAGATGATGCCAAGATTGACAGGAAAGAAAAAAAAAAACAACTATATACTCTCTAAAAGATAATGATAATGAATATCTATACTCTTGGGTTAGAATGGGCCTTTTTACATATAGCCAAATTTAAGATGACATTAAAGTCTTAAGGACAGAATAGATTTTATATGTAAACCGAACCAGGGCTAGGCAGCACAAGCAGTAACAGAATCTCCCAGAATGAAGAGAAACATGATCTTACAGCTGCTTGTGAAAAATAATGAAAAGTAAGTGTAAAAACAATAGTGAGTTATTTCATGAAAGAGTCAAGAGCAAAGGAAACAAATATGAAATATCTAATTGCTGAAAGAAAGCTTTCCCAAATAAATATTTAGGTCAACAGAACAAAAGAATGGACAGAACTGATAAAAACTAGTAATGTGCCCAAGCCCACATAGCTAACTACTGGCAGAGACGGATTTTGAATCCAGACCGGCCTCACTCCCAAGTTCGAGGTCTTTTTATCCCTACATTTGTATCAACTAGCCGTTAAAAAGCAATCTCTCTACATGAAATGTGGTACTCTGGATTGAATCGTAGATCAGAAAACGGAAATTATTGGGAAAACTGGTGAAATTCTAACAAAATCTGAAGTATGATTAATAGCAACAAGCCAATGGTAATCTCTCACTTGTGAGAATTATGCCACAGTTATGGAAGACATTAACATTAGAAAACTGGATCAAGGGGATGCAGATGCGAAACTTCCTTTAAGGCTAAGATTATTCCAAAATAAAAAGTGTATTAAAAAAATAAAATAAATGTCTCAAAAATGGAGCCTTGAATGCTATCTTAAAACTTATAAGTAAGGAGATCCATTGCATGAAGTCAAATTTTTAAAAATTTGCATTTTACATTAAAGACTTTGATTATAAAATGTTCATTGATGATTTTAAAAATCAATACCTGCCTCAATTAAATTTTTTTTCACAATACTTACTTAACTTTCCATACCATTTTTCCTTTCATGTGGATAAAAATAAAGAATACTGTAAATAGTAGTCTTTAAATAATGTGATGCGGTTGTGATGAACTGCTTTTCTCTTCTGCTACGGACATGACAGAAGTTCTGGGCTTGTAACACAAGAATCAAATTTAGAGGATGAACAGAACTGCCTGACTTTAGGAACTGTCAGTTACTGAAAGAATCAGGACTTCAGAAATAAATGAATCCTAGGAGCAGAAAAGCTGAAGCATGTAATTAAGTAGAAAACTCAGAGGTAAGGAAAGAGGAGAAAAACACTGAGAAAGAGGGAGAAGAAACAAAATAAAGGGCATTAATGAAAATCAGGGCTGTGGTGTCTCTAAGGAATTGAGATGTGATAAATTATGGAATGGGAGTAAACAGTTACATGAATAATAAGTAAATCACATCATGTCACTGCCTTACACAAAGCTTTTCAATGGCTCCTATCACTCACAGCATGAGCCAGAGATCCTTGGCTTACCCCTCTGTCCCCCATCATTTCACTGATTTTATCTTCTACTATTCACCCTCTCCCCACCGACTACCCTCCAGCCAGCCTGTCTGCAGGCTTTTCCTCAGCCACCCCAGGCCTTTGTACCTGCTGGTCTCCCAGCCTAGAATGATCGCCCCCAGATATCACCGGGTTTCACTCTTTTGCCTCCTTCAAGTTTTGCTCAAATACTAACTTTTCAGTGATTTACTTCTATGAAATTCTACTTAAAATAGCGATGCCCTAGAACTCCCAATCTCTCCTACCCTGATCTTGTTCACCATCTAACACTCTAAATACATTCAGTGTCTGTCTTCACAACCACGAAAATGTAAGCTCTCAGATTTTTGCCTGTTTTTTTTTTTCACTGATGTTTCCCCGGGGCCTAGGACAGTGCCAGGCACAGAATGGGTGCTCAATAAATGCTTGTTAAATCAATCAACACGTAAGTGTCATTTTTCATTACCATAATTAAAATAAGAATAACAACATACCAGAAACATCTGCCAAGTTGTTTTTTGAGCAAGGAGAGTAACCTTTTTGCGTCCCTGTGTTTTCTGGGTATTTTCGATGCTGAACAATTATTCCGCAATGTTTTGCAAAGGGTTTTTATCTTGTTAAAGACTAGTGAGTTATATGCCTTAGATTACTTCAGCTGAGATCCACTCATTGGCGCCAGAAAGAGACATTCTAGAGGCCTGTGCTTATGAGCTTAAATAGCATTTAGCTATTACTAGGAAAAGCTCCCCATCATAAAAACTTTACATAACACATGCTCAGTGGCGTGATCCACTAAGTTAATATCATCATAAAACTCCAAACTCCTCATTTTGAAGATGAAAAAATTGAGGCCTAAAAATATATATATGTATAAAAATTGAGACCTAGAAAAGTTGTCACTTCTTCACATTCATTTAGGACATAGCTGACAACATGTACAACAGGAGCTAGCCCAAAACAAAACACGAAAACATCGCAGAATGGCCTAGCCCATACACATACCCCGACACCATCAAAGTCCAGATTCAGGCACTATGTGACTAAGCATTCATTTTCTCCAGCTTATTTGCATTTCATTGCTCAAAGATGCTTGTGAGCAGTTGTCTCCTATTGTTTGAACATTTAAGATTCTCTTTGCATTGAGATCACCAGAATTGCAAACCATGTGATCACATTTTAGCATGCTCAAAGGCCACTGCACCATTCCAGAACCCACTAAACATTCAGTCTCTTGCTCCAGACCTTCACCTTCCCTGAGAGAGGTGCGAGGCCAGCATATTTTTACTAATTTCTTATTCTTTTCGGGGTATGGATTGTCAATTAACTCTCATGAAATGAAACAGAAGCAGCCTGAAGGGTCTAAAAATGTGTCACTTCTCTTTTTTAAAAAAAGGTAATTCTTGTGCTGAAAAATGGCACTTGTGCCATTGTTTTGTCCAAAGTGAGAAAAAAATCTGGTGTTCTATTTTTTGCTCAGAGGAAGGAGCAGCAGTTAATCCACACATGTATGCACCCTGGGACCCCAGGCAGTCATCTCTGATGTTAGAGCGGCATGCGGGCAGATACTTTCGCAAAGAGAGTCTATAAAATGAAGTTGCTATGGACCCAAACAACCATATTGATTTTTAGTACAATTCAAAACACAAGGAAACATCAGTTTTCTGAATGGCACACACTGGGAAGGGCAGGGAGAAATACAAGAGTGCAGAGAAAGAAAAGGGTAGAAGACAATTAAATTAGTAAAAATCTCCGTGTTCTTTCAGGTTGTTTGTTTCTAAGTTCAAAGAACCGACAGGCTTGAGTTATGTTGAACCGTTCTTAGCTGAAAACCTATAATTGCTCATTTACTGACACTCTGCTCACAGCTGGAAGCCCAGGTCTTCAGGAAATAAAGCTATATAACCAACTGAATGTTTCAACATGCTCTTCAAAGCCCAGATAGTTATTTCTTTTTCTCAATTAATACCGCCCCTCCCTCTTCCTCTCCCTCCCCTCTCCCTGTCTTCAAATGGCAGAACTGTCCAAACCGCATTAGAAACACATTATTTACCAATACATCATTAAGTTTGCTGCAAGCAAATATTTTCCTTAGATATCCTTAATAAGACAAAAATGCCTTTCCAGCCAGAGATCTTTGGAAGGGAGGTGCAGGATCAGGAGAGACCAGACAGCACTTACCATGGCCCCCTCACTTCTTCTTTGGGCAACTTCTCGCTGCAGCCGGGCCACGGCCAACTTCTCCCTGGGGAAACAAAAGCACATGGTTAGTTGCCTATTCTTCTCAGGGTAGAGGTACACTGGCATGGCTTTGAAACATTCTTTTGAGGTCTCCAGAGGAACTCCTTCCTTGGTTTAGCTCACTTCCTCCACTAAACTTTCTATAAATATTTAAAGTCATTCGTGCATTGTTTTCATTGAGTGTCATGAAAGAGATTTTTTTTTTTTGCCTTGGATTTTATAAAATCCAAATAAACCCTGAATGCTAAGTAAAAGCTTCCCTTTAAGTTCACGAACATATATAATTTGGAAACAAATTTTCCCGTGGCTAAAATATTTCAGTGGTCCTTTCTGTGTCAACTTTGCTTATATACAATTATTTTTATTTCTTTTGTTGCTCTTTACTGATCATGAATTTTAAAAGGCAAACAGACTTGAATCTGTACCATTTTTGAAATGATAACAGAAAATCATTTACAGGGACGCCTGGGTGGCTCAGTCTGTTAAGCATCTGCCTTCAACTCAGGTCATGATCCCATGATCCTGGGATAGAGTCCTGCATCAGGCTCCTTGAACAGTGGGGAGACTGCTTCTCCCTCTGCCTGCCACTCCCCCTGCTTGTGCTTTCTCTCTCTCTGACAAATACATAAATAAAATCTTTAAAAAAAAAAGCATTTACAGACTTGCTATCTCAAAGTACTGTGCTGAGTATTTTACCTGATCTTATATGAGCCTGACAACAACCCTATAATAGGTTTTATTATCCCCATTTATAGATTTGGAAACTGAAGCTCAGATATGCTAAGTAACATACCAAGCTCCCAGCTGGTACATATCAACTGTATTAGGATCAAACTTTAGGTTTTCTTTATTTCACAAATCCCAAATAAAAATTTTGCTTATCATTTTTTCAGGGCTTAGAAAATATGTAAAATCTAAAAACATTTATTTTAGCATTCTTTATTTTACAATGGGGCCTATTTTGTATCCCTTATAATTGTAATTCTGATTTCATTTAGAAAAAAATTTAATATTCACCAAAATTTTAAGAATGCTTTGTAAAGTGACAGATACTACATTTTGGATAGCTTTTCAATGATTCTTAGGAAAAAGAGTTTACAAATAAAGTAGGGGTAAGTGAACCTTTCCAGTAATCTTCCAATCTTAGCATTAGGAAGGATTTTCCCCGAAATCCTTCTACGGTTATCAAGTTGTGAAACCGTCTGCGTTATATTTCATCCCTCAGCCTTCTCTCTACACAGGACCAGCTATTCAGCTATCCACAAGCAGCAAGGGAACAACTGGATTCCCAGCTGAGTGAGAGGATTTCTCCAGGCCTAACGGCTTGGGTCTTTGAAATGTCAGTGACTGCCAAGAAGGCATGTGCTTTAGTTTGGTTACAGTTAAGTCAATTTTTTAGTAGGAATAGTTCTCTTTGAATTAGTGCCTAAAGAGACATATTAGAAGGAATAAAACTAGAACCAGGAGATCCCTGAGGAGAACAAGTTTTGGGAGCCTGGGGCAGGACCCATGCATAGACCCTGTGGGAGAGGGCAACAAAGTCAAGAGAAAGAAGCCAGGAAGAGATGAAATCAAGTGCCTCATTATGAGGTGAGCAAGGCAGAAATCTCTGTGTTCTCTGACCCAAGTCCTAATGAGCAGATGAAAGGAGCAAAGAATGGAAAGAGAAGGACATGACTTGACTTCTGGTTTACTATAAAAAATAAACACATGGTAGATATACGGACAAAGAAAGCAGAGAAGAACATACCCTATACTCTATGACCGAGCAATTCAACTCAGTATATATGCAACAGAAATGCGTATATATGTTCAGTAAAGGACATGTACTAGAATGTTCCTAGATGCACTATTTGTTATCACCTTAAACTAAAAATGTGCACCCCATTAACAACAGAATGGGTAAACTTCTACATAATCACACACTGGGATACCAGAAAGTACTGAGAAGGAGTCATGTATACCTAACCACAACAACATATCGAATACCACAAGCATATGAAAGAATGAAAGAAGCAAACATAAAAGAGTATATAGTTTATGATTCCATTTATATAAAGTCCAGAGATAGGCAAAACTCCTATGTAGTTCAGTAAGGCAAGAAAAATAAAAGACATGAATATTAAAAAAGAGAAGGTAAAACTGTCTCTATTCACAGATGACAATTTTCTAGATAGAATATACTAAGGAACCTACAAAACAACCATATAACTAATAAGCGAATTTAGCAAGTCACAGATATAAGCCAATACACAAAAACCAATTGTGTTTTTACATACTAGCATCAAACAACTAGAAAATCTATTTAAAAAAATTCATTTACAATAGTGTCAAAACATAAAACACTTAGGAAATAAATTTACAAAAGATTTGTCAGACTACTACAGTGAAAACTATAAAACAACTGCTCAGAACAATTAAAGGAGACTACACACACACACACACTCTCTCTCTCTCTCTGCAGATTCAGATCTCTTGAAAAGGTCTCAGGAACAATCAGCATCCTAGGACCACACTTCAAGAACTTAACCTAGAAGATCCAGAAGGAGAAATGGAAGAATGGTCTAGAAAATTTCCTGGAATCATTATTCCTGATTGCTGAATCTTCAGCACAAGATTGAATATATATGCTAATAGCATGTTAATTTTTTACAAGAGCAGTTTAGCATAAAGATGACATTCCTACATACAGAGCAAAGTTTATCTTAGCACAATCATCCTACTAAACGATGAAAGAGTCCTCACACAGCTTAAAGGTTAGGAACATCACTATTTTATCCTTAAAAGAGTTTGCCTTTATAACACTATTAGGAATTTTCACATGGTATATAGGTTCATGTGAAATCTTATAAAATTCAATTTGAAAGAAAAATGTAATGGTTTTAGCCATTACACAGTTTTTAAGAAGGAAAATATTCTTAAGTCATGAATTTTATATTCTGCCCACACATTATATTTTAGGCATATAATGAGTGAACCAATGTGAAAGGCTCATCCTTAAAGGGGCAGCATGTAAGCCCACTGATTTGGGGAAACAGAGCAAAATAAATACGTAGAAACTGGAAACATCAGCTTGGGTTTGACCTACCATCATGTGACCAGAGATGTGCCCAATTTCAAATAGCCACGTTTGAAATGTGTGTGTGACGCACACATGAGGAATCTCGCTGTAGTCTGGGTCACAGAAAAGACAATCTTCAACCCAAGCCCTGCAACCTAGTGCTCCTTATTTATAAGCCATAAACTGGCTTATTATGTCTAGTTACTTGGGAGCTACCATGATTCAAAGTAGCTAGGCAGTGAATGAGCAGAATTCAGGAGAATAGCAAATACAACTGTCTCTTTAAAACCATGTTCTGTTATTGGTTTATATCATTTATTCAGGAAATGCAATATGCGTAATATGGAGCAGGCATGTCGAAGGCTTGCAAGTAACAGTTGGAGGGGTTTTCTGCGGTGTAGGCAGGGCAAGACCAGTACCATCTAACTCCCACTAAGCAAAGCATCCCAATTTTGACTTATTTTATGTCGTAAGTTTCTGAATCCTATTTCGTTTGAAAAAAGAATTTCAAGGCCAAAAAAAACCCAAAAAAACAAAAACAAAACGAAACACAGGAAAGAATACTTTCTTCAGGTTTGGCACTTTCTATCTCCCAAATCTTTCATATCGTTGGTATTCCATGTGTTTGCAGGGTTTTTGTTTTTAGTAGGAATTGTATTTTATTTTTGCACGAAAGAGTTGTCATTCTTGATAAAAATTGAGGAAGTGACGGAATCATCAGATGGGTGAAACCATCTATGGTAAAAATCTCAGCATTTCTAGATGTTCCCATTTCTGGGCTCAAATTATCAACTTAATCAAAGTATTAAAAATAAATGCGTCTGCCTTTTTTATAGTCATCTCATTTGCCCTGGGGTTCAGCAGTCCCTTGACAAACCATATCTTCAAACCCCCAAGGTCCCAATATATGTGTGAAACCGAATGGGACCAGCATCTTTTTCATGCAAATTCAGGGTTCTTAAAAACAGCTTTGTTCAAAAAATAAAGAAAGAATCCTTGACTTGCATGCTACCCAAGGCAAATTAAACACAGTCACATGCACATACACTCTTGCTCCTATTTGAGGACCTTAGCTCATCTGCTGGAAACAGACAACTGTGCTTTTGCAATGCATTACTGTTTTGTTTTGTATTTGTAGCAAAGCCAATAGCTCATTATGAAGAGGGTATTGACTTTATGATTGCAAAACAAATGCCCAGGGATATTTTATTGAGAGTTGTGGATCCTTATTTACACGACAGGGATAAAAGAAAGATATAAAGAATATACACACAATGAAACAAAAGAGACCTACAAACTCTCTTCTTTCAATTAAATGCAAAGAGAATTCTTCCCTCCAACAGGGATGAAACAGAACTAGTTTTCTTATTCAATTTTTTACCCAAAAGGTGAATTAGTCCCAGGTTTCTGAAGTCTGTCAGCATGGTCCCAGATAATTTCAACTGAAGATAATAAACAGCAACACCAAAAGTATTTATGTGAACCTTGGATCTACACAATACCACTGAGACAAACGCAGTGTCAGCCCATGGGAAGACTGACCTCAATGAAGACAACAGGATGCAGGCATTTGTAAAGTCCAGAAAAGACCTGCGAGGTCTGCATGGTCAGAAAAACAATCAGTAGCTTGCAGAGGAGGAATATATTCAGCCTGTGATGTGTGGAGATCACAAACTTAAGGGCACCGCAGAGCCATCTGTTGCATGAATGTCGGAGGCAGGCCTGTCTGGAGACAAATCAATGTTCTATTGCCACTCTAAAGCAGCCCAGCACACACCCTGAATGCGTGAGAATAAACCAGTGAGCAGCCCCATTCTCCACCAGGCAGATGGGACCCCCCTGAGGATACCCGGGAGGAAGAGCAGCACCAGCTCGCTGCGTAAGTGTGAAGAATTATGTCTACTCGTTGTGAGTCTCATTGCCCCAAACTCCTCTATACAAACAGTGCATTAGGCACACCAAGGAAGATGTCAATACAGAAGGTACTCTGTGTTTTGATGAAACTGCCAGGTAATTTGTGTCATCTCTACTTGACTTTCCTAGAAAAATAAAGAATGACAGGAAATAAAATAAATTATAATAAACTATAACAAAAATAAATACAAAAAAATCAAGGACAGGCATGCTCATATATGTATTTAAAATGAAAAAAAAAATTTTGTAGGCATTTTATAAACCCAAAGATACTGTGGTATTAAAGAACCCTGTAGTACCACCCAAATACCCTAACTTCATCTTAGTTTTGGTTCTTAGGTTAAGCTCTTACATTCCAAAGTCTTTCAAGTTATTTAAATACCTCAATAGTTATGTATGATATAAGACATACATCAATCTCTTTTAATTTATTCGGAATATTCTGCTAAGTGGCCATATAATTCAATGATGATGAAAATTCTGATTCATTCAGCAAACAGAGTGAGTGAATTCACTCTGTGTCTGGCACTGTTCTGGGCCCCGGGAAATACAGATAAATAGACTGTCCCACTTTCAGAGAGCTCAGGGTCTAATAGACAGCACACCTACGCAAACCTGTGTCCTAAGATGTAATAAGCACAACAGAAGAGTACTCCATTCAAAGCTGGATTTTAACATTAAAGTTAGGTGATAATTTTATCAGAAGATTGAAACTGAACGTCCTTTAAATGGGAAGGTACAGTCTCCTAGTTCTAAGATAAAGTCATTTTCCAAAGTTCATACTTCTCAGCAATAAGTCATATAGGAAAAACAGGTTTTCCTCATAAATATCTTAACTATGAAGAATCCCTGTAACAGGTTTTAATCGTGATTCCCTAAATTCCTCAAGTCTTTTTTAATGCAATGGTATTAGACTTTATTGCCCCTTTGGGTCATGGTTTTATCCAGGTCCCTTCTTTTGGAGACATGTGACTGACTTATCTCGCCTCTTCCGTTTCAGTACATTGTATGACCACATCCTCAACTTAAAAAGAGAAGCATTATAGCTAACACTTAGTGAATAATTACTGTGTTAAGCACTAGCCTCAGCACTTTACATGAAACATTTCAACCTCAAACAATGCCATGACATAGGTATCATTATTATCTCTGTGGTATTTATATAGCAATGATTCTCAAAATTTTTGGATTCGGAACCCCTTTATACTCTTGAAAATGATCGCCGAGGACTCCAAAGAACTTTTGCTTCTGTGGGTTCTCTTGATCAATATTTACCATATTCCCAATTAAACTGAGACTTTGAAAATACACATTAATATATTTGAAATACGGGGCACCTGGGTGGCTCAGTCGTTAAGCGTCTGCCTTCGGCTCAGCTCAGGTCATGATCCCAGGGTCCTGGGATCGAGCCCCGCATCGGGCTCCCTGCTCCGCGGGAAGCCTGCTTCTCCCTCTCCCACTCCCCCTGCTTGTGCTCCCTCCCTCACTGTGTCTCTCTCTGTCAAATAAATAAATAAAATCTTAAAAAAAAAAAAAAAAATATTTGAAATAAGAGTAATTCCATCACAGGTTAATGTAAACAACATTTATTTATGAATGTAACTATAGATTCCAAAACAAAAATTAGTAAGAAGAGTGGCATTGTTTCATACTTTTGTAAATGTCTTTCATATCTAGCTAACAAAAATTACGTCTGGATTCTCCTTTCTCCTTCTATATTCAGGTTGAGTAGCTTCTGGCAAACCAGTATAGGCCCATGACCAAGGAGAGTGAAAAAAGTAACATTTTAGTCTTCTTATAAAATTAGTTTTGATTTGGGCGCCTGGGTGGCTCAGACCGTTAAGCGTCTGCCTTCGGCTCAGGTCATGATCCTGGAGTCCCGGGATCGAGTCCCGCATCGGGCTCCCTGCTCGGCAGGGAGTCTGCTTCTCCCTCTGACCCTCCCCCCTCTCATGCTCTATCTCATTCTCTCTCAGATGAATAAATAAAAATTTTAAAATAAGTAGTTTTGATTTATGGATCCCTGAGAAGGCCATAGGCCCCTTGGAGCACCGTGGTGCAGAGCTGGAGCACCGTTGATGTACCTTCCACGGGGAAACTAAGGCTCAAGCAGGCCGAGAAACATGTCCATCACGCCATTGCTCTTAAAGTTAAATACCACCATGCATGCCTTCTAAATATGCAAAATAACAGTGAGTACATATTCAGTTAAAATCGCACTTGTTAGAACTTGTACCTCTGAATCCACTATCACCTGTTAGCACACCTCTAGTGCTAGGGAAGTAGTCACAAATAATGCATGAAATTGTTGAGGTCTCCGGGGATGAAACACATTTCTAACCATTTTAATGCCAATCAATGCAAAAACCACTGATAGAACTTTTCTGGAATACGCTGAATTCCAAGCATTATGAACCTCCATTTCTGGCAGAGTAGAATAAAAACACTAATCAAACTCCCAACATAAACCTATGCTAAGGCATAAATTTTGTTTCTATTAGCAGCACCCCCCCCCCAAGCCCCCGGCATTTGTCCCTACAAAGATATCACCAAATACCTAAAAGAAATTAGATGGATGATTAGTGTCATTGATACCCTGGGGCAGAGAGTCACACTTAAAATTTGGGGCAAAGGTTTCAATGAATCATCAGCCTTCACCATTTCTGAGTGGGCCCTAAGAGTAAGAGCATGGTGGTGATCTAGTATGTCTGTAAGGCGAGCAGGTCAGCTCCCCCAGGAGGCCTAGGACCATTCTCTGCACACAGAGGTGTCCTGGGGAGTCACCCGCCACAGAAGCGTGACAGTATCAAGTGCCAGGTGCGTTTGTCAAGCGGGCAGATGGGGAGACCAGTGGCAGCAGTCCCTGCCTAACAGCTACATTAATTAGCCTTTCCAAAGCAGATCATTTAATTACTCATCCACTCAGATATTCAGCACGAGAAAAAAATTCAAGATACTTCTAGACATAGAACCCAGATGAAACAAACTTCTTCATGCACTTTTTCCAATACATAATGTTCATGTTGGCCCCAAAACTTTAAAACACAAAAATTTACCCTCTTATTACACACTTTAAGGATTTTATTCACATCCACAGTGCACACAAGTCAATAAGTTGAGAGTACGTTCTAAATTGGTGATCTTCATGTGATTTTGTGCAGCAATAACTAAGAGGGAGCAGGACTCAACATGGCCAAAATGCACACCCCCTTGATTCTGGGAGAGAGCAGGAGTTGAATAAAATTCTGTGCTGATTAAGGACTTCCCTCATGCCCCCCCAAATAATAAACACAGAGAGACTTAAAAGAGACTTTAAAAGAGACTTTTTAAAGAAGTTGGTATATTGAAATACAGAGATCATTAGTAAAAGCAAACTCTAATTTTAGCTACCTGCCTTTCTGAAGGTCTTTCATCCATGTGGTTCTCCTTATTGAGCTTTCTGGAGCTTCTACAATTTTTTTCTAAATTCTAGTAAACTAAATGTCATGTCATGGAAGTGTTCTCGAGATTGTTCTTCCCTGAATGCTCTTCCACTTGCAAAAATGATGTCTCAAATTGCACTTGCATGTCCTGATTCAGAGATTCATCCATAGAGAGTCCCTCTTGCTGCCTAAAGCAATTGCCTGATTCACTGTTTCTCTCCCCTAATGGGCTCTAAGACTCAGAGGACTGGGACTTTATGGTCTTCCTGTATCTAGGCACACACACCCCCTCAATGAATGAAGGATCATGCTTCAGAGCAAAGATGGCCTCACTGACTTGAGGCAACATCACAGGTGGCCTCTCCCCATATTAAGTATCAGAAGTTAGTCCCATGCCCAGAGCTTAACAGAATGGGCCAATAAAACCACACAAGCTACCTGCAATCCTTACCACTACCATCATGAATGAAGCATTCTGCATGTTTTAGATGTACCAACTAATATTGTTAGTAAATAAATATACCAATGAAGGAATGAACTTGTATTTCTGGGTTTTCTCCTTTTTATTTTTACTTGAAACTGTCAGCTCTCACCAGAATAATACATGCTTTCATCACAACATTGTTGATACATGCAGGCTCTACTGACTTATTTCATGCAATACTGAGTTAAAACAACCTTATTATCTTCTCCTCTCTATCCCAAAGCTCCCCTACCTGATGTGTTTCTGAAATACATATTAGAGCATACCACCCCCCAAGTTTAATATGAATTTCTAGTCTTAACTTCTGTAATAACTTATTTTTTGAGCTGAGCAGGGAGCCTGATGCAGGGCTTGATCCCAGGACCCTGGGAGCATGACCTTAGCCGAAGGCAGATGCTTAACAACTGAGCCACCCAGGCACCACAGGCCACTCGTTTTCTTAAACTTAATTTTCACTTCTGAAGAAACCTAGATTTCAGAATGAGGATTCCTTATATTTCCATGCCTTTTTAAGGAACTTGGAATTCCCCATGTTTTCATGCACTACCCCCATATTTCCTCCCTTAGTATTAAAATTCCACTATTCTAGGTCAGTATTATATCTGGCACATAAGAAAAACTCTGTAAAACAACGGAATTGTATTAATAATGTGTGATTTTTTCCCCATCAATTTTGGTCACATTCCAAAGTGATGGGCTATATGTAGTTTAATACGGAAAGGCAATGGGCTATACGTATTTTAATACGGAAAGGAAATTCTTAGGGAAAAGAAAAGACATGCTAACCACCTCCTAGGGAGCCTTCATACCTGTCCGTGTGTGCAACAATAGCCCTTATGTGACAATTAATTTCATTTCCATGACTTTCAATTATTAATGGCCCTGAAATTACATTCTGTCTCTATTTTCATGAAGGTCCCAAGATAGGATCTGTGATTAGACTTAAGCCACCTGTCTAGACTCAGAAGAATGAGGCTTGTAGGTTCCTAAGAGAAAAGGTTGAAAGATGTAATGCAGGAAAACCTGGTAGACTATCATACAACCGAGTGCATACCTAAAATCTCCTTCTTTCATTTATGGAATGAGTTATACACACAAGACGAGTTCTGCTGAACAAAAGGGTGGCTTTTACAATAGACTGGCAATGCCATCAATTCATTCCACAAATACTATGCCGTCTGCTATGTTGGAAGCACTTTGTTAGGCTCTATGGACGACACAATGATGAGGGAGCTTAACTGCTGCAGTCAAAGAATATTCTGTGTCTATATCCAGTGTTACAGACTGAATTGTGTCTCCCAAAACTTTTACGTAGAAGTCCTACTCCTAGTAACTTAGAATGTAACCTTATTTGGAGGTGGTCAAGTTAACATAAGGTCATTAGAGTGGGCCCTAATCCAGTATGGCTGGAATCCTTAAAGGGACAGATTTGAAGATAGACAAATGGGAAGAACACTATGTGGGATGGATGCAGAGACTGGGATGATGTGTCTACAAGCCAAGGGATGCCAAAGATTGCCAGCAAGTCACCAGAAGCTAGGGGAGAGGCCTGGGACAGATTCTCCGTCACAGCCCTGAGAAGCAAGCAACCCATCAACACCCTGATTTTAACTTCCAGGCTCTAGAACTGAGAGATGGTAAATTTCTGTTGTTTAAGCCCCCGACTGTGTGGTACTTTGCTAAGGCAGCCCTAGCAAAAAACAAAATAAAATCTATCAACTATATATGTTTGAACAGAATACACCTCTACAGATACACAGATATATAAATAATCTGGAAAATACAATGGGCGCTCTCCAAGCGAAGTGTAATATATTTTCAGCGGAAGGAGTGTATACTTCTGACCAGAAAAAAAAAATGGAAGTCTTTATAGAGGAAGTGGTAGTCACATTTCACACAAGTTAAGAGCCATAAAAAGTCAGAAGCCAAACACAGGAATTTATGACTATAGAACTATATTGACTGCAGAACTGTGTTTTGTTTTTTTTTTTTAATCTAAGACACTCACTTCTTTTACATGCCATTTCTTAAGAGAGTTCAAGACAACTATATGAAAGATTCAAATGGTATACCTCATACCTAAACCTTCACAGGTATGCATTCTCTTAACCAGAAAAACATTTTTAGTATTTTCATCTCCATACTCTTTTTACTCACTCTACTGTGATGTCCAGTATAAGATAAAGGTGCTATCTTGGTGCTCTATTACAAGAATATTGACTTGGTTGGTTTTCTAGACTGGGAATAGTTTGCAAATGCACTAACTCACTCTCTGGCTGCCACCCCCATTACAAGGATGTGCACTAGTCACTTGCAGGTGTGAGTTAGGTGACCTTTGGTCCTGGAACTGGTCTGTCTAGAGACAGAACCATAACCAGGCCCTCATTAGGTCAGGTCTTCACCCAACTGAACCATTATCAAGCCTTGGGAGAACTATAAATTGTCTGATTTTTATAAAATATTCAACTTAATAACCTCCCCCCCCAAAGGATTCAGTATTTTTTGCTGCTTTAATCATTTGCCAAATAATTTCTGAGTTAATAATCTATCAGAACCAAGCTCACCTACTCTCCTTGAAGAATTCTTTTCACTATTGAGCTTCATAGCCTGATTAGATCTTCTTTTCTAATCTTTTCATATAAATTGTATGTATTTGATTTCTCCTGCCTGCAAGTAACAGAAACAAAGCTCTAGCCAGAATAAGAAAGATGAAGCATTTGATTGAGCAGATTATGATACTTCAGGAGAAACTAAACCACCAAACCGTATGAAGGGCAAGAACCAGGGTACCTCCAGGGGTCTCTTCAGTAAGAAGTCATAGACCTTCTCACTAGATGCTCCCATGATGCCCTGGCCTAGCTCTCAGGACTTCTGGTTTCTATTTCCCAACATTTTCACATTTTAAACTCCCTGGACTAAGATCCTGATTGATATGGTTTGAGTGAGGCACACACTCTAGATTGATGAGCTTTTGGGCTGGGGTCAGGGTTATATAGTGCTAGCTTAGACATGCTCCTTCTCCCCATTTTAGACTGGCAACTAATGTCAGAGAAGTAAACAATTATTAGTGTCTGCCATATGGGTTGGGCATTTGTACTGTGTATGTGTTGTCTTTCCTTTGGAAAATGCTTTCTATATACTCCTAATTAATCCTTTCTTGGATCTGTAGCAAAAATAAACAACCAGATATCTTATATATTTTTTTTTATTTTTTTAAATCATTTTTTTTAAATGTTTTATTTATTTATTCATGAGAGTCAGAGAGAGAGAGAGAG
Source organism: Mirounga leonina (assembly GCF_011800145.1). NCBI lineage: Eukaryota > Metazoa > Chordata > Mammalia > Carnivora > Phocidae > Mirounga > Mirounga leonina. The sequence continues at coordinate 94,262,552 of NW_023270377.1, read as the reverse complement.
AGAGAGGCAGAGGCAGAGGGAAAAGCAGGCTCCCCGCCTAGCAGGGAGCCCGATGCGGGACTCGATCCCAGGACCCTGGGATCATGACCTGAGCCGAAGGCAGACGCTTAACCATCTGAGCCACCCAGGCGCCCCTTATATTTTTAATTTAATAATTTTTACATTCATTCCAACTGGACTAACTCCATTTGAGATTTTTCTGTTAAAATACCTAGCTGGAATTAAGCCTATATCTTGCTTTCTTCATATTGTCTTGACCCATCCACTATCATTGTGACTTAAAAATTTACATTGAGCTTTCTCGTCATTTCTTTCTTCTAGAATATATAACTAGTCTTTAGTCTATATATTGCTTTCTGGATTTTGTCCCACTGTCTCCATTCTCGGTGTAACTCAAATTATATGGAGCACACTCCTAGAAATGTTATCAACTATCAATCATGTATACATTCCCACAACATGTGGAATGTCGGAACCAGAGTACACTCTCAGGAGACACAAACTAATCAGGAAACACCCCCTGTTCTATTTCCTATGCTTCACACCATCACCAGTAAGACTGTTCAAATTACCAACAATAAGATTTTATTTTATTTTATTTTTTTAAAGATTTTATTTAATTATTTGACAGAGAAAGACACAGTGAAAGAGGGGACACAAGCAGAGGGAGTGGAGAGGGAGAAGCAGGCTCCCCATGTGGGGAGCCTGATGAGGGACTCGATCCCAGGACCCCGGGGATCATGACTCGAGCCGAAGGACTGAGCCACCCAGGCGCCCACCAACAATAAGATTTTAAAAGACACAGACAATTTTAAGGGATGTCAATTTAGAAAATCTAGAGAATAAAAGAGAAACTCATATTCTTTGTAAATAGACAATCTAATCATGGCTAAATATGTATAGTATTCAGTTAGTATCTGAGCTGACCAGTAGCTACAAATCAACAAAAAATTCAACAACGGAAAACTTTAGAGGGAAAAGGAAGATAAAGATAAGAAAACAAAGTCTAATGTCTAAGAGATAAGAAATGAATGGGAACCAATCTGTGAAATAATTTCATATATGTTACACCAGGTAAGAACCTAATGGGGAAGAAGGATATTCTTAGATTTAAGACCATCTAGGATACTCTAAACAAAGATAAAAGTGTTTTTAGAAAACAGGAAAGCAACTGGTATGCCAATGGCAGCAACGTTTTGAAGAATAATAATAGCACAACTACTGGGTAGAAAGATTCTGTCAAAATAGGTTATTGTAAACTTTCTGTTTATATGTAAAGAAACGTAAGTAAGCATTTATAATTATCATCTGTTTTAATGACACAGTAAGAGAAAAAATTTAAAACAAGAGAGGGGAAATGTAAGTGGTAAGTAGTTCAAGGAGACAAAAAGAAGCCACTTTCTGAAGGAGGAAAGACATCCACTGTCCCTGAAGGCAGATGTTGGTTGAAATGGTAAGCACTATTCTTTGAACATATTTTGGTGACTTTTAAAATAGAGGAGGATAAGAGTGATGAGGACAATAATACTTGCATAGTGATTATACTCCAAGCACTTTATAGTTCGTTATTAACTCACTTAATCTTCACCCTCACCACAAGGTATGCACTATTATCATCCCTGTTTTACATATGAAGAAAATAAAGCACAGAGAAATTAGGTATCTTCCCCAAGATCTCAGAGTTAGTAAGTGATGATGTCAGGATCTGGACACTGGCACTCTTGGCTTCAAAGTCCCCATTCTTAACCTTAATCCTATGCTGTCCATGTGATTCTAGCTGGACTTAGAGTTTTTACATTGTACATAGTTGTTCAGAAATATGGTCACTAAAAATATCTTTATGAATTTCATAAGAAGCTCTCAAAATTTGTTTTAATTCCCCTTGGGAGACAGGGAACTAAAGAGGCAGAATGGAGCTGTGTTTAACAGAACAGACTCCGGAGCCAGGCTGCATGGGTTCTGAATCCCTGATCTTCCACTTACCCACTCACTGACCTAGGGGAACTTATTCACCCTTTCCGTTACCATGCATGCATGATTATCTACAAGCATGCACTGCCCCTTTTCTGTAGGAGGACCTGACTCCCGTACCACACTGATATGGCTTGGCATAGGACTTGCTTTGGCCAATGAAATGTGAATGGAAAAAACATGTTTAACTTCTGGGCAGGAACTGGCCAAGAGCCAGGACAAGATGTGCCACATTCTCTCCTCTCATTATGATCAGCAATGGCCTGGGTCCGGAGGTGAGGTTGCCTTGGGGCAGAGCCACAGACCTACCTTGCAGAGTAAGAAATATGCCTTTGTTGTTGTAACTCACTAGGATTCAGGGGTTGTTTGTGACTAAGACATAACTATCTCTCTTGACTCATACGCTCTCTGTGCCTCAATGTCCTAGTTGTTCCTAGGGTTGTTGCAGGAATTAAATGACTTAGTTTTATGAAGTATGTGGAACAGTGGCTGGCAGGTGATAAGCACCATGGAAGTGTTAATCCTTACAGTTATTTGTATCTGTAAGTGGCAGGAGAGAAGTATTAGTGAGCCAGATACTCACCTGAAAAGAATACAGAGGAAAGACTTCCAAAGGAAACCTCCCCAATACTAATCCAATCAAATGCTTTTCTGGTTCTCAAATCCTTTCAACAGAGTTCTCACATCATACTGGTTGCCCTTTGGGCTTTCTGAAAACTTCATCTCTTCAGTGCTCCCTCATCAACCCAGTAATCTCATTTATTTGTTGACAGTTCAGGGCTTTAGTATTGCTGACCCAGTCTCCAGACACTTTTCCTTCTACAAAATTCAGTTTCTTTGGCCATGAAGATATTCATCCTCCATTTTCCTCAGCTATCTTTCTGGAAACAGAGTTGTACACCAGTTTTCTCACCTGTGGAACTCAATTTTAGTGAGGTAATAATAGCTGTTACCTCTGTTTCTAAGGGTGGAGGATTAGGTAACTTTAACAAGTTTCTTTGTTTCATGAGTTTGGATTAGCTTTCATTTGCTAATGTGTAAATTTTTAGGGCAAAACTCTTGCCAATTAATGTTCCACACAACTTGCTTTCAGGGGATACTGCTAACCACTCTGGATGTTTTAACAAGCAGATATTGAGACCTCTTATGCCCAAGAGGAAGATACTATGAGTCTCCCTCTAATCCATCCTAGAAATGAGACTATGAAAATAGGGGCCCAAAGGAGAGATAACATTACCCTCATTTTAAAGATGGGAAGATGGAGACTCAAAGAAGTTGAACGTGTCTTTGAGAAAAATAAGTCAGTTGAAGAGCAAAACCTAGATAGAAAAGAGTCATTATCTATAGGAGCCAAGCTACTGCTATTTCCAGGGCTGATTGTGTTCAAAAGAAAAAACAATGGGAAACATGACTGTATCTGGATACAATGAGACTGAGCATTTTAACTGAGTTTTAATCTGACCTATTCACAAAAGCCAAAGAGGTTACTGAGAAAGATACAATAACATTAGTCCCATTTTACTAAGCTCACACGTAAATCAGGCTGGTACGACTGAGTCAATATCATGGCTAAACTAAACTGAGATATAGAACAGAGACCAGGTTATTCATTGCATCAGAATGTTTTATTTGGCAGCTACTTACTACATAAATAACTCACCAGCTATTTTCTCTGAAACAGTAATGATTAGAATGGCTATCCTACCCAACCAAAAAATCTGAAATAGGCAATAACAAAATCAATCTTCAGAAAATAAATACTGAAGGCAGCTGTAGCTGCTTTTGACTGTTATTAGAGGCAAATAAAACCCAAAGTTATTTCTAGGACTCATCACTTTAATGATTTCTAAATTTACTTCTCTAAAAGAAATGTACTAGAGATTAATAAATTTTACATGAAAACAAATAGAATGTATAAATTGCTAAGGGGTTTGCTCCCTTTACTTTCATTCTAGCCATTTTCCCCAAACCAAGAAGAAGAACATTCCCTAAAGCTTTGCATGGTTTTTCGCAAAATCATCTCTCATATAACTAAACAGATGAAGAAAGGATGTACTTTTTTAGTGGGTAATGATAAAGCTGAGATTTATAGCTAAAAACATTCTTGATCACAATAGCTTTTTTTTTTTTTCCTTTTTCTTTGTCCCCTCCATTCTCTGGCTAAGTTCTTATGTCTAAAAGACAAAAGAGAAAGCAAAACAAAGAGAAAAGGATTCTGTAGGCACCCATATACAAGAAAGTTACAATAGTCGAAAGTCACAATAAAAACAGATTGTCATAGATGGGAATTCCATTAAAGAAGGACAATATATCTGCTTTGGAGAAGGGCTCAATCCATTTAAAAAAAAAAAAAATTACTGATAGACAAAGTCCAGAGCTGAAACACAGTTGTAGGATCAAAGGCAAAATAACTAGCAATGTCCTAGTTAGCTCAAAAGAAGAGCAAACCAAGCAACAAACAGACCCTCTTGCAAAAGGGGAATGTCTTTAGTACAATACAATAAGACTGCTGTATGTGACACCTTGATAAATTAAAGAAACAGAAACACTGTCACAAAAAGAAAAGGAAGAAAGGAAGGAAATTCACAACCAGTGCCCACAAAAGATGGATAAGAAAGTTTTAAGAGAATGCATGCATTGATTAAAGGCAAGCAAGGAAAACAAGATAGCTGCTCCATCTAGCTAACCCCCCACTGCACATGCCTATTGTATTGTTTCCTTTGGCACTGACTACAAGAAGGCTTCATCCTATGTCTAATAATGCTATTATTTATAAAATAGAAGAAAAACATCCTGATAAGAATATACCTCAATAGGAAAAAGCTTCCTATATAATCTGAGTGTACAGATGAGAAAGAAATGCTTTTTTCAAAGTAATAACAATTACAAAGCAACTAGGGAACAAGATAAGCACTTGCAGAAGGAGCCATACTGAATCTATTCAGCCAACCAGCTTTTCTGTTATGTGAATCCAAGAATGGATCACTGTTAGTCACTGGGAAAACCTGCAGTGCTGTAAAAATCAGCAATGTCAGTATACGGTCAGGGGAGGGAAAAAAGAAAAGAAGAAAGTTTAGAAAGAAACAGAGGGAAGGCTGAGAATACAACTTGTAATTCTTCATTCAACATTATATTCATTGACCTATTCCATGTAAGTCAATATGGAAGACACAGGATTTTGAACAGTACACATATACACAATGGCTCCTGCCCTCCAAAAGCTACAACTTGCAAAATAACTGCTTTGGGTCCATAATCTTACCAATGCCTGTTTCTTGCAAGTATAAACAGAATGTTCAACTGTGTATGTGAAGTTATTTTCATATTCTGGCCAGCATCCTCATATTAGTATTATTTTACTGATACAGCACATTATATTGAAATAAAAAAATCAAAATAGAGTGAATAGTTTTACAAGTCCAATTTTATAAACAATCTGTTGACTATGGGTGTTTCCTATTTCATAACTTTACATACACAATATGTACACATAACTATATTTAAATATCAACAATTTTACCCACCAAGTGCAGTCTGATCAGTTATTTCAAAGCCTACGTTGATCATCTGCTAGAGGTGAGAAAGAATAAAAAAAACACACAACACAATTAGCTAGTACTTACTGAGCCATTCATATGTGGCACCTATTGTTCTCTATGATCCTACAGGTAGTCTTACTGAATCCACACAAATCTCTCCAAATCTCTCCTTTTTACAGATTAGTAATCACACCTTCTAAATGAACACCCTACACTTTAAACCACTGTACAACATTCCTTCTAACCACACACCTACAGAGCAGATTTCTGTGGTACTTGAGTAGTTACTGGCTATGAATGGCTTGTACTCTGCTTCTGAAACCACGATCAAACTAAGGATGATTCCGGCAATGATTCCCCAGCAAGGTCTATGGCAGGGAGGGCCACACAAGACCAGGACCTCTGAGCAGACCCACACCCCAAAGTATGTAGCACTCATCATGAGGGCTCAGAGTACGAAATTCAGGCATGCAGCTCAGAGAAGCACATTCTGACAGGCTATGGGCAAAAGTCCAGATTTAGAAGTCCAGAATGTCATGAAAGGCAGGGTCCTATGAAGGGATTTCAAGGCTGGCGGTCAGCTGAAGGTGTACGGTTCAAGAAGAGAACAATTTCTGCCACGTATGATGACAAACAGCTAGATAAATTGAAGAATGTGGCAGAATTTCAAGGCATTCACATAGAATGGGACAAATCTGCAACAAGGTTGATTTGAACACACACCTAGGTGCTTTTAAGTTTACTTCTCAAAAAAAATCATAGTCTTTAAATTAAAAGTATGAGTTCACTATTATTCTGTTCAAACCGTGACACCATTAGTTTTCCAGACTCTGATATGTCTGTTTTGAAAAATGGCAGGTTTAGATCTCTACAACACTGATAAATCCATGAAGAATGGGCTAGCTTTAGGAACATTAATTCTGGTACTGACCATTGTGTATTCTTTTACACATTGCTCATATCTGGAGAAGTCTGTTAGGAACAAAATTTAAGATAGCTTGTAGTTTTGTTGACTTATTTTCTACTTTTGACTCTCAGCTCTTGAGCTCAGAGTGAATGAATGAGCTCAACTCTATGGATTCATTCTAATTTCAGAGAGAGAGGCAACAGAAGGCTTGAGATCAAATTTTACTTTTAATATAACTTTTTGTTAAAGATTTTATTTATTTGAGAGAGAGAGCAAGAGAGAGAGAGCATGAGTGCAGGGCGAGGGGCAGGAGGAGATGCAGACTCCCTGCTGAGCAGGGAGCCTGCTGCAGGGCTCTATCCCAGGACCCTGAGATCATGACCTGGGCTTAATGCAGAAGCTTAACTGACTGAGCCACCCAGGTGCTCCTAAATTTTACTTTTAAAATATCTAATGTTTTAAAGATTGGCTTTGCTTTTTAGAAGAACTGAATATATTAATGAAAAAACTAAGGGATAAACATATTTAGATAAAATATGCAAGTAATTATTAAGTGAACAATTATATGAGTATAGACATACATCTAGAGAGATGGACTATGCCTTACTCAGTGTGGTGCTCAGTCCCCATTAGCCCTCGGTAGATGCTTGCTGCACTGAAATTACTTAACATCTGAGTCCCAGATTCCTTATCTTCAAACTTGGGTAACAATGTATTCATTCCTCATTATTTACACATTACACATTTGCAAATTTGCCTACTCAATAAAATTTATTTGCAGCCCCCAAATCAATACTTGCAGCATTTCACAATCATTTGCAGAAATGAACAGAGCAACAAAAAATCTGAATCACCAACCTGCACGTTCCCAAGGGAGTTTGAACAACGTGACACTCCGCAGCTTTCGTAATAGTAAACAAGTGTCATTTTCATTATTTATTTAGTGCCATATTTTTTGTGCTTTTGGGTTTTTTGTTGGTATTTTGCTTTTTGAAATGGCCCCCAAATGTAGTGAGGAAATGCTATTTATAGTTCCTAAGTACAAATAGACTTTGATGTGTCTTACAGATAAAATACATGTGTTAGATTAGCTTCATTCCAGTATTAGTTACAGTGCAGTCGACCGTGAGTTCAATGTTAATCAACAATATATATTACATAAGGGTCTTTACACAGAAACACACAAAGAACACATATGAAGTTATGTATTACTCCATTGATCAAAATGTTATGATCAGAGGCTCATAGGCACCTAACTGTGTAATTCTTCTAGGAGCAGCACTTCAACATTCGATAATTCAGTGTCTGCGGCAACTTTATAGAACATAACTACTACGAGTGAGGAGAATAAACTGTACTTGCTCCACCAATTGTCTTTAGGTCTTTTCCCAGACCTAATGTAGGGTCTAGTGAATAATCTAGTGAAGTGACCAGCACAGGTAGGCACTCAAGGAATTTTATCTACCGAAAAACAAAACAATCATCTTAGGTGTCTGCAAACAACACAATTGAAACTAGCAAATTCAGATTCACTATATTTCATTGAAAAGAATATAAAAAATGAAATTGTATTTTAATGTATCACTGAAGGCAACACATTAGAAGAGGGAAATACGAAGATATTTATAATAAGTCAAAGGCATCTGAGGTCTAGATTGGGATAATGTTGTCAGAAAATATGCTATCAGCTCTGCTAATTAGAAAATCATGGTCTCTTATGTATAAACCCTTCAAACAAATCCAATTAAAATGGCAATTCAAACGTGAGCATATCAGTGACAAGTTTATTGCCTATACAGGTTTCAATTACAAAGCTGTTTGTAATTACAAATTACAGGGTTTGAACATACAGCACATGTAAGAGCAGAAACTCGCCACTGAGAAATACTCATACTTGATGAAACTAGAGAATTTACTCAGAAAACGTTAGTGTATCACTTAGTAAAAAAAAAAAAAAAAAAAGTTGCACCTGATTAATTTTGACAAATTATGATATTCCGAAACACTGGCAGGTGTGTGTGTGTGTGTATGTGTGTGTATAAAAGTGTAACCAAGAAACTCTTTCTCAGTAGAGATAAGACCACTTTAATTCAGATTTCACTAATTCAGAATCAAGAGTCAGGCAGGTATTTTAACCAAATTAGATGGATAAAGGAATAATAAAATTACATTAAAGGAAGCTAAACTTTTAAAACACAGTATTAAGAATTGGAAAAAAAAAGTCAAGATTATGAAAGCATCTATTTACATATAACTTATTTATTCAATCAATATGCATTAATTCCCCACAAATTTATTGAGTCCCACTCTGGGCCAGCCATCAGATATTCCCCAGAGAACATGGCACACGCAGAACAGCTTTGCTGCAGCTCACAAGCAAGTAGGTGAGACAGACTTGTCAACAAATGAATTGCAAGGTGATAAATACAACTGAAGATATAAGTGCAAAGAAAGAAAATTGCTACTGGGCTGAGGCTGGTACTTTGACAAGAACCTTTAAAAAGGTGCCACGTGTCCACATTAAAGTAAGCCTTCTCCAGGGGCCACTTTATCAGCTCAGGTCTAGTGAATGGAAATACCAGAAAAATAACACATTTCCATAGTGGCAGGAGGGAGACCTCACTAAAGCATACCAGTTTGGACCTCTCCCCTCTCACTCTTAGGTCACTTTTGTCATCCAAACCACAGCTAAGTAACGAAGTTACTAAACCAGAGGATGAAGGCTTCGGATCCTGCCCATGGTGCTGCTGGTGGGCAGATACCATGGAAGAAAGCACCAATACCCTTGCCAACAAAAACTTGTCATGTACTCTCCCGCAGGAAAGAATTCAATTTCCGTTACCTTGAAGTTAGTTGACTTAGTCAAAAGATAGGAAGTTTACTCACTTTAGTCTCCCTGTGAAAAATGACACTTTAGGGGCGCCTGAGTGGCTCAGTTGGTTAAGCATCTGCCTTCAGCTCAGGTCATGATCCTGGGGTCCTCGGATCGAGCCCCAAGTTGGGCTCCCTGCTCAGCAGGGAGTCTGCTTCTCCCTCTCCCTCTGCAGCTCCCCCTGATTTCTCTCTCTCTCTCTCCCTCAAATAAATAAATAAAACCTTTAAAAAATAGAAAAATGACACTTAAATTTTACTAGCACCTATTTTATCCCTTTCTCCTCTCCCTCTGCTTTTAATATAATATGTCTGTGATTTTATATCCTTTCCCAGGCTTAGGATCTGAACAGTTTATGTGCTTGAGGCTGCTAGAAAGAAATAGGATTTGTTGAAAGAACTCAGTCCCCCAACTAGGTCCCTGCACACTAACTGTCAAGAGCCAAGAGCGGAGGAGGTCTTGCTGTTGAGCCTGAGGCACCTCTCTGCCCGCCCTGACTAACTGGGCTGTTTTTAAAGTGACCTAAACAGTCGGTTCCTCATCAGGCTTCTTTCCTTTGTGCCCATTAGTAAGGGTCCCTACTCTAGGCACTAGGGAGATGCCAATGGGAACCAAAAAGAAGGCAAAGGTTCGGACATCTATAAGAATTTTGGATATAAGGCACATGGCAAAGAATTTGATCAGGACATCAAATAATGAGTGGAAAAAGAAGGCAAAAAAGTTCAACAATTTAAATGTAAATTGCATAAATTGCATTGATATAACTTTCAAATAACACTAATTCACTCCCAAATAGATTTAAAGCAAAGCTATTTATGTATTTTTATGGTTTATGTATATATAGCTTAATGTATTTTTGTATATATTCACATATATACATATATTTACATATGTTATGTATTTATTACATATTTGTGAATAGTTACATATATAGCACTTTACATATTTAGGTATATATAACACCAATATTTATATTAGTCTTTATGTACATACAACACTATTTATGTGCATGTGACATTGTATCTGTGTATATGTACCACTAATACTAAACTATATATGATACACACATATATGTGTGTATATGTATGACTACTATTCACCCAAATCCATTTCTTCTTCTAGGCACAGAGATAAACTACATTTCCTTGCCTCCTTTGCAGTTGTGATTCCAGTCAATGAACTCTGAGTGCAGTGATTTGTGCTACCCATAGATTTGACCCATAGTAACCTTTTTCAGATGGTTCCAAGCAGTTTCCGTTTTTGGCATACTGGGATGGAGGGGAACCTAGAGAAATCTTGGAAACCACAGTGTGAACATAGTACAGCTTCCATTAGCCTGGTTTCTTGAGCAGCTGCATGGAGGAAAGTTTCTCCCACTAAATTTGAATATATACCTAGCTCTACTATACAAACAGAAAATAGATTTATTAGCTAAGCCACTGTACGTAGAGAATGTATTTGTTATCACAGCCAAGCCTACCCTCTCCATTACATAGAATTGTGTGCATCACTTTTTGGTAAACAATAAGATACAAATTCTCACCATATCATCAATTCTAACATGTTTCCAACACATCTTTCCTGTCTCTCTTCTCTTCCTGTGTGTATGTGATCAAATGGGTCAACAGAGAGGACATTTATTTGAGCAGACTTCTGCCAGTATCAATCTAAGAGGTGGATACCCAAGCAGGCACATGACATCTATGAGAGAAACTGACCATCTTAACTCATCCAAATGTAGGCAGAGGACAGCGCCATGACTCCAAATCCAAAGCCAAACAACACAGCACCCAAAGAAACAAAAATAAAATACTGAGCGTAACAAAGAGAAAACGGACGTCAAAAAACTAAAACCTAAATGATTTCCAGCATTCTATCACAAGATTGTGATTGTGAGTGTACCTTTTCTCAAGGTTGTAGAGTTGTAGAAGCACGTCTGCAGGTCCTAACATCCCATGGGAACATGGAAACGTGATTTTAGTATAGGTCTCAAGGAGGCTGAATTCCATGCCTAATTTCACAGAAAGCATCAGATTGGTTGGAAAAACTAGAACACAGGGAGCAATCTGGAAATCATAGCTCTGGGAAGGCAGCTAAAGAAATCTTGTCCTTCCATCTGGTTAGTATCTCTATCATCCAGTACTTACACTTGTCTAACCTTTCTTTAAACACCTTCCAGAAAAGACTCCAAAATCTCTCAGCAGCCCAGCTGAGTATCCTCAAAAGCAAAACACTCTTATTTCCAAATAAATCAGCTCTGTGGTCACTTCTCACCTCTCTCTTTCTTCCCTAGGCTGGGTTCCATGAGGACATGTTTGATGACCTGTAGAGCTGAGACAGCATTTCAGGTGTCAGAGATTGAGCTCCAGCTTCCAGTTCTTTCCCCACCCAACTATATGGTTCCAGATCAATCACAGCCTCTCTGGTCTCACTTTTCTCCTGACAAAGCAAGAGGAATGGATGAAAGAGGGTCTGTAAGTCTCCTTTCAGTTCTATCAGTCTATGTATTAACTTGTAATTTATCTTCTATTCCAGGCTAATAACCATGCCCAATTTCCTTATCAGGTCCTTGTGTTAGATGTAAAATCCATAATATAAAAACTAGTTTTAAAATGTCATTTTATAGTCAATCATGCCCATAAATATGATTTTTCATACCTGACAATCCAATCAGCCAAATGCACTTATCAAAATCCATTTAATACATCATGTGCTGGCATCTTCCAAAATATGTTCCCTTACTATGTTTACCAGAAAGATTTTTTAATGAGCAGCTGCCTCAAAATTAATTAATGATATAGCTCACACTATAAAGTTACAAGCCAAATCCCATTATAACTAATGCATTTTCAGTGTAGCTCAGATTGCAAAGGATGGTGAAACTCCAGCTGATGGCCCATTTATTCAGAGCAGTACATGTATCAACAAATTTACAGAAGCATGAAACAAACATTTCTCTTCTTGAAAGTAAAGAAATCTATTAAAACTTCATTTCTTCTTATATACTCATTTCTTCCTATATACTCTTAACCTTTTCTATTGCAAACTAGATGATAGGAAATTGGGAGTGTCTAACTGTACCAGCTAGATTCCAGTATCTCCAACCCATAAAAATTCTCAAGCCATGGAATTTATTGTATAGTCCATTAGCTGATTTCCTTCAAACCCCACCACTTTTCATTTATACCCTATTCATGTACTAAATTCCAAACTGTTTTTGAAGGAAAACAAAATGAGGTAAATAAAACTGAAACAATGCTTTGCCAACATTTTTTTTTTTAGATCAAAATCAGGTGTAATTGAAAGAAAATTATTATATGCCTTGCTGGTACTTGTTCCATTTTTTAGAACAAATGTTCACACTCACCTAGGAGATGTTTCCATCTGCTTCTCTCATTTTGGTTTCCATGCATTGCCCTTAAATTATTATATATAGATGAATTACCAATATCTTACTATCTAAAAATAAATAACTCTGGCCTTTTTTCAAATCATGCTCTACAGGGTGCCTGGGTGGCTCAGTCTGTTGAGCATCTGCCTTCACTCAGCTAAAAAAAAAAAAAAAAAAAAAAAAAATCACGCTCTACCAAAAATGAGATCCACTTTTCTCAAATCAGATTTTAACAACTAATCTTTACATTAACAGAAAAAGAGATCTTATCACAAGTTGGGGAAAATATAAATTTCATCATCATCCGAAAGTGTTAATTCCGGAGCTGCATATTCTATAGTCATGCAATTAGCCACGCAGATAGAATATCTATTCTTTGGAGCCTAAAATCAAAATTGAAGGTGTAGGTATATTTTGAAAAGATAGAAACCAATAAAATAATAAGATAAAAACATTAAACAGATATACAGTAGATAATACAGTACAATTGGGCTTTAAGTCATATGCATTCATGGCTCAGGCCAGTACAAAAGTGATGTGGAAAAAACAGAGGTGACAAACCTTGACCACACCAAATCCTGGTAAAAAACAAAAGCTCCAATACAGCATCCATACTCTTTGCCCTCCCCATGCCTCACCTCTGACACCCCCAAAGTAGCTGCATAACTAATTTATTTTCCATCCAGATGGCTGGCGTCCTATAGACAGACTTAAAATGCTGACTGTGTCTTGAGCATGCTTATTCAGTGAGTCTTGAAAGCCATTATTCACTAATTTCATGTGGAAATGAAATTTCAGCTTCCCATTGTGTACAAATAACTTGGCCACTTACACCACATACAAAAAGTGCAATTCGCCAGGCAGGAATGGATGGGTGGAATGCAAAATCTTTCCTGTGTGCTTCCCTGGCTCAGGCCCAAGCCGGCATATGGCGGTCCCACCAACCACCTCCATATAGAGTACTAGGTGAATGCTTTAAGCAAGCCCTGATAATGTGATTTACAAAGCCCACACTGGACGGCTGCCGTTTGCCTCTATTTTCATTCAGGATAGAAGATTAATCTTATTTCAAATAAAAGCATTTGATGACATTTTGTGCCCTTGACTCCGTCCTCCCAACATTATGGGCTCCTAAAATCCTGGTATATCTAGAAATAATCATGAGTTTCTAAGCTTTATTACTTTATCCTTTTCTTATTCTAGAATAATTCTCAACACAGGCTTCACTTTCAGTTTCAAGTCTGGGACTAGAAGGCAAAGAAAGCTAGTTTTCAGAGAGCAAGTCAGAGGTATTAGGAAACTTATGTGCTTTCCTTTTGTGCAACATTTCCACGCTGTGCTTATAAAAGACTATTGATAATTTCTGGAATTTCATTCCAGAAATGGTTTGCTCTCAAATGTCAAAGAACTCTCTTTCATTCCCTCTTTGGGGTTTTATTGTAGAACCAGAAGTGCTATTCAGCAGTAATAAATAAAAATTCACATGTAGATATACATTAACATTTCACACCGTGGCTGAGGAGCCCAAAGTATTTTACAAACACTGTCAAAATCACTGGTGATTTCCAGCCCTGAAATCTGACTTTCACATCTTCCCAAGAAGATTTATTTACGTCCTATTTGCAAAATAAATGCGTATTTATAAATACAGGCATTTATCTAGTACTCAGCAATGGATGCAACAAGTCATATCCTGGGACTGGCAGAAGAAGTTCCCAGAGACATGAGCTATGCCTGTCTACAGTGATCCAGTGATCCTTTCTCTCTCCTTCTGAGGTATAAATGGCTTTTCCTCATCTCCTACTTTTATCTACCCTACCACATAGCTCTCTGTTCCTCCCCCAAAATCCACAGAAGGCTAATGACCCTCCTTTTCTCAGATATCCCAGGAATGTGTTTCTGTCCATTGGCCTTCCCCAGGCTTGTCTGCTATAGAACTGAATTTTAGGATGAGATGAGTGATACAGATGATGGGGATATTTAGAATAAAAGTGAACATGATCAAGACAAAAGAGCTTGATCTCTATTCTGAGGTTCTCATCCAATTTCTGAAAATAACCAGCGCTGTCAGAATCGACTTGGAAAATACCCTGTTTTCTACCCCCTTAAAAAAAAACAATAAAAACAGCTGATAGTGCATTCAGAAAAATCAACTCTGACTTGTTCCTGGCATCACAGCCCGCTAAAAGAAAGGGAGATGGCCTTGTATCAAAAAAAAAAAAAAGAAAAAAGAAAAAGAAAAGTGATTTAACAACAAGGAACTGGGGGCACCTAGGTGGTTCAGTCGGTTAAGTGTCTGCCTTCAGCTCAGGTCATGATCCCAGGGTCCTGGGATCGAGTCCTGCATCATGCTCTGCTCCCCAGGGAGCCTGCTTCTCCCTCTCCCTCTGCCTGCCATTCCCCTTGCTTTGTGCTCACTCTCTCTCTCTCTGGCAAATAAATAAAATCTTTAAAAAAAATTTAAAAAAATAAAAACAAGGAACGGACTCTAGCATGGAGGTGACATCCAGAGACAAACATTCCAGAATTTCTAGAAGGGCTTTGAAGGAATAACCAGGTTGTAGGGAGGAGGCAGGGTATTTGTGTTAGAGCTGTATTTGCAGAGCCAACTCACCCTTAGAATTGGAGTATGGGTTTACTAAGCGTGGCTGGAGTGGGTGGCCAATGCCGAGGCTACTGTTAATTCTTTCAATGTAAATAACCGTTGAAAGAACGTAATTACTATATGCACTATCAACCAGACCCTTCTAAGTAAGCTTTTATCTATCAGCTTTAAAAGAAATATAAATAATTGGGAAAAAATTTTGAAACATAATCATGGTACTCAAAAACTGCACAACTCTAAGCCGTGAGACACAAACATTAAAGCAAAGTAAATGTCTATTCCTTCACCTCTAGTACTTGGCAGGTCATTACCGGGAAGACTTTTTTTTTTTTTTTTAAGAAGGCCTATATGATAGAGTACTTTGTACAAAAGATCAGAGCATCGTTGGCACAAATATTAAATGACTATAAAACTAGAGTAACATGATATTCTTCAGTGTATAGTTTGTGTCCCAAAGTAAAATACAAAAGTATGTCATAATCTTTCTTTTAGATTTTAAGCGTATGTTGTTTTGGGTTGACCTTTTCATAAAAAAAGTCAAAAGCAATCACTTTTAGGGTCCTTTGAAAAATCATTCTTCATTCCCATCTTAAAAAAAAAAAAAAAGGTCAGGAGCAATAAAGCCTGGATTCATCTATAATTTAAGTGCAGCCCCATTTTTTAAATCATGAAAAGGAGTTTCAATTGGTAGAGAGCTGCTCAACAAATTTTACCTGGAGAGAACCTTTCCCACAAGTCTGTTTTGAACAAAAAGTCAGCTCTAGTCAAATCTGGGGCATGTGACCAGATTCTCACAACAAAGCAAGTCTGCTTCTAACAGACACTAGATTGAAGCATTACATAGCATTTCATGGAATGAAATGGAATAACTAGGCTCCTGAAAAATACTTGCCTTGGTAGCTACCACAAAGCAGTAAAGGTAGCAAGAGAAAAATGCTGTGACAGCATACTCTTGATTCAGCCCAGTAGCTATGGAAACTATCTTTTAAAGACCAATTGGTGTTCTTCCCTGAAAACCATATGAAATAAAATTATGTGTTACCCTTATGGATTCCATAGTTGGAGGTTTCATTTTTCAACACATTCAACTTATGTAAGCTTGCTTTAGCTTTAGCTCAGGTATGTGCAAGCCGAAGCTATCATATTTGATTGATACTGCGGATTTAAATTAGAAAACCCATGAAGGCATTTCTATATAAAGCTGCAAGGAGTCATAATGCCCAAACAACAAGAAGTAAACATTTGTTAAATCTGCTGGATGTGCTCCACGAACTACAATGTTTGCTTCTTTCTGTTTTTCTCTCTCTCTCTCCTCTTCTCTAAGAATTCATGTAAATTCCGATCCCTTGCCATGTAATCGGCCCAAGTGTTTTCTTTTCTGTGGCTGTATGTATACCAGAGGTGATGAGAGGCAATTCAGGGTCAAGAGCTTCCTCCCATTTAAGACTTTTCTTTTGTGCCCCCCTCAATAAAAATGGTAGACAAGTTAAAAAATAACGCAAGTCTCTGGTTTGATTTTTTTGCCTAAGTGAATTTTAATCATAATCTATTCAAAATGTAACTCTTCAGAAATCTATTTCTAGATTTATTCGTTCTAATTTTTTGATGTTTGCCACTTTATATCCTTAATTATATTTATTTTTTTCTTGAGAAACACAATTTGGTCAAAGATGGATATTCTTCATGCTCATTTTCCTACTCTAAATACCATCTTACTGGGGCGCTTTGGTGGCTCAGTCATTAAGCGTCTGCCTTCGGCTCAGGTCATGGTCCCAGGGTCCTGGGATGGAGCCCCACATTGTGCTCCCTGCTCAGCGGGAAGCCTGCTTCTCCCTCTCCCACTCCCCCTGCTTGTGTTTCTGCTCTCGCTATCTGTCTCTCTCTGTCAAAATAAATAAATAAAATCTTTAAAAAAAAAAAAAAATAAATAAATAAATAAATAAATAAATAAATACCATTTTATTCATCTTCATTGTGTCTTACTCTCCTCAGGCAAATCCCCTCAGAACCTATTTTTTTCTGTATACAACGTTCTCTCACCAAAACCCAAAAAAAACTCAATTCTGGAATTTGCAAAATTGTAACTGAGTAACTATTACCTTGCAACATGCATGACTTTCTCTGATAGAATTTGTCAGTGCCATCTTTTGCTTTAACCTCCCAACAATCTCATAAATTGTATCACAGCCTATTTATAGAATCTTATTTTGCTCACGGTTAGCATGACACTTAAAAAATTAAAGGCTGGATATGATACTGAAGATGATCCTCAAGAATAACAAAGCTAGAGGAGATATACTGCATTAAGAACTATGATGGAGCTAGAAAATTGAAACTGTGTGTTTGAAGCAAAAAATAAACAATTAGACCCATAGAACAAAACAGAGTCAGAAACATGCTCACACATAGACAGTCACTTGATATATGACAAAGATGAAAAAGCAAAGTATTTGGCAAAGAACAGTCTTTTCAATACATGATTTTGGGTAAATTGGATATCCACAGGAAAAAGAAAATGACTCTTGATCCTTTATTCATATCATAAATCAAAATCAATTCCCCAGGGACAACAAATATAAAACTAAAAGGTAAAACAGCACAGCTTCTATAAAAACAAAATAAAATAAGAACACAAAAACATATATCTTCATGATTTTGAAACAGGCAAAGGTTTCTTAAAGAAGTCACAACAGGTACTAAGCTTAAATATGGAAAACTGACACATCACCTTTATTAATGGTATGAACAGCTCTTCCTCAAAAGACACATTCAAGAAAAACAAAAAGGTAAGCAATGGAGTGAGTTTATGTATGTATACATGTTACATGTATACATACTATATTACATTATATGTATTATATGTTAAATATATATATTTGTAATACTTATATCCACTTAAGGACTTGAATCCGTAATATTTAAAGAACAATTACAAATCAATGAGAAAAAAGAGATATAACCCAATAGAAAACCAGGAAAATGACTTGAACAGACCATATCAAAAAAGGGGATCACCTGAAAAGGGACTCAACTTCATTAGCCATCAGGGAAATGCAAATAAAACCACAATACAACACTGTTTACTACCCACTAAGATAGATAGATAGATAGATAGATAGATAGATAGATAGATAGATAGAAGAAAAGAAAGAAAGAAAGAAAGAAAGAAAGAAAGAAAGAAAGAAAGAAAGAAAGAAAGAAAGAAAGAAAAAGAAAGAAAGAAAGAGGAAATATACTGTCTATTGGCAAAGATGTGAAGAATACAGAACTCCCATATGTTGTTGTTGGGAGTCTAAACTGGCACAATCATTTTGGTCAACTGACAGCATCTATTACAGCTCAACACACATATACTTGAGAGCCAACAATTCTATCCTCAAGAATATAATCATTAGAAATATGAAACCATGTTCACCAAATATATGTACAAGAGTGTTCTATAGCAGTTTATACTCTTCAGGAAAACCCCAAACCAAGAAATAACAAAATGTCCATCAACAGTCAACTGTAGAACTAAATTATAGTGGATTCAGTTAATGGAACATCGCACACTAACTGGAATGATCAATTTACAACTACTTGCAACAATAAAGGCAAATATCATAAATATAACACTGAGTGAACCAAGTCAGAGAAAACAAAAAGTAGATATGGAATGACTCCATTTGTATAAAGTTCGAATGCGGGAAAACCAAAATATGCTTACAGACATCAGGATAGTATTTACCATGACTGAAATGATGCAGTGGATTCTTGGGTTATTTTCCTTGATTAGTATTATGGGTGTTTGCACATTGTAAAAAATCAATGCGGTAATACTTTTGATGTGTATGTTTTCTGTATGTATGATACGTGTCAAAAAGTTCTCAAAAAAAATCAAAGGCACCATTCCCATTTTCAACAAACATATAATTTTAAAGTCAGAGCATAGAGAGAAAAACATGAGAATGCCAACAGGCAACACAGCACAATTAGTATCAATCAGCATGGATTCAGCAAGTACTTGTGGCCGGTATTTTAGGAATGATGAAAAAATTATAAACATAGGAGAAAATGTCCTGCTTTCCAGGATTTTATAACCCAAAGAAAAGAAGCACTAAGATTTAATCTTATCAAAGAAACAAAAGAGAGAATGATAGCAGACACTACATGATTATAATGCTAGGGCCCGCAGCTATCAGAATCAAATAGCTGTGCTGTATGGACTGAGAAAGAAAGATGGCTGGGGATTGAAATTATCAAGAAAAGTCTACGGAAGAGGTGGATGTGAGCAAGGAGACAAGGGCAGAGCTCAATTAATGGTCTGAGAGAGCAATGAGAATGATTCTAGGGAAGAAGAACGCTGGGGTAGGTGAAGAAGAGCCAGTAGGGAAGAAAACACTCAACACCAAACTGTACTCTAATGGGGAAAAAAAGAAAACTCATTGTCCACCCTCGGACAGAATAATGACATGAAAAACGCTTGTTAAAAATATATTTATTTGGGGGCACCTGGGTGGCTCAGTTGGTTAAGTGACTGCCTTCAGCTCGGGTCATGATCCCAGGGTCCTGGGATCGAGCCCCACATCAGGCTCCCCCTGCTCTGTGTGAAGCCTGCTTCTCCTTCTCCCTCTGCCTGCCACTCCCCCTGCTTGTGCTATCTCTCTCTCTGTCAAATAAATAAATAAAATCTTTAAATTTTATTTATTTATTTATTTATTTATTTATTTATTTATTTATTTATTTATTTATTTGGGGTGCCTGTGTGGCTCAGTCAGTTAAGCATCTGACTTCTGCTCCGGTCATGATCTCGGAGTCCTCGGATATATTCCCTCATTGCTTGTCCCTCTCCCTCTCTCTCTTCCCATCCCCTGCCCATGCTCTTTCCCTCTCTCCCAAATAAATAAAATCATTCTACTGCCACCATTTTGTTGTAACCAATATTCCTTAAGAATGGGATAGACTAGAAAACACCACAGCACTACACAAATCCTTAACAAGAATGTACATATTGCAACTGATCCTTCAGCCAATTGCCAGGATCAGTGGATGAGACATGCTGGAGGTAAAGTGAGCAATATATGTAATGACTAACTCATCAAATTTTCCTTCATTTCATTTTGTGGCATAGCATTGTTTCATTAAACTTTTGTGTGTGTGTATTTACATGTAAATGGGTACTGAGTTCAAATATAAAACGTACTTCTTATTGCGGTTTGAAGTCAAAAAAGTTGGAAAAACACTCCTCTATAATTGTCCTGTAAAATGCATTTGAACAAGGAAATCCTTGAATGTGTGACAAAGAACATTTAAATGATGAATAGATGCGTAGTAAATGAGCCACGGTACTGCATCTAGCATAAGAGTCTAACTTAAGAGCCTAGATTAAGATGACATTCAGACTCTCTCCAGTTTGTGTTTTAACTTTAGGGTTATTTACTCCTCTCTGAGTGTCCTGCCTCCTGAGAGTTCCTTAACCCAGCACTCCTTTCAACAATATCAAACGAGGCTGGAATTTAACCATGTCCTACATTCATTGCTTCCCACCTGCTCTAGATCACAAATGCTGAAACCTTGTGAATACAATCATTGACATCCCATGTATTACTAAATGTAATGTCAGTTTGTATTTTTAAGCTGCATTCCATTTGGAAACACCTAATATACATGGCCCTGCCTAAAAAGGGTCAAATACTTGGCAATTTGGGGCAGGATTATGAGTTGTCTTCCCTTAAACTATCTTGATAGTTGGCATGTTTCTACAACATTTTCACTCAGCAAATCTAGCTTCAGGGAGGCTGATGGCTATTTGATGAGAGAGCCATTAGTGATATTGATATTAAAGACTCTGAAAAATGTTAAAAATAATTTTTTACGTATAACAATTTTATTCTAATTTCCTACCCCCTCAAAATGTTGCAGCATCCAATTAAAATCACATAAAAATTTCCCAATCCCTTCAAATTTTACAGCATGACATTAACACCCCCTAAGCAGCCTCCACCCAAGCAGCCACCCTCATCACTTTAAATTAAAAGGGAAATTCACTAGAAGCCCAAGGTCTTATGCAGTAAAAGCATTCCAATCAGCTACACAAAGCATTTATTGTGGGACAACATGCATGAATATTTAAAGACCCACTTAAATATATGATTATATGTTTTCTTTATAGAAGCTTATCCTGGGAGTAGAGAAGGCCTTCAATTCATTCTGAAACCCAGAGACCCAGAAGTAGGCAGGTATGGACTATCTCAAGTGCATATTCACTTCCTCTTCTGTCTAGATTTATCTTTCCCCATACCCTATGGTGTCGTAATCATTTTCCCCTCACATCCCATTTTCTGCTGAGGTGGCTTAAAGTCATGTTTGTCTCCTGTGACTTGTTCCAGAACTACACTGAAATACTTTCAAAGATGTTGCTATATTAGGAAAAAGGAACTGCAACTCTTCAGGTCCTCTTAGGGTCTCTGCAGCTTCTCTGCCAGCTATGTGTTCATCGCTTCTTATTGGCCCATCACCTCACTGATGAAGTGTTCCAAGCAGCTTAGGGATGTATCCCCCAAAGCTGCATGGATATTCTAGATAAATTATCCTCTTCCTGCCTCATTAGAAAACATGCTCTCTGCTAAAAGGGAAGCAGTCATGAAGTTGTCAGTGTGCAGTTGCTTTCATATGAGGCAGTCACACCACCTCTTCTAATGTCATTAAGCCATTTTCAGAAGAGAACAGAATTATAATGCTGCACTGACCAAGAGGGTGAGTTGATCTGCATTGCTTTTCTTCGAGACTATCCATGCCTAAATCTACATGCAACTGCACAGGGACTATGCTTGTCCCACTGCCCTCAGAGAGGATTTTTGTCCTTGTCCTTAAACAAAACTACATAGGGCTCCACAAAACCAAAAGCAACCTGCTGTTTCTAGGTGGAGATGGTGGGCATGTATCCTAGCCCCACACTCCTCTCCCATGGCCTTCCTCTGCAGTATGGTACATGGGTCAGTGACACGTGAGACAGTTTCAAAGGAAGAACTCTGGTATGCTGGAAAAAAGGCAGGAGTGGAGCCAAGAGCCCTGGTTTCTAGTCCAAATTCTGACACCAACTTGCCATGTGTCATTGGTCAACACATCTGAACTTTTTCCACTTTTGTTCTCTATTTTATAAAACACAGGGGCAAGATTAGATAATGGTTGCACTGCACTCTGGCTTTAAAAGCCTGTTTTATTTTTAGTTGAACGGTTGACACATTTGCAATGGCATCCTTTACTGAGATTGACTCAGCACAGAGCACATGTCAAACCTCCACTGCTCCTGTTTATTCATCTACCAGGTCAACAGACCCAACCCTAGGGTCCTTGGGAAAACCTATTTCTTACTTCCCAAATTTCCAATTTATACCTTCTTAGTAACAAGAGAAATAATCCTCTCCTTCCTCTCCTCACTACTGAGTTTTAGATTTGGTGCTACCCTGGGATGTTTCTCAGTATCTTACTGTCTTACGTTTTTCCTTAGATTCTGTCAAGTTCATTTCTCCCGGACTAGCCACCCTCTGTTCCCCCAGCCCACAATGTGTATCACATCCCTGATGCCTTCATATCTCCATTTTGGTAGTTGTGTTTAGCAAAATAATCCACTCCCCCCCAAAAAAAGATGTCTACATTCTAATCATCAAATGTATGGATTTGTTCACTTAAATGGAAAAAGGGACTTTGCAGGTATGATTGAGTTAAGCATCTTGGGATGGGGAGATTACTGAGGATTATGTGGGTGGGCTCCATGTAGTTACAAGGGTCCTTTTAAAAGGGATGCGGAAGAGTCAGAGTCACAGAAGGAAATGTGACAATGGAACCAGACATCAGAGTGATCCCACTGATGGAAGAGGGTCACAATCCAAGGAATGTGAGTAGTCTTTAGAAGATGGGAAGGCAAGGACTAGATCTTTCCCCCCAGAGCCTCTAAAAGGAACACAGCCCTTCCAACAACTTGATTTTAGGATTTCTACCTCCAGAATTGTAGGATAATACATTTGAGTGGTTTTAAGCCATTAAGTTTATAGTAAGTTGCTATAGCAGCAATGGGAAAATACAGTAGTAATTACTAAATTATCTTTGAATACCCCCAAAGGAGAGAAGCCTCATCCCCCATCACATCCTGTACCTCTACCAGTTCTAGCCATGACTCTGCTACAAAAATTAATACATCTAACACCTTTATATTCACAACTCTAGCGTAGAAAACATCAGTACAGATATTCACTTGGAATACACAGAAATGAGGAAGGAACTTCATCACCAATCAGCAAATGTAGCTGTCAGACAAAGGCCCCAAACGGACAGATGAAGGGCTTAATGAGTTTGTTCCAGAGGGATACCTCCTTAAATGCTGTGCCCAGACCAACCCTAGTCTAGCACTGGTGGTCCTTTCCACATTCCACACCTCTGAGGGAACAATGGTAGTCAATTTCTCTGAACTGGGGAAGTATCTTCTTGGGCAACCCCAGCCTGGCTGAGTGAGGATCCTCCATGGATTTCTAGAGGGAGCCATGCCCCATGGCACCTGGCCTAGGTTGGACTCTTAAAAGTATCCCCTTCAATCAGTGAGGCTACATGGATGACCAGAGTTGAGTGGCAAGCAAGCCAAGGTCCTGGTACATACTTTGGGGATCACTCAAACCTCAGCTTTGCTTAGGAGATTAACTTCATCTGCCCCTCAGCACACTCTTGCTGAGCACTGGCTCTGTATCCTATACTTCGTTCCTTGCTCTGTGGAAGCAATGTCACCAGGGTGTCTTTAGCCTGGCATAACAAGCTGCTAGATGGAGCCTCTATTAAAAGGGCCTGCTGGCCCGTACCTCTTACTTTAGCCCCAGAACAGCCTAACCCATCATAAATATGTTCCTCCCTCCATTCTTCATGCCTTTTCTGGTCACCATTATGCCCCACTTTAGAGAACATTTCTGTTCTCTAAAAGAAGGGCTCTAATTTTCACGTACTCCGGCTGACACCATCTCTATCTCACAAAAACTCTTTGCTAGGTCAGATAATGTCCCCCACCCCATCATGATGTCCTCATCCTAGCCCCTGAAACCTGTGAAAATCTTACATGGCAAAAGGAACTTTGAAGATACAATTAAATCATGGGTTTTGAGATGGGGAGATGATCCTGGGTTATGTGGGTGGCCCTAATTTTATCGCAAGAGACTTATAATAAGAGGAAGGTAAGAGGGTCAGTGTCAGAGGAGGAGATGTGACAATGGAAGGGGAGGTCAAAGTGCTCTAAATGCTGGAAGGGATGCAGGGGCCTCCGGAAGCTGGAAAAGACAAGGAAGTAGATTTTCCTCAAGAGTCTCCAGAAGGAACACAGTCCTGCCAACACCTTGATTTTAAAACTATAAAATCCATTTTAAACTATTGATTTCCAGAACTATAAGGTGACACACCTGTGTTGTAAGCCACTAAATTTGTGGTAGTTTGTTACAGCAGCCACCGAAAACTAATACACTCTCCAAGAGGGCTCTGGGTACCACCGTCCCCAGCCTGACCTGATCCCAGCACCCTTCTTCCTTTGTTCTCTTGCTCCTTCAATTGAAGAACAACACAGACACCGTCTCTATATTTATGAAGCTGACTATCTGACCCCAGATCAACTACAGGGAATGTTATGAGAGCTACAGAGGAGGCATGTGATATCTGCTATGGACCTAATGTTTGTGTTTCTAAATTTTCATATGTTGAATCCCAAATCCGCCCCTGTGAAGGTACTTGGAGGTGGGGCCTTTGAGAAATAATGAATCATGAGGGTGGAGCCCTCATGGATGGGATTAGCACCCTTCTAAAAAGACACAATGAGAAGGCAGCAGGCTGCAAACCAGGAAGACATCCCTCACCAGGCACCAAATTGGTTGTCAGCACCTTGATTTTGGACTTCCAGCTTCTAGAACCATGAGAAATAAATGTCTGTTGTTTAAGCCACCCAGGCCGTGATATTTGCTATAGTGGCCCAAGCTGACTAGGACAATGCACATGGAGGGGGGTGGTCAGGGAGGGCCCTGGCTGAGTCTTTGGAGGCAGGAGGTTTAAACTAAGACCTAAAGACAAGGGTTCAGATCCCGGGGTCCTGGGATCAAGTCCTGCATCGGGTTCCCTGCTCCTTGGGAAGCCTGCTTCTCCCTCTGCCTCTCTCTCTCATGAATAAATAAATAAAATCTTAAAAAAAAAAAAAAAAAAGGAAAGGGTTAGCTGGAGAAGGGAGCCAGCCAGCCAGCAGCGTGCTTTCACAAGCAGAGGAAAGAAGGCGGGAGCAAAGGAAAGCCAGAAGAGAAGGCAGGGCCCAATCAGGCCCAACTCTTCGGCTACAGCAAAGACAGATTTGGGGGTGTTGTCTCGGTCTTGCTTTACTTCAACCTAAGGAGTGAGGTTTAAAACCAGAGGAATAAAAGGATATCTGCAAACATCAGGTTGCTGGAAGGACATCAGGAAATAGACTCCAGAACATAAGGGCGATCACTGGCTTCAAGCTTTTGAGGTTTTGATGAAATGTGCAAATACTTCCTACAAGGGAGTATCTAATAACCCACAGCTATGTGATTAACCCTTAACAGAAACAACTCATCTCCTGCTGCGCTGACCAGTGAGCAGTGCCTCAAGGAAGCAGGACGGAGAGAGAAACATGCCATGGAGAATGGAGGAAGGAAGCATGCAGCCAGGACGGGCCCTGGGAGGCCACACCCTGGCAGGACCTTCACCTGGGGTGGGCCAGCTGCGAGCAGCCCAGGCCCCAAATGAGTGGGGACAGGCAGAGCGGGGTCACCCACCTCAGCCACTTCGACATTTCACCCCTGGCCAGACCCCTGCGTGGCTGGGACTTCTGCCTCACCTGGCACACACCACGGGAGTAGGCATGATGCTTTCCTTGGCTGAGTTCACAGTCTCACAGCTGAGATGAACCCGGGCACCAGGTGCTAAGAAACTGTGCCAAGCATGAGAATGGAAGGGGTGCTAAGAAACTGTGCTAAGAAATGGTGCCAAGCATGCCTCCTAAAACCTCGCGGGGAAGCAGAGGACGAGGCCGTCTGCTCCTGAGGCAGGCTCTGCCCCCCTGGGTATCTCGCTGCCTGCTAGTTTCTCAGTGGAACAGAACCCACGCTGGGAACAAATTCTCTCAGATTTATTTCTATTAAACTTGAAAACAGATGTCTGCTGCGAGTCCTCATCAGAGCAACAGAACAGAAAACAGACAAATGTATGTATTTTGACCCAGACCCTAAAACTGCCATTGAGTTTCCAAACACAGGTCAGGCCTGTCCTTACTGGGTGATATGGCTCTGCCCTCCCTCAGCAGTCACAGGGATCTTAAGGAGAACAACAATACTAATAAACACAGCATCCAGTACATGGCAGATACCCCCCTCCTCATAAAAGCATGTTAAAGCATATAAGGCATCATACCCAACTTCTACAGCAGAAGCTTGCTACCCAGTAAGAATTTAGACGTGAGGTTTAGAAAATGCAGATAAAATCATGCATATAAAGAAACATGAACTCTTAACATTTATTTTTAGAAGTTTAGTCCTTTTAATAGCAATGAAGATCAGACAGGATACAAAAGCACGATTTCTGCTCTGAATAATCCACTGCATTTTGTTTATTTGACTGGTTCTCTGCAATGGAGGTCTTAGATCCTCAAACTATGAGGAAGTGTCCTCATGTTTGGCCTTGGCCAAAACCCACAAAAATAGTTTTTTTTAATTTCTTCAGGAAAAAATTATTTCACAAACCTTGATTTCAAGAATTGGAACCGCATGGTGTACAGGAAGTTACCTGTAGTGAGTTAATAATGTCCCTCCAATACCTGAAGCATCATTATTCACAAGATGATGACAGTCTAATCCCCACATCTGCTGATTAAACAAACAAGAGAACAGAAGCTTGGTTTTCAGGCTGGAGAGATGTTTATTAGTTATGAGGAGACAGCTCCTGGCAGTAAAGTTCCTGAAAAAAGTTATAAAATCACTTTTCCAGAGGTCTCTAAAAAGAAGAATGCCTAGGCTCATGTCAGTTTTGACGGAACCATGCCTAGAAGCAATTGAGGAGAGGGAAGACTCTCTGAGCTTCCATTCTCAGCACACGGCTCTCTTTCTAGTCTCAGCCAAGCAGACACACAAAAGCATAACCTTTCGGGGCGCCTGGGTGGCTCAGTTGGTTAGGCGACTGCCTTCGGCTCAGGTCATGATTCTGGAGTCCCGGGATCGAGTCCCGCATCGGGCTCCCTGCTCGGCAGGGAGTCTGCTTCTCCCTCTGACCCTCCTCCCTCTCATGCTCTCTGTCTCTCATTCTCTCTGTCTCAAATAAATAAATAAAATCTTAAAAAAAAAAAAAAAAGCATAACCTTTCAACAATGTCATAACTCAGAGACAGCCCATCACTGGCTGAAGCTGGGGCCCTCTCTGCACCAACAGACACCATCACATCAGACCACAAGAGGTCTCTGAGCAGAGCATTGCTGCCATATAAGGGTCACTTTTAAACTCCAAGGACATATTTATTGTACCCTGACACTGATTCAGGCAAAGGAAGGTACACTGACATTCTCCAGCATCCTTGGGGGAGTGAGCTCAGCCATCCCTTTTATGGACCAGAGGTTTCTGAGGCCAGAGTCAGGTTGCCCAGGAGCACCACCAAAAGGCGAGTCTCTTCAACATGCCAACCAAAAGGAGAGTCCAGAAGGCTTCTAAAGTTCTAGTGCATGATGCCTACAAATTTAAATTTGGGATGACTTGCTGCTGGTAGAATTCACCCCAATGTCCAGAATAATCTTCTGAAGCACCCATTTACAAAAGCAAGTCACAATCCTTCATCACCCTTCTTAAGTAGGTAGCAGCCCGGGGGCGGGGGGGAAGGTTCTGCAGACTACAACTTTGTTGACAGGTGAGGTGAAGACTTTGCTAGCTTCATTCAAGACAGAGGGATCCATTCACATCCCCAGCCCTCTGACAGAATCACTGATTCTGTGTTTCAGGATAAAGATGCCAAGCTTTTTAAAGCTGCCTCTCTCTCTGGAGTGGGCAACCATCACATCATTCTTGATGCAAAATCAAGCAAGCAACCGCCAGCTTTACCCACTCATTTATGATGACACAAAGCACACTGGTAATGCTCCATGCATTGCAAAATACAACCTGTGTTCAGCTCTGTCACCTGAGAAAGAAGATTCCTTAAGAAATATAGGGGAGGAGGTAAAAAGACAGAGATGTCTTGAACATCTACTATATGCCAGGCACTCTGCTGGAGCTTTACATAATTTACAAATTTCATTGGTGACAAGCCTACAAAGTGGTAAAGTCAAGTATTATCCTTCCCCTTTCTGTGGAATAGACAGTATATCCCACAAATAAAACAAATAAAAACTATAGAAGAGAGGAGTGAAGGGCTGGAGTTCACAAAATAGAAAGCTGTGAAATTAGAAAACATATTGCAAGCTCATATCCTATGTAGCACCCCAATCTTCTTTTCAATACCCTCCGCTCATATAGAATCCCTTGCCACTCATACCTCCCACCACAGCCATCCCCTGCCCTATTTCATCACACTGATCCCTCAGATGGAAGCAAGATGGGGAAGCAATGTCCCTGTTCCAGAAGCCTTTGGTTGGAACTTTATTTCTGCCTTTTCAAGCTTTGTGCCATTGGGAAGGTCATTGAAGTTCCTAGTTTCTTTATCTATAAAATGGGGATATAGGACAAACCCATGTATATTACAGTGAGGAAAAAAAGGGGGAAATGCATGCAAAATTGGCTTAAATTTATAAATTCAGATATGATTTGGTATTATCACAAAATCCCTCCCAGACATGTTCTACCAGCTCCTCTACCATGTGAACCTCATAGTGACAGACAATGCTTGACTCGAGCATGTTCTTTAGAAGAGTAACCAGGTTATTGGCCTTCCATTAACTCCCAGAGTGACAGAGAGAGAAACAGAAATCTGCTCACAGTCAGGTTAGTGTTATCATATTCATGGTCCCACTGCAAAAGCCTGGGAAAGATATCCCTAAAACTTTTAGATGATGATGAGGACTCAGAGTTGGTCTCTAAAGATGGCCCACCAATGACCCATTCTACCAGTATTCATGCCCCAGTTTAATCCCCTCCCCCTCACTGAAAATAGCTTGGTCTTGTGAATCACTAGAACCTCTAGAACATGGCAGAAGTAACATCCTGCCACTTGTAGGACCTAGCCTTAAAGAGGTCTAGAAGGTCATTCTCGCTCTCTCAAATAAATAAATAAATCTTTAAAAAAAAAGGGCGCCTGGGTGGCTCAGTTGGTTAAGAGGTCTAGAAGGTTCTATTTTTGCCCTGAGTTGTCATATAAGAAGTCCTCCTAGAGAGATCAGACGGAAAAATCACATGGAATGAGACCAACCCAGCCACATCTGTAACCCAGCTGAGCCCAGCTTCCAGTCATCCCCACCAAAGCCCCAGACATGTGGTGAGCCATCTTGGTCCAGTCCCCAGGTGACTGCAGCCGCAGCCAAGAACATGAGGAAAGAAAAAATACCCAGCTAAGCCAAATCAATTCACAGACCTATGAGAGAGAGTACAATGGTAATTGTTTTAAACCCTAGTTTGGGGTATTATTTATTACAGAGTAATAGGTAATAGTAACAATGAGGAGGCTATGAGAAGAGCTATCACCATTTGAATCTTCACTATATTCCTCACCCTCTGCATGCATCACCTAAATTAACATTCACTACTATAGTCTGAGAAGGGCATTAGGACACCAATTTATACAGGAGGTTGGGTGAGGTTAACTAAGTTACCCAAGGCCAGGTAGAGATGGATTTGAAATCCAGTTGTCAATGCTGAACCCGTTTTTTCTTTTCCTTTTTTTTTTAAAGATGTTATTTATTTGACACACAGAGAGAGAAGGAGAGCACAAGCAGGAGGAGCAGCAGAGGGAGAGGGAGAAGCAGGCTTCCCGCCAAGCAGGGAGCCTGATGCAGGGCTCGATCCCAGGGTCCTGGAATCATGACCTGAGCCGAAGGCAGATGCTTAACGACTGAGCCACCCAGGTGCCCCCTGAACCTGTTTTCTTAATAACTATGCTAAATTTCTCACAAAACATATCACGTAATTACTGGTCTCTATTACAGAGTTAGAGGATTGGGTTGAACAAAAAAAAACTGTTGTTGATTATTAGACACCTATTTTAAATAATATAAACGGAAGCCAAGTGTTACAGCGAAAATAGTAACTAGGAGTCTGTAAACTTGAAATTGACTTCTGACTTAATCAATGGCTGTGTGAAACTGAACAAGCAATTTGATTACCAAAAAAAAAAAAAAAAGTTTCCTTTTATAAAAGATGAAAATAATAAAATGTCTTCTTAGATTTTTGTGGCTGTTGTGGAATCAAAACGAAATACTGAATATGAGGGACTTTTGCAAAAAAAAAAAGTTTTCTACAAAATGTAAAGAATTGTTGCTGAATTAACTTGAGGTTTCACCCCTTCATAGTTATCCCAGAAGTTGTCAGTTTCAACTATCTGTATTTTCTTGCCTCCTTCCAGGATAAATATTCACATAAATACTGTTTTGTTTCCAGAGCTTTGAGACATGTCACTTTTTTAAAAAAACATGAAATAAACTCAAAGACTATTTAATACAATACTTCTCTATCAACATTTTTAGAGGCAAAGCTATGAAAAACAGAAATCTTTGGGCTTGTAGTGAATGCTATATTCCCCAACCCTTTGACCCACTGATTTACGTGAGTTTTGTTCCTCAGGGAAAACTAAGATATAAGCAATGACTTTCGGGAATGTATGTCCAGAATATTCACAGTCCTGACATGGGCAAAAAGAGGTCTCCCAGTGGTAATGAATACCAGAAATTAGGTACAAAACAGATCATGGCTATGTTGACTGTCTGGCAAGAAGTGAATATATGAAGTTATCTGTTCCATCAAATGAAGTGAGATAAAGGGATCCTCATCAAGAGAAACTCTTTGTCCCTTGGGTGGGCAGTGGCAGCTAAGAGCACTAGCAATCTCCCTTACTCACTGAACAAAAGGGAAACCTACACACTCTTCTTAAATTTGATTACATAAAAATAGAAACAGTGAGAAGGTAACTAATTAAATCCTTCATTAAAATTAAGAATCCCATTAGGCAAGTTGTACCTACAGAACTATTGTAGAGTGATTACAGTCAATTTGGCATGTCTTTGTTCCAACCTTAAAATGCTGTTACAATTGCTTTATTGTTATAAACATCAATAATATACTGTTCGTGTTTGCTTTTATTTTTGTCAAATAACATGTATGAGGCTCTGAAAAATACTCTTAAATTTACATGTAAAAAGGCAAGGTCAACGTTCTTACAAGCATATTCGATTGCAGTTTTATTTTATTTTTTTTTATTAAGATTTTATTTATTTATTTGAGACAGAGAGAATGAGAGACAGAGAGCATGAGAGGGAGGAGGGTCAGAGGGAGAAGCAGACTCCCTGCCGAGCAGGGAGCCCGATGCGGAACTCGATCCAGGGACTCCAGGATCATGACCTGAGCCGAAGGCAGTCGCTTAACCAACTGAGCCACCCAGGCGCCCTCAATTGCAGTTTTAAAAAAGAAACAAAATCTATGAAAATCTTGAGTGTATCGTAACCATCGAATTACAAAATAAATATGGCCATTTGTGAACCAGCAGAGATATATCATTGTTATGCATTCATTATCATTCTGTCACTAATGAAAGAAAAACACATTCTCCAGTTGAAAGAAAAAGCAAGAATTTCTATTTAAATCTAGCACACTAAGGGCCATGGACAATGTGCCCAGACAGGTACCTCCTTCTAAGCTGTGCCCCTCCTCTCTGTTTCCCTCATTCTCCATGCTTTCTCTCTTAGATTCACACAACAGTAGCAGGCCATTCAATCCCGACTAACAAAACAATAACATCAGCTGGACAACAAGGCTGGACACATCATAGTCCCTCTACAGCCATTATTCGGTAACACACTTGTTGCGCATATGCAATCACCACCCACGAAAGGAAAGGGGCTTTGCAATTATGTAATGAATTTAGCCAATGTGGACAGCCAAATGAAGAACTGTGGCATCGATATGACCTTCTTGAGCCTGAAGCAGTCAACATGCTCAACGACACTGCTGTGCCTGTAGAGTGTACGTTAACTTAACAATAAGACACCAATGGGCAGAGATTCGTCAAGTCAAAAGTACACAGAAACACAACTTGGGGTTATCAAGGCCATGAGTGCAAATAAACAATATAGCTGGAGAATCGAAAGGATTCAGACCCTTTATGGAATTCCAACAATAAAAGAGAAAAATATTCAGAAATAGTCACACTAATCACGACAACTACTTTGAATCATTTGCAAGCTTCCGAATAGATGAACAGGGTTATAATAGGTGTAGGAACGGAGAGAAGGAAATATAAAGAATAAATGAGTTATTAAGCAGTTAAATGCATTTATATTCATAAATATGTAAGAAAACTGGGAAGCTTATCATAACTAATTATTCCAATGAACCATTCTAGAAAAAAAGCAGTGAAGCTTCTCATTTTATACCACTGCATTATACTACTGCCTGTTTTGGAAAGGAGTGTTAAGAACATTTCTCAAAGACAAAAAATAATCATGGAAAAAGAAAAATCATTTTTTTTGTGCACTTTTATGTGAACAGCCGAAAGCCAGAAGCGTAACTCCTGTGCACAGATTAAACAGAATGTGAAGACTGTGAACAGACCAAGAGGCTGGTCCTTGGAGACCAGGCAGACAAATGGGACTCAACATTATGCAGTGAAATCTTTTCATCTCTAGGGATGAATAAACTCAAGAGAGCTGACAACAAAATCTGTGTGAGTTCTGTATGGTGTCCACTGTCATTTCTGATAAAGCTCCCCATGCTGAGGAAAACCCACAAAAGTAGCTCTGAGCCAGACAAAGAACTAAATTCCCAACAGTGGGGTGCAGAGTCTCTTCTCTGTGTTGAGGACAGCCCCTTTGTATATAGAGGCCACTTCCAAAGCAGGGAGATCTAAAGACTACATGGGGTCACTTACAGCAGTATTACACCTGATATAAGGCTTACAAGAGCAGAACGATGCTTTAATCAGATTTTCTTGAGGAACTATTTGAACTACGGAGCATCCCTCTAAAAAAAGGTGTGTGCCTACAAAAAGACACCACTGTCTCATCAAGTTCAGAGTACGTGCAGAGTACTTCACTGCTTTTGAGTGTCAGGTAAAAGATACAGAAGTTCAGAAATCTGTAGGGAATTGGCTACATGTGGCTCCTAATGCAAAAGAATCTTAACGTTTGGAGTCACTCTTGATTTTCCCATCTTAGCCACTTTTTTCTTCTGGTTCATTCAAAAAAGAGTGAGGGTGCTCACACTCCAGTAATTCGTGAAATCTACCCCTTCCTTCCCGTTCTCATGTCACCCCCTACCCCAGGCCTCTGTCCTGCTAGACAGAGTCAGTCTCCAAAGAGCCCTGTGTTCTCCCCTCAGATCCCCCTATGCACCATTTTCAGGCTCATTTTCCTAATATTTCACCCATTTGGCCTGTGACTCAAAATTATCAGTGGCCTCCAACAGCATTTCCCAAAGTAGGTTCCACAGACATCCGCCCTCCCAAGATGCTCTATTACAAATGAACTCAGACATTAAAACTATTTGGGGAAACATTTAGAGACGACTAATGCACATTAGCCTATTTAAGCATCTGAGCCCTGCTGCAGGAGAGAAAAAAAAAATTGTAAGCTTTTTCTCAGCTTTTCCTACTTTGAACCATAGGGCTGTGTTTTGACTTACACACCTACATCCAGCAGAACTACCATCCCAGGTGAATATGCTTTGGGAAATGTTAGACCAGAGGATAAAGTTGAAATTGCTTAGCGTGCATGCACTGATCCATATGAATGGGTTCCTGCTATACCTCTCCACCTTCAGCTCCCACTTGTCTTCCAGGGCTGCCCCAAGTGCCTGCCTGAGAGTCTGAGTGCAAGCCATCTACTGACCAGCTCGCTCTTTCTCCCTCTTTCTTCATGTCCAACTCCCACTGGGGACAGCTCACATTCTCCTTCCCCCGCAGGAGGCCTATCCCAACCGCACTGACCCTCACTCATCACTTCCTCTTCCAACCTCCTGTTACTTTGATTTCCTTTTTCTATTTCACAAGCTCCACACTGGGTGTTTTTGGTACCTTAGAGGGTATGTCACACTCCACCTAGATAGAAAGCCCCTTATGGACATCTGTATAACTAATTTTATAACTGACTTATAACTAATTGCATTTTATGATGACTTATTATGAATCCATAAAACCTGGGACAAGATCTGGGGCAGTGCAAATGTTCAAAAAATAACCTTCCATGAAAATAAGGGGGATTTCTGCATATATGTCAGTACAGAAAGCGGAAGGAGGAGACCCTGTCAAGACAGAATGAAACTTTCAGAGTAACTGAAATTTAGCAGAGTGGGTGAGGGATGTCCACAAAGCAGCCTCAGGATTCTAAAACTTCTACAAAATCATTACCAGTGCTGAAATGTCTAAGGAGAAACCACCGACCCAAGGCCATGTACACCAAAACCTAAAAGGGGATTGTCTGGTGGAAAAGAAGATATAGTCCCTCACCTGGTCTTAGGTAGACATGATGATTTTCAGCAGGAGAAGAAAACATCCCAAATCAGATACTTTTCTAATTCCCAATACAATAAATTCCTAAGTTTCCTTCCTTCTTTCTTTTTTCCTGCCCTCTACTCTACACATATTTATTGAACAGCTACTAGGCATTGAGCATTGAGCAAAAGAGACACCTGGAAATGTCTCGGGGAAAATCAGAACTATGAGGTACAGAAGGACAAAGGTTTCTACTTTCTAAATTCTTAGTGAAATTGGGGCACCTGGGTGGCTCAGTCAGTTAAAAGTCTGCCTTCGGCTTAGGTCATGATCCCAGAGTCCTGGAATCCAGCCCCGCATTGGGCTCCTTGCTCAGCGGTAAGCCTGCTTCACCCTCTGGCTGCCGCTCACCCTGTTTGTGCACTCTCACTCTCTCTTTTTTTTTTTCTCTCTCTCTGACAAATATAAATAAAATCTTAAAAAATAATAATAATAAATAGTGTGTGAGACAACAAGGATGAGACAGCTTGAGATACTATTTAAAAAGCTGTCAGAAGCAGGAAGTGTGCAGAACCATGGCATTTCAAAGATGCATGTTTCTTTTGCTTATTTGTTTGAGAACTAATAACTTTCTGTTGCCACATGTTCAGTATTAGAATAATGGGCCCCAGTAATGGTCACTCTATGTCCAATCCATCGTCTGACACATAGTGTCACTTAATAACCATCTGCTGAGTCACTTAATGGACAAGAGAATGAAGTCAGGCAGGAAACGAGCCTTCTGCCCATGCATAGAAATGCTGCATCTGACTGCAACTTTCAGGTGCTGTAATACCTTTAAGCTGGAACTTAAAGTGAGTTGTAAAGATCAATCTATGCCTTCTTGAGTTAAACATGTTTCCCTTAAAAATATCATTCTGAAAGCTTAAAATTTATATGCACAACAAAATATTTAGATAGGCTATGTGATTCCCCTTTCATGTTACAGTAATTCAGGCAAATTTACAGTTCCTGAGAGGAAAGCACCACTCCAGAAATCTGAAAAAAACAGTCTATTTTATACAATCTCAGTAGGGAAAAAAAATGGAGAGTAACAGCTGAGTTTGGACATTTGTCACTTGGGAGACAGTGGGGGGAACAGTACTACAGGATTAGAATATTAACACATTTAGGTTATTAAAAAAAACCCAAACACAAAACAAGAAGTGATTACAAGT
Organism: Mirounga leonina; assembly: GCF_011800145.1. Taxonomy (NCBI): domain Eukaryota; kingdom Metazoa; phylum Chordata; class Mammalia; order Carnivora; family Phocidae; genus Mirounga; species Mirounga leonina. The sequence continues at coordinate 94,226,427 of NW_023270377.1, read as the reverse complement.
AAAAACAAAAGAGGAACGATCTGGGAGAAGTCAAAATGATCTGCGTCAGGCAAAGTACGTGCTGTGTACTGTGTTTGCCGATGGTACAAGGGGGCTGAACTAATTGTCATTTTACAATGCCACGCTTACTGTTCAGCACACACACACGTGAGTATAAAAGTTGGTATGAATTAAATTAGAGAACATTTTGGTAGCCTACATTTCATGCCATTAAAAAATAATAAAATTATTGGGGCGCCTGGGTGGCTCAGTTGGTTAAGCGACTGCTTTCGGCTCAGGTCATGCTCCTGGAGTCCCTGGATCGAGTCCCGCATCGGGCTCCCTGCTCGGCGGGGAGTCTGCTTCTCCCTCTGACCCTCCCCCCTCTCATGTGCTCTCTCTCTCTCTCTCATTCTCTCTGTCTCAAATAAATAAATAAAATCTTAAAAAAATAAAAATAAATAAAAATAAAAAATAATAAAATTATTGATGATAATGTGGTCTTCAGACTAAGGAAGAACCTTCCAAGAGAAGTAAGATATTTCCCTGGAGGCATTTGCAATGACAATGAACAAAGAACTGAGGAAAGGAAAGGGATAAATTCCTCACTGGCTAGTTACCACAGCCCAATCTTCTCTTTCTCTCATTTCTATAATGCTGTGAACAGAGTGTAGATAACCAAGAGACTGCTGAACCCAAACAGGACCCTGGATAAAGTAGTTATTAAATTAATCACATTCAACATTTCCAACAATTCATTCAGAGCACCAGCAAAAACCACCTGAAGTAGGCTTATCTGGTAAGGATAACCCTCCCCTTTGGAACCCATAATAATTTGTTAATTACACCACTTTAGCACTTAAGTTTCTTATAATATAATATCTCTATAATGGAGAAAATAGATACATCCATCTGTGTCACAGATAGCAAGACTGCTTCCTTTAATAAAGAATGTGTCTGACACTCACCCAGGGCTTAATAAGTAACAGGTGTCTTTATTATGATGATGCTCCTTATTATTATACTGGCATTATTATTATTAATTATCATATCAACCCCTCCCCCTCTTCAAATTTGAAAGCTGAGGGCCAGACTGTGGTTTTCATCTTGGCATCCCGTGTAACCCAGCCCAGCACCGTTCCCAGGCATTCAATGATTTAATGTTAAGTGAAACTTTCTAGGTTTACTGCATGGACTAAATTATTTGCACCTCAAAGAGAAAATAGGTATTGTCGGTCATCATACTTGTAGAAGGCACATGTTCCTTCTGAAAGTAGCTGCAATTGCTTTTAACTATAACTTCCCTATAATGGTTTTTCTCTGTGGGGTTCTGGGAGACCGTTCAGAGATGAGCTGAACGTGAAAAAGACAGTCCAACAAGGTCTCAACCAATATGAAAATAAGATTAAAAGACCATAGCAGATAGCATATGCTAAACTTTTGTGCATTAGGTACCGTCTAAGTCCTTGATCCATGTTAGATTTCACTCTTAACTTACAAATGCGTATTTTCCCCTATTTTATAGGTAAGGAAACTGAGGTCAATTAGAAAGATTATAATCTTGGCCCAAATCACATCCATAGACTGATATGAGAATGTGACCCCAGGTCTATAAGACTCCCAAGTTTGAACTCTTCAACCACCTGCACTGAAATATACAATTTTAGTAACACTCTGAGTTCACAATCCCTTTTAGAAGCCACAGATTTACCTACAGCAGTAAGTGCTATGACCTGTTTTCAACATCTTCCTGCATATCATAAAATGATTAGTTTCCCACCCTTTTCTGCCACCCTCTCGCCTGCCACAGTACCTGAGAATCTAGTTACTGGCATCTTCATTAATGCACTCTGGAGGTTACGTTCATGTCAAATAATGTGAAACAGCTATGCTCTGAGAAGAGCAACACATTTACAGGAGCTGTTTACTTAATCCATTACAACCTGCGGTCCGAGAAGTCTGAGCAGAAGTGGGCACGTGAAATCAGAGCTTACTTAGGTGGAAGAGTCTAATATCTAGAAAGCAATCTCAGGCAGAGGCAGCAGCCCTCAGCAGCATTTTACTGCAGCAAGAAAGCCTCTCCGTCACCCGCATTCTGCTGCCTTTAAACTATACCCACAGGAACTCCGGAGGACAAAACTCTCAGATATTTGAAAGGAATACGCCAATTGGCTAAGCAGGAAATACCCAGCTCTGCAGCAAAAGCTAGGAGGCTTGGAGCACAGAGCCCATTCTCTAAAAGTGCTCCTCAGCAAATATTCATTGAATGAATGAATGACTGAACGATGGGGCCCTAGATTAGAGATCATGGGGAAGACTGACAACCCTGAACCAGGCTGACACTAACCATCATCACCACGGTGCCCACCGCTCTGTTCTGTTCACATGGCTCACATTAAATAGGAAAATCAGAGGAGCGTGTCTGAGGTTGGAATCCACTGCACCTCCCTCTCAACTTCATTCATTTGAAAACCTCAGGGATCCTGAAGCTGCTGAAGTTTGTCAGAGGAGGGCCAACGAGGTCCATCTAACTTACCAAACACAGGTGTATTTATTAGTGTTTTTCACTGACCTACAAGTTCTAAACTAAGCTCTAACCTAAGATGCTATAATTTCTAAGAATGAAAATAACATATGGCAATGCCAAATACAGAGTAATGGGCTTTTGTGAGCAAATTCTCCAGCAAACAAACAAACTAAAAAAAAATACGAAAAACAAAAAACCACAAAACCTTACACATCTGAAAGTTCCCACAAAGCCACATGGCACTAAACAGTAAAAAGCTTCTTTGGGCATCTTCATTCTTTCCTAGTAACAGACCTTGCCCTGTGATTACCCTCTTGGGTTATCTGTTAATCCAGTCGTACCCACAGCCAGCCTCTGGCCATAATAAGCTCTCAGTGACACACTACCTTGCTAACTAAACTTTGAATGAAATGTTTCAAGATGATAAGCAAGAGTATTAGCATGATGTCTGAAATGCCTATCAAATTTTCTAACTAGAAGCCAGGATTCTAGAAATCATTTTTGGAGAAAAGTCATGAATGATACTCACAGATGGGAAGTGAGAAAAGCATTTCCTCCATGTTGAAGGAGATAAGAAAACGAACCCATCTACGTGAAAGCCTTATGCACATTCTCTCTATAAATGATAAAACAGCAAAATGGCCATTTATCCACCTGAGACATCCCCGGTTTTCAAAGTAATGGGTAAAAATGACCAAAACCTTAATTGTCTTCATATGGCTCACCCAAGGCACACAAACTCGTTTTTGATGCTCTAAGTACAGAAAATTGCTTCATTTCTAAAGTAAATATATACTAGCAACTTGCGGATATCTCAAGAATGCCTTGTAGCTAAAGAAAGTAACATCACTGCCTACTCATTTTGCTTAATTTGCTAGTCTCCCAGCAACTTTGTGCTTACACTTTCATCCCCTTTTTAGATCCTTGGATAAGGCAACAGTCCAGAAGCCTGGAAAGTGGCCACCTCCAGCAGCCCTCAGTTCACTAAGCCACCCTGGTCGCAGGATGGAGTTTCTTCCCAGGATGCCTTCCTGAGAATGTGCATGTTCCATTGCACTCAGCTTCTCTGAGCTACATTCCAGCAACTAAGCTTCCTAAGCTTCTTCTGAATTGTTTATTCTGTGTTTTAAAGCTCCATCAGCTGTTGTGATGATCTGCAAGATTTTTTTCTTTTTGGTTAAGCAGGATTGGTGAGCATTACTGGGCCTTTAGGTGGAATCACTGCTATTTAAAATTCCTGCTGCCAGGATTAAAGGAGATAAAGCCTGTGAAAGCCTTTTGTAAACTGTAAAGTCCTGTTCCTATGTAGTGTGCTGTTATAATATTAACCATGATAGCAATAACCACAATCCGGTTGTAATGTGGGCTCTAAAATGCTAATAGGCCTTTGGGTCTTGTCTTTGCTCCACTCCCAACCCCAGGGCCTACATTGGTGCCCAACAAGGGGAAGCCTCTCAAGAAAGTTTTGTTTGGAGGAATAAGTGAATGACTTTAAAACATCACGTTTATACAAATTCATGTCCATAGGCAAAAGGAAGCTAAGCATGACAATTTGGATAATGAAAATACTTTGCCAAAAATACTGTGTTGCTGAAAAGAAATACTGCAAAAAAAGTTCTTCTAAAGATAAATCCTCTGATAACAGAATCTGGTCCTTTGCAGTCAGTACTCAGGAGGAAGGGCAGGAGTATAGATTGGGGCAGGTATTTCCATTAGTCATATAAATTTGTATTAGTTCATCATGGCTTAGAGGAGGAGGCTGCCATCCTAGAAAAAGGCTAGGGTAATGAGTATGAGGGGGTTAAAATGAAAAACAAAACAAAACAAAACACGAAGGCAGCAAAGTTTATCCCAGCAATGGGCTTACTGTCAGGCTGTGTCTTTCTAGGGGTGGAAATGACCAAACTCTGTGTGGGAGGAGGGAAGAGGTGTGGAGTGGGAGGAGAGAAGTAGTGGAAGAAGAGATATTGATATGAAATGGATTATTTTTCGAAAAAGCGTCTATGTACTAATTTTTTTTTTTGTACTAATAGTTCCGGTCATCAAAGGGTTGATCTATTTTAAGTACCTATGTGTAGGAAATGGTGTGGGAAGAGGTGGAGGATGAAAAGAGAAAGGAAGGTGGTAGTGTCTAGGAATAGGGGCCTCATTTATCCAACTTAACGGAAGCCCTGGCAATAAGGGAAACTCTAGGGCTGCCACTGGTTACTCAGGAAAGCAAATGCACCGAATTTAACCCTAGAAGATGAGGATACCCTAACACCCCTTTTTCCTAAGGGTGGGTGGGGTGGGGCCTAGAAGAGGGAAGGAAGAAGGCCTGCTACCCGGGGGGTCTGCAGGTCTCCAGCGGCAGGGAGGTCTTGTGCACCAGCGGCTGCTAAGCTCCAGAAAATGTCGTATTTCTGCCCATCAATCAGTATTAAGCTGCTTTGGGGGCTGAGCTTTCGGCACAGGCAGTTGCCAGTAGCAACAGGACACACGCTCCTGGCTCCTGGGGAGCTGGGGCCCCAGCAGCAGCAGCAAGGGAGGGGCAGTCAGGGTTAGAGGCCCTGAGCTGGGTAGACCCTGTCAAGGACTCACTGGTGGGGGGGGGGGGTAGGGTGTGCCAGGTGGAGGCGGGAGTGCCCTGTGGGGGCCAGACCAGGTAGCAGACCAAGCCACTGGTCTCTAAGGATGGGAAGTTAGGGGGTTTCTGGTGGCACAGCAATGCCCTTGCCAAGCTCAGCAGCCTCCCGTCCCCGCCTGGAGGTGCTTCGCTCTGCGGGCACCTGAACAGGAGAGCCAAGGCCAAGTGGCGGAAGAGGCGCGGGTACTGCGCGTGGGTGGGTCGGGGTTCTAAAGATCCGCCCCCTCCCCCGCCACCCCTCCGCCCTTCGGGAGTCTCTGGAGAATGCCAACGTGGAATTGTGTCTGCACGCGTGAGTGTTTTCGTTTGCACTTCTAGCACAAAAGCGAGGCCCCACAGGTGGAAAGGACGTTGTGCGTCTGTGTGTGTGTTGTGTGGTGCTCGGACTGCGTGCGAGGCGCGAGATGGATGAGGCACAGGCACCCGGCTCCCACCCACCTTCCTGCCTCAGGTGTCAGGGGTTTCCGAGCACGGGCACTTGGGGAGGAGAGCCGTAACCTCGCGCCACCTCCCCGAACTTCTCCCCCTGCTGTTGGGATCCGGTAAGGTGGGAAAGAAGGACGACAGACAGGGAGGGCCGTGGAGGGCAGAGGTGGACCGAGGAGGCCACAGGAGGAGGCACCGATGCAGGGCGACCGCAGACGGAGGCACGGAGGCAGGGAGCCCTTGGGGTCCGGTGGGAGCAACGGGGCTGAAAGGCGGGCGGAGAAGCCCGGGCTTCGGGCGCGGGGGGCGCGCCTGGGAGGGGCGGGGGCTGGCGTCTCCTTACCTGGCCTGTGCTGGAGCATTTTGCAGCGGGGCGCGGGCGAGGTGGGTGCCACCCTCCCTGGGGGCAGACCCTGCAGTGCTGTCACTTCGGGGGCAGCCAGGCGCCGGCCGCAGAGCCCGGAGTTGACAAACTTGCCAGGTCCGGAGCGCGCGGAGGTGGCGCGGGCCACGCGCGCTGCACAGCCCACGGCCGCCGGGACACCGCGCGCTCCGCGGCGCCCTTCCGCTTTGTTGTGTTCCACTGGTCTCCCCGCGCCTGCCTCCGGGTGTCTCGGCGCCCGCCCGGCAGTGGCACTTTTCCCCCGCGTTCCGCGAGGCCCCTCGGGTCTGCGTGCCACTTTCCTCCCGGAGGCGCGTTAAAGAGCTGCCCTGGAGCGCCTGGCGGGGCTGCGCAGTGCGCTCCTACCGGGCGGCTCCGGCCCACAGATTCCCGCCCCCCACCTTCTCCCCCTCCCCGCCCCTCCCCGGCACCCCCATCAGAAGCTGCTTAGGATCGGGCTGTCAAATCCAGCCCATCTGCTGCAATCATAATCAGTCTCAACCGAACGGTTCTGACAAATCTCCGCCTGGAGCGGGAGTTGGGGAAGCCGGTGGGTGAGGGGCGGGATGGTGAGGAGGGGGCAACGGGGGCGACAGGGACAGGGTTCTGGGAGAGAGGGGCCTAGAGGCTTCCATTGTCTGCCCCAAACAGAGGAACTGAAACGGGAAATGGGGATCCCAAAAGCGAAATAGTGTTTTCCTTTCCCAGTTCCCAGTAAGAAAAATCAATCCACCCTGGCAGGCCCTGGCATACCCCACCCCCATCCCAAACCCCTGCATGCTGGGTCTAGGTGGAACGAATTTCAGCTAATGAACTAAACAAACAGGTCCTGTAATCTTATCAGGCTGACCCAGAGACTGGCACAGATACCCAAACTATTGTAATTGGCAGGTAAGAGCTGAACAGCCATTTGTCTGGAGTCAGAAGTTGATTCCCCAGTACATTTGGGAATAAAGCTTATGGAAGGGGAACCTTCCTGTAATTGGTGAAGAAGCACAGCCCGTTAAGTCCTGTTGGCATTTTGGGAGATAAAAGGAACATTTATTATGGACAAGAAAATGCTAAACTCAGTTTAGCCCCAGTTAGAGCTTAAAGAGTTTTCATAATTTTCCTATTTTCTCGTGAAAATGCTTTTTAAAGACAACCTATTTTAACAGAAAATGATGACTTCTAAAACTGACATTTTTTTCCCGAACTCAAATAGTTTCTTCTGCAGATCAAATAAGGTGCCCTGTTCAATAATAATATACTTTGAACTGTTTTAATATGCCACTTCAGTATAAACCACACATCATTCTACTGGTTATAGCCTTACAAGGATTAGGGCAAAAGTATGTATGTATGTATGTATGTATGTATGTATGTATGTATGTATGTATGTATAAATAAATAAATAAATAAATAAATAAATAAATAAATAAATAAAACAGTAGTCCTAGATATACATAAACAAGTCTTCAGGCATCAAGAATACAACCCAGGGGATTATGTCTTTTTTTTTTTAAGATTTTATTTATTTATTTGATAGAGACACAGCGAGAGAGGGAACACAAGCAGGGGGAGTGGGAGAGGGAGAAGCAGGCTTCCCGCTGAGCAGGGAGCCTGATGTGGGGCTCGATCCCAGAACCCTGGGATCATGACCTGAGCCAAAGGCAGACACTTAACGACTGAGCCACCCAGGCGCCCCTTATGTCTGGTTTTGTACATTCTTCTCAAGTGCTAGAAAATGTTCAGTTACCCTAAATGACAGTATTTGTTGGGGAAATAATTCGTTGGATAAACAAATCACCAGTTGAAAAGTTGATGGGGGGCGTTTTAAGCCATTGATTCAGACAGGTGTAAAAACCAGGCAAAAATACGTATACTGTGAAAATTGAACAGAGTTTGAAATTAGTGCTCAAATCACTCTTTTGCTTTATGCTGTAGTTGAGAAATGTGGGCAAGCCACATTAAGCACCCACTTATCTAGGCAGAGACTGTGTTTCTACTTATTTTATAGCGCAGTGATGCTTACAATAGCAACATGCAACTATGGGCATTTGGTGAATGTTGGTTTGAAATTTTGATTTACAGGTCAGGCTCAAAATCATATACATCACTGTGACTTGATAGGTGAGGGAAAATGAGGTTCAAGTGTTACTTTTCCCAGTAAGTAAATAATTTAAGTCTAGGGCAACTACTGATCAGATTTTAAGGCATTTTTAATCAATATTTAAAACTCTGAGGCTTTTCATTGTCAAGCTGTTTCATGTGCTTAATAGTAAAACTTTTTATTAAAAGATTCATCAACATGGTGCCATGAAATAAGGATTTCAGAAGGGGTCCTCTCCACCAGAATGGACTATCATGCTGGTGACTAATTTAAGGAAGAGTGTCCAGGAAACTGGTGTTTCCCAGGGAAAGAAGAGCTACGCTGAGAGTCAGACTCTGGGCTGCAGGCACCATCCTGAGTTTTGCTGTGTTCATTTCTCAAGTTGGAAGTTTCAATTGCATCAGGCCCAAGCAAAAGGCTTAATTGATGGCCCCACCTCCAATTCATCAAGTCTTTGGTTCTTCAAAACATATCCTGTCTAGTTCTTTCAATTACTTACTGTTTACAGTGTGTTAGTACTAGAATATATGAGTGAAAAAAAAAAACACAAACAAAAAATTGGGGGGGGGGCGCCTGGGTGGCTCAGTTGTTAGGCCTCTGCCTTCACCTCAGGTCATGATCCTGGGGTCCTGGGATCGAGCCCCGCATCAGGCTCCCTGCTCAGCGGGAAGCCTGCTTCTCCCTCTCCCACTCCTCCTGTGTTCCCTCTCTTGCTGTGTCTCTGTCAAATAAATAAATAAAATCTTTAAAAAAAATTTTTGACCTTATGGAACCTATAATCTGGAGGGCAAGAAAGACATTAGAAAAGAATACAGAAGGAAATCATATTCTCCATTATAAGGCAATCAGTGCTATGGAGAAAAATAAAACAAGGAAGGCTGAGTGGTATTCAAGTTTAAACAGAGGGCTCAGTGAAGGTCTCAGTGAGAATATAAGTGTGATTAAAGGAGGTGAGGGAGCAGGTAAGCCGTGCAGGTGTCTGAGACAAGATGCTGGTGCAGTGGTCCTTAGAGAGGATTGTGCCCAGTGAGATTTAGGAACTGCAAGAGGCAGTAGGGATGGAACAGAGTGAGGGCAGAGGGTTAATGGAACAGATCGCTGGGTGGGGCTTAATGGGCCAATTTAAGGACTGGTTTTTACCCTAGGGGATATGGAAGGCCAAGGACACAGAAGTTTTGAGGAGAGAAGTTTCATGATCTGACTTTTGTTTAATGGACCATTCTGTCTACCCTATTATGAATTATAGGTGGAAAAGGAGGGAGGCCATGGGAAAATCTGCTACAGGCTATTATTGTAAGAATCAAGGTGAGAGAGGATGGCTTGAACAGGACCACAGCAAGAGGTATAATGAGTACTGGCAGCAATTTGGGATTGTTTTGCTTTGAGAGCCAGCTGTATCTGCTTGGGACAGGGGTTAGGAAAAACAAAAGAAGTAAAAAAAAAAATAGCTCCAAGTGTTTGGCCTTAGCAACCAAAACAATGGAGTCGCTATTAATTGAAACGGGGAAGGCTGTGGGTAGAGCAAATTTGGTGGAAGAATCAGGGGTTCAGTTTGGATGTGTTAGGATTGGGAAACCTATGAAATTAAACTTTAAATAGAGTTAAATTATGCAAAGCTCTTAGAATAGTTCCTGGCTTTTGGTGAGGGCTATATAAATGTTTGTGGTGGTGGATTTTGTGTTAGTGAAGTTTGTGTTGGTGGTTGTCACTGTTATTATTGGGGTTATTGAATAGGCAGCTGGATAAACATTCACGGACTGTGTTCAGGGCACAAGTCGCGGGTGGAGATATGAATTTGGGAGCTGTATAAAGTATTGATGATTATACTATACTTTAAAATTAAATATAAATTAAATCCGTCACATCAGGTAGGTCATTATGGCTGTGAGTACAGTTGAAAAAGAGAAGACATTTGAGGACTGAATCCTGAGTCATTCCAACTTTAAAAAGTCAAGAATATGAAGAGCAACCAGCAAAAGAGACCACCCTGAGGGGCAGCTAATGAGGGAGAAGACAAACCAGGAGAGGAGGCTCATCCAGAAACCCAGTAAAGAAGATATTTCAGTAAGAAGGGAGTCATCTGCTAGTTACAGTCTCCTAATACGACTGGCTCTGAAGAAAACCCAAAGGAAAACAGAGGAAAGCTATGAGAGAGTTTATCAAAGATTTTAGATAACTTAAGTGTCTACCATCTATTTACAATACGACACCCAAGGTGTCCTAGCACCTACATAATGATCACCTACATGAAAGATACTCAGTGTATGCTGAATTAAGTTATGAATCAGTGAAAGGATTAAATGCCTTATGCTGCAAAGTATTTCTAAAATTATTGTCCATGGATGATTTAGGAGGGACCTTCTGTTCTTTAAATCAAGAAATATTAATGTAGGACAGGATTTTTAAGAGGGAATAGACCTGGGAAATATTATGTTTCCTATTTATTAAGCAATGTCAATAGATAAAGACTTCTAGACTACAAGTCTCATCAAATACTTTCTCCAACCATGTTTGGTAAAATTAAATTATTAACGAAGAAATAACTCGCATACATACATAAGTTAAAAAACACACTTCTGTAAGTAATCTTACAGCTTACTGTAACAACCCACTTAAAATGAGCAAAAGATTCTGAATCTTTATCAACAAAAGATATAAAAATGTCAAATAATTGTATGAAAAGCTGCTCATCATCATTAGTCACTGGAGAAAAGCAAATTAAAATCACAAAGGAAAAGAGATAATGCACCCCTATGTTTACTGCGGCGTTACTTACAAAGCCAAGATATGGAAGCAGCCCAAGTGTCCACATTGTTCAAGGGTCAACTGTATCTATAAAGGTAACAACCTGCATGAATCTATTCATGGCATTATGCCAACTGAAAGAATATCCTACTTTGTGACTGGCTTTTGTTTGATTCCATTTGATTCTAAAACACTCTAGAGACAAAAAGCAGATCAGTTGTTGCCTGGGGCTAGGGATGTAGATGGGAGCCACTACAAAGAGGCTCAAGGCAATTATCTGGTGTGTGGGGAATACTCTGTATCATGATTGTAGTGGTGGTTACAAAACTGTTTGTCAAACTCATCAAATTACACACTTAAAAAGTGGTGAATTTTATTGTATGTAAATTATACCTTAATAAAAAGATTTTTTTGGGCGCCTGGGTGGCTCAGTCGTTAAGCGTCTGCCTTCGGCTCAGGTCATGATCTCAGGGTCCTGGGATCAAGCTCCACATCAGGCTCCCTGCTCCGCAGGAAGCCTGCTTCTCCTTCTCCCCCTCCCCCTGCTTGTGTTCCCTCTCTCTGTGTCTCTCTCTGTCAAATAAATAAATAAAATCTTTAAAAATAAATAAATAAATAAATAATAAAAAGATTTTTTTAAAAAATAAAGAATTTAGTGTGTGTGTGTTTGTTTCATTTTGTTTTGTTCTGTTTCTGTTTCTGTTTTGGTAGGGGAATTATAGTGCTTTCCCATTTGAGAAGAGGAAGCTTACCTCAGAAATATTACCACTTCATAATCCCCAGTGAAATAACTGATCCAAATAAGGATCGTCAATAGATCTGAAAGATCTAATGTCCTAAAATTTAAAAGAGGGATGGGAAACTGAATATTCATATGTTAACAAATATCACTTCATAATGTTTGCTAACTACTAAGGGAAGAAGTTATATTTTACAAGGGAGAGATCAGCTGACATGTTCCTCCTTATATGATGCTATATGAGAAGTACATAGAGTCACTTAGGAAGTTTTTATTGCAAAAAAACATGTTTAACCGGAATCTAAGCAAGCCTTTTGACGTCATTTCCAGCTTACAAGAAATACACAATCTAGAGAATTAGATAAATGGCACCACGAGAAAACAATAAGGCATATGCAGGATGAAGGGTGCTCTGGAACTCTTCAAAAAGTCAATGTCCGTAAATGGAAGAAAGTACAAAGACTAAAATCAATGAAATGAGATAGGACATAACTAAGTTAAAGTCATGGGTTGGGCCTTTCTCCAAATGGAACACCTATCAAGGACATTTTGGGAACAACTAGACAAATGTAAGTAAGGCTGGCATTAGAGAATTTTTATTAATTTTGCTAAGGGTAGGGTGCCTGGGTGGCTCAGTCGGTTAAGCATCTGCCTTTGGCCCAGGTCATGATCACAGTGTCCTGGGATCAAGTCCCACATTGGGCTCCGAGTCTGCTCTCCCTCTGCCCCTCCCCCTGCTCCTGCTTGTGCTCTTTCTCTCTCTCTCTCTCTTGCGTGCGCGCATGCAAGCAAAAATAAAGAAATAAAGTCTTTAAAAAATTTTTGCTAAGGGTTAAACATGATATTGTGGTTATAAAAGAAGTGGTCCTTATTTTAGAAAGACACATGCTAAAGTATTTAGGGTTGAAGGATCATGGTGTTTACTACTCACTTTGGAAAAAATACACATGAAACAAAAATGTTAAAATGTTTTGATGCTAACTTATGGATAGATGAATGTTATATTCTCCTGGACTTTTAATTTTTCTATATATTTGAATTTTTTCTTAATAAAAAGTGAAAAACTATAAACTTCTAATAATTATAAAAGGATCAATAATTAATATAAATGGGTCAGTAATTAAGTATAAAGGCATTTGAAAAAATAGAATTTGGTGTCTTAAAATTACTGTGTATCAAATCTTCTACAATGGAAGGAACTAAAGCAATACATAGTGGGAAATTAAAATTTTAGTGCACATTCTAGAAATGAAAAAAAAAAAAAAGGAAAATGAATGCGCAAGGCATCTAACCAAAAAGGATAGAAAAAGAATAACAATAAGTGGAATAGAGGAAATAATAAAGGTAAAATCAAAATCTAGTAAAACAGAACACAAAGCATTAGTACAGGATCAATAGAACAATATCTGCTTAGACCAATGAAAAACAGAGGCAACAAGTCAGTAAGCTTAGGAATAAAAAGGGCTACACAACTGAGAATACAACAGATATTTAAAATAACAAATACTTCAGTATGAGCAACTTTATGGCAATAAATTTGAAACATTGGTAAAATGATCAATGTCCTAAAATTTAAAATAGAACATTTAATAAAGCTCACTCAAGAACCAAATCTTGAACAATTTCATAGATCAACTCCATAGGTGAAAAAAAAATTACTCATGTATAACCAATAGGCCGAGATTTTTTAAACCTCTTTGAGATATAATTCACATATCATAAAATTCACCCATTTAAAGTGCACAATTTCTTTATTTATAGCACATGCAGTTTGTGCGACCATCACTATCACTTAAGTTTAGAAGAGATTCATCACCCCAAAAAGAAACCCACAGTACCTATTAGCAGCCACTCCTCATTCTCTAGCCAGAGATAACTAGTAACCTATTTTCTATCCCCATCAAATTTGCCTATTCTGAACATTTCATATAAATACATCATACAGTATAAGACCTTTTGTGTTTGGCTTCTTTCACTTAGCATAATGTTTTCAAGATTTGTCCATGTTGTAGTATTTATCTGTATTTCATTTCTTCTTATTGCCAAATAATATTCCATTATAGGCATTTACCAATTTGTATTTATCCATTTATCAGTTAATGGACTTTCTGGCTGTTTCCACTCTGTGGCTATTGTAAACAATGCTGCTAAAAACCTTCATGTGCCAACTCTTGTGTGGACATAAGTTTTCTTTTCTCCTGTGTATATATGGAGGAATAGAATTTCTGGGTCCTATGATAACTATATTTATCATTTTGAAGAATTGGTGAACTGTGTTCCAAAGCAGCTATACCATTTAATTCCCATCAGCTATATAGGAAGGTTGCAATTTCTCCACATTTTCTCCAACATTCATTATTATTTATTATTGATTATAGCCATCCTAGTAGTATCAAGTGGTATTTTGTTGTGATTTTGATTTGCATTTTCTTAATGGCTAATATTGTTCTGTATCTTTTCATCTGCTTATTGGTCCTTTGTACATCATGTCTGGAGAATTTTTTTTTTTTTCAATTCCTATGCCCATTTTTAAATTGGGTTATTTGTCTTTTTATTGTTAAATTGTAGGCCCAACTTTTTTAATGGCATTTTTTACAAAATCTGAAAACAATACAAAAACTCTAATATCCCCATCTTACAGAAAGAGTTCTAGGAAGTAGAAATAGCAGGGAAGAGGATAAAGAAGGGGGAGTAATGGGGGAGAAAAGGAAGAGAAGAGGAGGAAAGACTTTTATGAGTTATCCAGAATGACCTTGATACTAAAAGAAAACATAGGTCATATAGGGAAAAAAACTAACAAATGTCTCAAAAATCCTAAATAAAACAATCTATCAATATAAAAAAATAATAGCCATGATAATGGTAATAATATGGTATGACCAAATAAGGTTTATCCTGTAATACAGAGGTGATTTGCCCCAGAAAAATCTATTAATTTCCAAAAACATATATTTTAGAAGATTTAAAAAAAGATATTTGAATAGTTGCTGAAAATTCTTGACATTCAACATTTACTCATGATTTAAAAACAAAAATCTTTCACAAACTAGGAATAGAAGGGAACTCTGTTAAGTTGTTAAAGGGTGTCTACCAAAAAATCTATAGCATGCATGATACTAAATGGTGAAATTTAAGGCATTTCCTTTAAGTTTTTGTTCTAGACAGTGATGCCCCATTACCACTTCTGTTCAATATTTTCTAGGTCTTAGAGCAATGACATAAAGAAACAAAAGGTATAAGAATGAGAAAGTAATGAACAAAACTATCATTATTTATAGTCAATATTATCTCCAGAGAAAACTGCAGAGAAACCAGAGGCAAATCATCAGGTATATGAAGATAGTAGCATGTTTACTCAATAAAAGAACTAAGATAGTGTCCTAAGAAAGGTGCCAAATTATTAAAAATATAACATTTTTAGAAGATCTCATTTAAAATAGTAAAATTTAGAAGGTATATAGGAATAAACACAAAGATGTGAAAATCTTTATAGTGACTACTTTATTGAAGGGCATAAGAGAAAACCTAAGCAACTAGGAAAACATACCGTAGTAGATCGAAATGCTCAATCTCCTGACTTAATCTTTAAATGTGAAACATTATCAATCAAAATCCCAGCACGTTTATACATTGAACTTTACCAGCTGATGGTGAAATTCTTACAAAAAAGAAGGCCAAAAATAACCAACTAATCTTTAAGAAGAGTGACTGCACTAACATCCAAAAAAGGGTCAGGCAACGTACTTTATAGTTAAACAAATAAGTGGGATCATTGCATCAATGAATACAAAGAGAGCTGAGAAACAGACCCACATATATGGGATTGAGGTGTAGGACAGATGACACCATGAGTTAGAGAGGAAAGGATTGACTATTGAAACAATGGCATCAGGTCCACTTTGTATCTGAATAAAAAAGACAAAATTAGAACCCTACCTCAGACCATTCACAAAATAATAAACTCAGATTAAAAACTAAATGTGTGAAAGAGAATAAAGCTGGAGGACAGACACTATCCAATTTTAAGACTTACTATAAAGCTACAGTAATCAAGACACTGTGGTATTTGTGAAAGGACAGACAGATCAATGGCACAGAATGGAGAGACCAGAAAAAAAAACCCATAAATACAATCAACTTATTTTTGACAAGAACAAAGGCAATACAACAGGGCAAAGATAATCTCTTCAAAAAATGGTGCTAAGACAACAGGACATTCATATATAATCAATCAACCTAGAAATAGACTTTATACCCTTCACAAAAATTAATACAAAATGGATCACAGACCTAAATTTAAAACAAAAAACTATTCAACTCTTAGATGATAATGTAGGGGAAAACCTAAATGAACTTAGGTACAGTGATACTTTTTAGATACAACACCAAAGACATAATTCATCAAAGAAATAATTGATAAGCTGGACTTCATTAAAATTAAAAATGTCTCTCTGTGAAATATATCAAAAAAGTGAGAAGACAAGCTACAGATTGGGAGAAAATATTTGTGAAAGATACATCTGATAAAAGACTAACCTAACATATACAAACAACACTTAAAACTCAACAATAAGATAACGATCCCATTAAAAACAGGCCAAAGATCTTAACAGATACTTCACCAAAGAAGATATACAGATGGCAAATAAGCATATGAAAAGATGCTCCACATCATGCCATCAAGGGAATGCAAATTAAAACAATAATGAGATACCACTATATATCTGTTAAAATGGCCAAAATCCAGTGACAATACCCCCCAGTGGTGAGGATGTGGAGCAACAGGAACTCTCACAAGTTAGTAGTGGAAATATAAAATAGTTGAGCCGATTTGGAAAATAGTTGGACAGTTTCTTACAGTTGGACATAATCTTACCATATGATCTAGCAGTTGTGTTCCTTGGTATTTACCCAAAAGAGTTGAAAACTTAGTGTCCACATAAAAACCTACACATGGATGTTTATAGCATCTTTGTTCATAACTGACAAAACTTGGAAGCAACCAACATGTCCTTTAGTAGGTGATTGGGTAGATAAGCCATGGTACATCCAGACAATGGGATATTACACAGCACTAAAAATGAACCATCAAGGGCGCCTGGGTGGCTCAGTTGGTTAAGCAACTGCCTTCAGCTCAGGTCGTGATCCTGGAGTCCCAGGATCGAGTCCCACATCAGGCTCCCCGCTCAGTGGGGAGTCTGCTTCTCCCTCTGACCCTCTCCCCTCTCATGCTCTCTCTCACTCTCTCTCTCTCAAATAAATAAATAAAATCTTTAAGGGCGCCTGGGTGGCTCAGTTGGTTAAGCGACTGCCTTTGGTTCAGGTCATGATCCTGGAGTCCCTGGATGGAGTCCCGCATCGGGCTCCCTGCTCGGCAGGGAGTCTGCTTCTCCCTCTGACCCTCCCCCCTCTCATGTGCTCTCTCTCATTCTCTCTCTCTCAAATAAATAAATAAAATCTTTAAAAAAAAAAATGAACCATCAAATTGTGAACAGACACAGAGTTACCTTAAGTGTATATTACCAAGTGGAAGAGGCCAATCTGAGAAGGCTATATATTGTTTGATTCCAATAATATGACATTCCGAAAAAGCCAAAACTATGGAAACAATAAAACAAAACCAATAAACAAACAAGAAATTGTTGTTCTTAGGAGCAAGGTGAGCAGGAGAAATGAATAAGCAGAGAGATGAACAGGAGAATTTTGACGGCAGTGAAAATACCCTGCATGACATTATAATGATGGATATGCCATTATACATTTGTCTGAACCCACAGAATGCACACCACCAAGAGTGAACCTAAGGTAAACTATGGACTCGGGGTGATTATGACATGTCAATGTAGATTCACTGTTGGTAAAAATATACCATTCTAGTGATTGGGGGGGTTATGCATCTGTGGGTGCAGAGGGAGTATGGGAAATCTCCATACATTCTTCTCAGTTTCATTGTAAACTTAAATCTGCTATTTAAAAAACTAAAGTCTAAAAAAAAACCTTCTGAATGTAAAAAGCAAATCTATAAAACTTTTTGAAGAATGCTTTGGAGAAAATGTTTATATTATTTCAGGATGCAAAGTAAAATGAAGTATTTCACTACATTGAATTATTCAAACTCTGTGGGGAAAAAAAATTACCATGAAGAAAAAGAAAAGTCAAGGCACAGTATCCTAATAAGAATCACTATCCCAAATTTATAAAGAACTACCAAGGAGTAGGAAACTTGTTTTAAAAATGGAAAGTATATGAATAGGCAGTTCACAGAAGAATTTAATAAATGGCAAAAACAAGTATTTTTTTTAAAGATTTTATTTATTTATTTGAGAGAGAGAATGAGAGAGAGAGAGAGAGAGAGCATGAGAGGGGGAGGGTCAGAGGGAGAAGCAGACTCCCTGCCGAGCAGGGAGCCTGATGCAGAACTCGATCCAGGGACTCCAGGATCATGACCTGAGCCGAAGGCAGTCGCTTAACCAACTGAGCCACCCAGGCGCCCCGGCAAAAACATGTATTAAAGTGCTAATATCATTACTTGGGAAATATAACCTGAAAGGGCAGTAAGATATTATGTCATGACTATCATAATCACAAAAAAATAATTACTGGTTACATCATGTGTTGGTGAGGATGTGTGGAAAAACAACTCTTCCACACTGCAGATCAGAACAGTTGGGACTTGGTGAAGTTCAAGTTACTCATGCTCTAAGACACGACAGCTCTATATCTATATACTTGCTCCGGGGAAAGTCTCACTACATATACACATGCACACTAGAAACATATGAAAACTCATATGTTAAGTCTCAAACATCAGTAGGTTCCTAAAGTAGAACTATAAAAAAAAAACCACGCTGATAATACAATAAAACCACAAATTAACGACCAAATTAAAAAATGAAAAAGCCCTTCTCCCTCCTGTGACTTGGAAAACTAACTTTTAAGCAACTCTCAAATGAAATAGAGTACTCAAAATGAACTTTAACCTTTTCTAAAATATAATGATAAAACAACTGGATGCGTTTAAAGCTGTGGTCAGAGAAAAATTATTAGCACATTGAACAGTAAAAATTTAAGGATATAAATAAATTCTCAGCTCAAAAGGCCAAAAAAGGAAAATTAATCAAGGAAAGTACAGGAAGGAGACAAGGGTAAGAGCAAAATGTATTGAAGTAGAGAACAGCAAAGTAATAAACCTAGTTAAGAAATCAAAATCCAGGTTGTTTCTCTTAAATGGACCCCTACATAATTCGATCCAAAAACAGGAAGAGGGAAAGAAAGCACAAATATACAAGATAAGAAACGACAATAGGAAATCACCACTGAAATAGGAAAAAAAATAAATAAATAAGAGGCTACTTTATAGATGTCATCTCTATGGAACTATATTTGAAAATATAGATAAAATGGAGTAATTTCTTTGGAAAAGACATTTACCAAAATTGGTTCTATTCAGGATAGAAAACTTAATCAGATAAACTTCTCTAAAAGAATAAAGAAAGTAATTAATATAGTATCCCAACCAAAAAAACTGTAGGCCCCTATCATTTCACTTGAGAATTCTAACAAATCCTCTAACAAATAAGATCATTCCAACGTTCCTTATATTTTTTTCCAGAATATGAAAAAGGAAGAAAAACCTTCTAATTATTTTTATAAAGCAGGTATATCCTTAACAGTTACTATGGACTGAATGTGTTCATTCACAGCAAATTCATATGTGGAAAGCCTCCCTCCAGATATGATGGTATTAAGAGATGGGGGCTTTGGGAGGTGGTCAGGATTAGATAAGGTCCTGAGGGTGAGCCCTCATTAATGGGATTACTGCTCTCATAAGCGTGGTGAGAGAGCTTGCTTCCTCCCCCAGCTCTCCACCATGTGAGGGTACCAGGAGGCTGAGGACACAAGAAATCAGCGATTTGCAACCCAGAAAGGGGGCCCTCACCAGAACTCAACCACACTGACACCCTGATTAGACTTTCAGCCTCCAGTACTGTGAGAAATTGATTTCTGTTGTTGATAAGCCACCAGGTTTATGCTATTTTGTTATAACAGCCAAAACTAAGAAAACAATTTCACCTGATTAAAGACAGTTAAAAAGTATTATAGACCAATGTCACTATTTTTCGATGCAAAAATGCTAAATAAATATAAGCAAGACAATGCAATACTACATTAAAAAATATACCATGACCAAAAGCCACTTGCATTTGGCTCAGTATTAATTAGTTAATATAATATACCACATTGCTAAATCTAGTAAGAATAACTGCATGAGTCTCTGCACAGATATTTTAAAAGACTTGACAAAATTTAACACCCTCCCTGATAAAAATTCAGAAAGACAGGAATTGATGTATTTTTTTCTTAACATGATTCAACACTATTCAACATTATAGTGTAGTCAATTAAGTCATACAAGATAAATCAAATAGAGCCTAAGAATTAGAGAAGAATAAAAACTATATTTTTAGATGACAGTAGTATGCCTGAAAAAATAATGTGAATCAACAATAAAATTAATTCAAACAATAAAAATTCAGGTTCACTAAAATTAACATACATAAATCAATCACCATCTTTTATACTAATAATAACCTGTTAGAGGGATAAGCTGTTATATAGAAAATCTCATTAATATTACCAACAGAGAAGATAAAATATTTAGGGAAAATCATAAGAAATGTTTAAAATCTGCACAAGGAAAGCTTTAAAACTCCTCAAAATCACCAAAGTGGACTTGAAAATATAGAAGGCCACCTTCACTCTGCTATGATACAATGACTCAGTATTATAAAAAATGTCACTTCTCTCTAAGTGACTTTATAAAGTGAACACAATTCCAATAAAAATACCAACAAGATTTTTTTGGAGCTAGACAAGTTCCTACTCAAGTTCTTATGAAAAAGTCTTGTAAGAATCACCACTAAGAAAAGCTATAATGAGAAAAATAGTTTACCGTGGAGTAAACATACTCTATATCTCCTGTAATAAAAACAGTGTGGTGCTGGTGCACGGAAAGACAAACAGGGCAGGAACGGACAGCAATGTCCAGGGAGAGCCCTGAGAACATGTGGAAATATACGATATAATAAAGACAGCATTTCAAATCACTGGTCAGCAATGGGCTTTTTGAATGAAGAACACTGCACAACTAATGGGCCATTTGACCAAAAAAGAACACCAAATTCACACTTCAAACCACACAGAGCATGAACTCCAAATAGATTCAGAATCTAAGTGTAATCTAAGTTGTATCTAAGTGTAATCTAAATTGTAATCTAAGTGTAATCTAAGGCCATACAAGAAATGCAGAAAACAGGTAACTTCTCTATAACCCGAGTGAAAGAAATGCTTACATAACAGTGACCCAAACAACAGATACAGTAAAGGATCAATAAATTTGACTATATAAAAATTTTTGATAGCATGTTATATTTGTTTTAATGGCTGCTATAAGAAATTATCACAAGTGCAGTGCCTTAAAACAATGCTGTTCCTACCTTACAGTTTTTGGTAGAATTCCAAGTGGTCTCACTGGTTTCAGATCAAGGTGTAGGGAACACTGCATTGCTTTCCAGAGGCTCTAGAGGAGAATCTGGTCCCTTGCCTGTTCTAGCTTCTTAGATGCTGTCCTCATTCCTTGGCTCATAGCCCTTTCCTCATTCTGCAAAGCCAGCAATGTTGTGGCTGTATGATCTTTTTTTCCAACCATATTGCCCTCTCACTATAGCCAAGACTGATTCTTAGTTTTGAAGGACCCACCTGAGTAATCCAGGAATATACGCTCCCTCTGAGGGCACTTAATCATAACTGCAAAGTACCTTTTGCTATGTAAAGAAATAATATATTTACAGATCCTGGGAATTAGGACATGGACATCTTTGGGGGCCATTGTTCTGCCTACCATGCATAGCAACACACACACACACACACACAAATAATCAAAAGACTACTAACATACCAAGAGAAAATGTTTGTTATAAATCATAAACAAAGGCTAATAACCCTAATATACAAAGAACTCTTAAAGTAAGGGGAAAATCTTAATAAAAAATTAGCAAAAGTTATGGACAATTCACAAAATGATGAGAAAGTGGCCTCTGAGCATATGGGAAGGTGTTCAAGTTCACTCATACTAGAGAAATGCAAATTACAACTACATTGAGATAGTTTCTCATCTATCAGAGTATACAAAATGCAGACATTCAAAAACTCATTCTGTTGGTGAGACCGTGCTTGAACACACATTCTCATATATTGCTGGTGAAAATTTGGCACAAATTTCCTGAAGGAAAATCTGTCAACATCTAACAAAACTTCATTTGCATTCACCATTTGAGTGAGCATTCTCACATTTTGGAGTTTACCCTGAAAGTACACTTCTAACAACACAAAAACACATAGCCACATTGGTTATTTAGCACCTTATTGTTGATAATTTTAAGTTGTTGCTGAAAAGGTCTCTTATCTTTGCTTCCATCTATTCCTTTTTTTTTTTTAAGATTTTATTTATTTGAGAGAAATAGAGCACATGCATGAGAGAGAGAGCATGAGCAGGGCGGGGAGAGGCAGAGGCAGAGGGAGAAGCAGGCTCCCCACAGATCAAGGAGCCTGATGCGGGACTCAATCCCAGGACCCCGGGATCATGACCTGAGCCGAAGGCAGACGCTTAACTGACTGAGCCACCCAGGCACCTCCCATCTGTTCCTTTTTATCCTTATATTATGGCTTGTCATGTCTTTCAGGTTGGCTCATAAACTATTTTGTAATATTTCATGGGAAGTTTCTGCACTGTATAATAGCACTGAATAAATGTCTGCTGATTTTTAAATTATTAGGGTTGAACAATCATTTTTTTATAGGAAGTTTCTTTTTGAAATAAAGCTCTCATATAACTAACACTATATGGCTTGTTAATTTTGGATTTATCCCAGATTAATTACTATTATACTCATTTTTGCTTACTTCTTACTGAGTTTCTATTTTATCACAGCCAGTCTTAATCAGAGAAACTTGGTTTCTTTAATAATTAAACCTCTGTGGCCAGGGCTGAATTAAGCCCAGCCACTCAAAGCAAGATTCCACAGGACTTCCCACACTCTTTCACTCACAACCAAGCAGACCCTTGTTTTAGGATAGCATTGTCATCATTAATAAAATATATAAATGGAATGCACTGAAGTAGTGCCTGGTTATTCTCCTGGGGCTTGTTAACAATACAAATAAATACCACTTAAAGATGAATGGCCTTTCATTAATCAATGCATTCATTCAACCATCATTTATTAAGCAGCTATTATATCAGATACTGTGCCAGTTCTTAAAATCAAGGTTATGGTCTGCCAGAAAAAGAAAAAAAGTACATGACTACATTTTCACAGCTTACTTTCTGTATTTTTTGTTTGTATTCAGATCCTTTCTTTAAGCTGTCTCCTGAAATCACTGTCTGTATTTCATATATTAGTATGTACATATGTATATATACACACATATATATTGGTATGTGTTTATATATGTATATAATGTGTATATCTGTCTCTATAATCCTGTATGCTACTTTCATTATCCCTCCCTTTATATTGAGCAACCTATTAGCAAAGCAGTAATGTACATGCAAGGAAGGGAGAGAATTGCCCTCTTGCACACATGTGCTTATTTCATTTTATTTATACCCACCAAATCAGTGCTCGCTGTGTAAGTGGGAAGGTGGAATACATTTCAACTAAACTTGCATGTAGGAAATCCATTTTCCACTCCTCTACCCTAGCATGGGGATAGCTTCTGTGGTTTTCTAACAACCTATAGAATGCAATCCTACAAAAATAATATAAACATATTTTTGAGAGGAACTCTAACAGAAAGTTAATAATGTGATATCTTTCTCACTAGATGCTCATATAATTTTACAAGGATCTTATTAATCCTCTTAATTTTTACTCGATGAGTCATGGGCTTAGATTTTTTAATGTTTCTCATCATAGAATCACAAAAGAATATGATTACTGAAAGGAACTTAATGCCATTTCTGCTTGCTTTATAGATGGGGAAATTGGGCTTACATATATTTAGGACCACACAAGGGACTCAAAGAGAGAATCAAAGCTGGCTGTGAGGTGTCCTTACCCACTTCCCACCCTGCGAGCCACCGGACTGGGAGGAGTTCGTGGTGCCCGCGGAGCTTAGCGGAGCATCTCTAAGCATGACTTAGAACGACATGGAAACACAAAATCAAATTTGTAATGACCTGCAGTCTTTACTTATTCAGGAGTTGGTATGGAGGGGGTTGTAAAACAACACAAGAAGATTTAAAAATTCACTTGAGATCAGGAACTGGCATCCACAGGTGAAATCTTGCCTATTTTCCTAAATAAAGTTTTACTGGAACACAGTCACACCCACTCACTTATGTACTGCCTGTGGCTGTTTTGAGCCACAGTTATTGAGTTGGGTAGCTGAGACAGGGACCATAAGGATACATCCAGGAAAGCCAAAAATATTTCCTGTCTGGCCCTTAACAAAAAACCTTTACTGACCCCTGCCCTAGATAATATTGCCCCTTTAACAAACTAATATCAACAAGAATAAATAGACTTAAAAAAAACTACTAATGATCATAATTTTGAGTTGTACTTTGAAACAACTATGGTAATTAAGTACATGTTATAAATTCTAATGAGCCCTCAAGTTTCTGTTCCAAGTTGCTCTCCAGCGTATACATTCCTGTGGAATGTTACTGACATTCCTTTTTTAATAATAAGAATAGGAGTCATTTTAACTAATTAAATTTTAAAAATTAAACCTAAATTAACTTTTTTATAGCCAGCAATAACTACAGCTAAGATGACTCCCAGATAATTAAAATACAGTGTTCCTAATGAATGGATACCCACTACAACTTTCTTTACAAAGATAATTATAGTTGCCTATATAGTTTCATCCTGTCCTTTGTGCATTCAAGATTATTTTATTTTCCCAAAATGTAAGCATGGACTTTTTTCAGTGTACTTATTTTTTCTGAATTCAGAATACAACACTTATCAAAGTTTTAAATGACCTGTAAAATCCTAAAATTGCATAACTACTATTTGGGCAATAATAGTAAATTCAAAGAAATATTGAGAACTGGTCCCAGACTTTCTTATGAAAGAAACAGAATTTTGAGACATATTTTGGAAATATTTTGGGCATAAGATAAAGGGAAAAACCAAAGCTGAGATTGACACATAGGGATTGAAATAAAGTAGAACCATAATAAATTATTAATTTTTAGGAAATATATTCTGGGCACTAGAGAGAATCTCTTCTGCCTTTATACTATTTTGGCCTGTATATGAAGTCAGGATAGGCTAGGTTATACTATGGTAACAAACAATCCCCAGATATCCTTGGCTTGAAATGAAAGCTTACTTCTTCTTCACACTACATGTTGGCAATGGCCTTTGTGCAGTCATTCTATGATCCTAGCTTTATAATGAATCATCAGGCTGAGCACTGATGGCTGGCACAGCAGAGCAAATGAACACATTGGAGGGTTGCACATCCATAATTAAATGCTTCAACTTGGAATGTTACTTTTGCTAGCAACTCATTGGTCAGAATGAGTCACATGACCCCTCCAAACCACAAGGGAACAGGCGTTGCAATTCTACAATGCGCCTATAAGGGATAGAGCTGGAAATATTTATTAACAACTCACTGAACGTTTAATGATTAAGGACCCAACCCTTGAGCCAAACTAGCTAATGGTCTGTGCTTCACATTCCTCATTGGTAAAATGAGAATACTAAACCTCAGAATTGTGAGGATTAAATGAGTTAAATACTTGTAAAGAGCTTTGAAGAGTACTGGCATAAAGTGTTATTGGTGGCTTTATTCCAAGCTTTGTACTTGCCACACTGCTCTTCAGAGTCAAAACAGAGGAGAACTGTCTTAGAAATGCTGACTTGGGCCCAGCAGGGACACTATGAAAAGTATTCTGGAGGAAAAAAAAACATGATCAAACGAAAGAAATCAAAATGCTAGGTGTTCCTTCGACATATATTGATCCAAGAGGCAGGAGACAAGCCATTAGTGGGGTAATGATTCGCAGAAGCTAGTGTAACAGGGGGACAAAGACACCAAAAACTGACAGTAGGTCTTAAGAAATATGAAGGCCAGAAAATGAATATAGGGTGTGAACATGTATGGACATGGTAAGTAGAGGATACTGGATAGGGCTATTCTACAGTATACATATTTGGGGAATGCATTATATGAATGGAATCCCTTCCAATGTGTGGTTTACAAGACTTCCATCAGGCTGAAAATGAGAGTAAAAATAGAAGACTCTGACTAGCGAGAGCAAAGGCAATAATGCAAGAGGAGAAATGGGAATGAAGAGGAAATGAACCAAGAATCCATGTCCAGGAAATGTAGTCAGAGAGCTCCTCTCCTATACAGAAATGCAGCAAGTGGTAGACTGATGGCAATGTTCATTCCTATCAGAACTCCCATTGCCTCAGCCCTGGAAAGTGTGATTGCTCTGAATCCATGACACATGACTATCTACCCCTGACAACTCATGATGACCATGTATCCACATGCATTCAAACAATCCTGGCCCATTATGCACCAGGTGAAGAGACGAACAGACATGATTTCCTCTTCCAGTAGCTTACTGGTTAATGAGGGAGCCAGAGAAGTTATTAACCCACTTGTAACATAAATCAGAATGAAGGAAGTTCTGCACCGCATTCACATGTCAAATTTTGTGGGACTACAGAAGATGGAACAGCCCATTTTCAGTACAGAATCAGGAACTGCTTTTGGGAGGAGATGGCACTGTAACTGAGATTTTTAAAAAGAAGAGGGATATAAAGTTGGACGATGTAATGAATACCAAAGTAATGGAATATCATGAGCATCCATGAAAATATGGACCATGTAGACCATTTGGAGTGGGTAGAGGAGCAATATGTTTAAAAGAGAAAAAGGAGTTTTGTCTGTTTTTCTACCCCCAAGTTCAGTGACACACTTTATAAGGTCTCATTCCTCAATTTGTTTATATTTATAAACTTTTCTGTTTTTCCTTCCCCCAAATATTAAAAATTTTAAATGGCTATTTGATCTGAATTTTATTTCAGAAATCTTTCAGTGTAAGCTCTGTGTTTTCCTATAGAGTCACAAATTCAAAAGACCTAAGGGCTGAGAAGAAATTTCAGCTCAGATTACAGCTTTACAGATCAAAGTCTAGTGACCAAATGACTTACCTGTGGTTACAGAGTAGCAGACTCAAGACTAGAATTCCTATCATAATACTGAATACTGTTTGATGCTTTAGAAGATAAAAGAATCAAGAAAACAAAACATGATTCTGAAGCTACTCTTGTGGTTTTTCTGTGGGCATTCTGTGTCAGAAGCAAAGTGACTTATATCTATGAGGTTATAAATAATATGCATAGCATGAAATGGAATTATTCATTAAACCCTCAAACGTCTAATAGAGGGGTCACCTCTTGAAGCTTGTGTGTGTTTAAGCCAAATAAAAGGAAGTCCTATTCCACAAATTAGGGATTAAATTTATGGAATTTATTACCCAACAAGAGGTGGGAGAGGTTAGAAATACAAATAGATGTTAAGTGGCTTGTATAAATTAATGACAGGCCCATCATAGTTAATAAGAAAAAATGCCATGTTTGGGTCATGTTATGGATGTTTGAAGTTAATATCAAAGACGCCCTGCTTGCCGGCTCCACGTAAAGACAGAGATGGCACTAGGGCCATGAGGCTCCCTGACAATTTTTGCTTCCATTTGTGAAAGCCTCTAATACTGTATTTCGGATGCCATGAGAAACTGCCAGCTTTGTGAATAGAAGATGGACATTCAAGAAACCAATCTTTGATGATACATTAAGCAAAGCCAACTGTATCTGAAGTATCTCATTCCCAAACAGAAGTATATAGGGTATTTTTACATTCCAACTTTACAGGAAGAATCAGGTCTTGGAAATCCCATGAGGAAGTTTTCCTAAGGATTTATCCACACTTTGGTCTCTGGTTTGCTCAAATGAAAAGCAGGAAACCTTCCAGACATTTTGAACCTCTGACCTTTCTGTGGTTTTCCCATCAAGACCTGCAAACATCGATGCAGCTATTCAAATACCTCTTCTCACTGCATTATAGCATGGCCGTATAGTATCCCTATATCTAGGACACTTCCATTTCCAGCCCATTATCAAATGAGTTTAACTGCATGCTCCTTAGGAAAAAAGAAGATCTCACTGGCTCACAAGTGTAGAAACCCAGTGTCATGGATACCTACCTGGTTTTCAAAATGATTTTTCCCAAGCTACCCTAACTGACCCTTCCCAAATGTTTCCAGTTGACAAGTGAACCAGCTTTTGCCTTTCACCCAGTCTCAGCTCATGCCTTCACTTTGACAATATTGGGATATCCACATCTGACAACAGTCTTGGCTAATTAATTTACTCCAATATCTAGCAGCCATTTGACAGGAAAAATAATCTACACGGTATTTATTGCAAAATCTTCACTATTGTGACAAAGATGAATGCAAACTTCACACAATCATTTTTCAACCGTTATCCAAACTTGAAAAAGGTTTTCAAATGTTAACTTCAAAATTATGATGAGGAAGATAATGGTCCTACTTTAAAACTGCCTGGAAATGGAACTTCTCTAACAATACTTAACATTGAGTCAGAAAAATAAACTTGCTTACTAACATAGTAAATGGGCCAGAAATAAATCTATCAGAGATTTTGGGGGGGGGGGGGGGGGGGGGGAAGGGGGGGCCACACAAAGAAGGGGCAGTGGAATTGAATTTACAAAATAAATGAAACTTTTAACATAGTGTATCTTCAAAAAGCACTATCTTCTTTTGTGAAATGTACATATCACTGTCATAATATGGTTGAAACTGGAAAAATCTAGAGACCATGAGAAACACCTACAACACTCCACTCTAATCTCTGTCTCCAGCAAAAAAAAATCCAGTAGTTCCATTCACTTTGAAGCACTCTCAATAAGTACTTTCTCATGAGGTTTGTTTCTTCTTTCTAGTATTATCCTCCCTGATAATCCTTAACCTTGGGATTTTAACTGTTAAATTAATAATTGTTCATTTCAGTGATGATCTGAAACTCACTCCCTTCTCCCTTCTGAAGGCCAGAGTAATTGGCCAATAAAAGTTCCACCAAAGTCAGGAATGACCTAATTTACTTGTAATTATTAATTGTGCTCTGACCTCTTAACCATAAAGCCTTGGCATTGGAAAAATGAAGATGTGAAACAGGACATGGTAATTTAAAAAATCAGGGAATAAAGGAGTGGTGGAGGAAAAGAGAACAGATTTTCTAAATTTAAAACACTCTTTGCCCTTTCTTAAAATAATGATTTATATTCTTTGAGTCTGCAAGAGAGTAATTGGATATGCATGATGCAATGCTGGAATTTTAGGTATTTTGCCTAAAGGTTATTAACAATTAGTACCACTGGGTGGGGGGAATCATAAAGTTAAAATAACAACCCTCTCTCAAAGGATGACTGAAACTAGACTTGTAATCTGGTCATAATAAAATATATTATGTTTAGATTAGAGCCCCATATGTTAAGAGGAAAACTGACGAACTAGAATAAGTCCAGTAGGTGGCCATGATTAATTGGGGCCTGAGAAGTGAGTTGTACAAGGAGCCCAAGGAAGAACCTACGTCGCTTTCTTTTGGAAAAGTGAACACTGAGGCCAAACATGTAAAAGGGTCTTCAGATATATAAAAGGGATGGTACACAGAAGAGGAAATAGTCCTTACAAGTTGAGCAACTGATGGCAACATTGGAGCTGGAGTGTAAGAGGCAGATGATGAGCCACCTTGCGTGAAGGGGTGGCTGGCCTCTTCCTGTCCAGTGTAGCGGAATCCACTCCATCCAACATCAGACGGATGGTCTCTCAGCTTGTGCTTTGGCGCTTGTAGAGGTACAAAGCTCACTATCTCAAGAACACCCTCCTCCACATCAGAGGCTAGACGCATCAGAACATTCCCTTCTAGTGCTGAGTTGCCAACTCTCAGGTTCTCACTTCGACAGCTAGGTAACCAGTTCTGTCCTCATGAACATCTCAGGAGGTGGCTATAACCCCTTCTCCACAAGGCAACTCACTGGAGTTTTCAAACAATTAGAGGTCTGTCTTTTAGTTTTCTCCGTGTCAACATCCCTAATTTCTCTCACCATTATTATTTTGCACATCATGTCATTCTAGTCACTGGCCTTCTGGACATTCGCTGGTTTGTAATGTCCTCAGATGACATCTGAAATAAATATTCTTGATATAGTTAGTGTAGCAAGAGTACCACATAGGACTTCTAATTGCTCTGTTCAAGAGAATCAGTTAGTATGTGTTAGCTGAATACTTAGGTTCGACCTAAGCTAACCACCATTTAATAAATAACAGAAGTGGAAAGCCAGGCACTGGCAATATTTGTACAGTTAAGATTAAAGTGCATGGAATAATTCTGAAGTTTTTTATAAGATGTAAATCATTATGTGTACATGTGTGGTATAGTCCCAAGTTAAGGGCGGATTAGAAAAAAAAAAAAAAAATGGAGCCCAGGCAGCCTGAGGAATCCACATGAGGAGTTACAGATGAGGAAGACCTAAGGTGTACTTTGAAGGCTGGGAACAACTTGTCTGAAATGGAGACATGAACAATGAGAGAGAGTGTTTCCTTCTTTCAGGAAGGGAAATGGTCACTTTGCCCTCAGCAATCCTACGCATCTATCGCTTCTCCCCCAACCTCATCTAGCTCTTCAGTAATAGGAATAATCAGTAAAAAGGAGGCCGGGGTTGGGAGGGACAGGCATGGCTAGACTTAGAAATATTTAGATTTATACCATACCATTTCCAATAGTACTTTCTTTCTTCCATTCAACTTTTGGGTATTCATCTGAGAAAATGAAAACATTAATTTGAAAAGATATATTTACCCCTATGTTCACTGAAGCATGAGTTACAATAGCCAAGATATGGAAGCAACCTAAGGGAATACTGATGGATGAATGGATACATAAGATATATATTCATGTATATCAGCTATGGAATATTACTTAATCATAAAAAAAGAATGAGGCCTTGCCATTTGTGACAACATGGTTGGACCTAAAGGGCATTATGCTAAGTGAAATAAGTCAGACGGAGAAAGCCATATACCTTATGATCCCACTTACTGTAGAATCTAAAAAAAAAAAACAAAACAAAAACAAAACAGAAACACACACTCACAAATACAGAAAACAAACTGGTGGTTGCCAGGGGGTGAGGGGTGCAGGGAACAGGTGAGGTTGGTGGAAGGGGACAAGTGGTACAAACTTCCAGTTACGAAATAAGTCATGGAAAGTAATGTTCAGCCTAAGGTATAGAGTCAATAATATTCTAATAACTTTAAATGGCGACAGACGATAAGTAGACCCTACCTTGGCGATCACGTCATAACGTATAAAAGTATCAAATCACTCTGTTATACACCTGAAACTAATATAGGGTTGTATGTCAATTACAACTCAATAGAAAATAGTGAGGAAATAAATACGCTTGACTTCGCTAAAAAATGTCCAGGACTCTGATTTCCACAGGTATCTAATCTGGCAATCTATTCCTTGGTGAGATACTATGAGGAACTAAGAGAGTAATGTTAGGGTGCTCATCAGGTGGCAAGTACAGATTTCAGGGGTGATTTTCTGGATACCCAATTTCCTTTATTTCAAGCATGAGAATTCTCAGCAGTCCAGTGGGAAAAGTATTTTTGGATAGATGTGACTTTTGGTATGTTTTAAATTATATCATCTTGGTAACAAATGGTCCCAAAGGCCGACGTCCTAAATTGTGTATCTGATTCAAAGAATTTCTCCTCTAGAGTGGCCTTCTGTAACTGGCCCCATATATATCTTCATTTCCAAAGCAAAGATACAGGAAAAATCAATTAGACAATAAAAATGAATAAATCCAGGTAAATACACATTCTGGCTTTCAATGATCCAGTGAGTCTGTGAATCTCCAGGGACTACTGAAGAGACATCATAAGACAATTCAATTTCCCTTGATAGGGACCATACCCCAGAGTTGCTTTTTTTTTTTTTTAATTTTAATATTGTGCAATTGACTTTTTTTTATATACCATGCTGTGCTCAGAGCCTCTGTGGAAACTTAAACATTATTCAACAGGACAATTTCCTGAAAAACCCTTTGAAAGTGGTCACAGACTCTTAACCCTGCTCTGGTGCCCTGGGTCTGCCAGCATGCTGTTTTATTACCTTTGGAAGATTCCATGCCAAAACACAGCCTAAGAGTTAGAGCTGAAAGAAAACGAGGCCCATAAAAATCATTTGCTGCCTTCTTTCAGGAAGGGAAATGGTCACTTTGCCCTCAGTAATCCTGCGCATCTATCGCTTCTCTCCCAACCTCATCTAGCTCTTCAGTTGGCCTATAAGATAATTGGTAAGAATTATAGATTGTGAACTCTCAGGAAAGGACTGCCAAACTCACTTATTTTACCCCTTTCTGATATCAATGGGAAACCCAGCCCCCCAAATGCCTAAATGACTGTCCCAGGACCACACAGCAAGTGGCAGCATCATGACCTGAACTATACACTGCAAGCAATAAACCAGGGATGCTCTTTTACAAACTTCCTGACAGTACAGTGTAGTCAGCAAACCATCTGAACAGAGACCCTGATTGTACTGCTGAGCCCCCAAATGCCAGCCCCAGCGAGAGGAGATATCATATTTTAGAACAGAGCGTGTCCCTTATTTGTAATTACATTATCTAAAGCACTTAGCTAAGAACATGGCAATTTCCTTTTAGTTGTTGGTTGTTCTCTTTTGCCACCTTCCCTTATTTCCCTCCGCTGTTTTCCCTGCCATGAATTCTTTGGAAATTCATGCTCGGTTAGGCAGTCTATGTCACTCTTACTTATGCTGAACTCTACTCTGACTTCAAAGTGTCTGTCTTAATGAAATGCTTACAACCCTCTCTGCAAACACCCCATTTCTAGCCTTTCAGATCAAGCCCTGATTCTGTTTTAAAAAGTGACTCGATGCCTCTAACATTTTTCTATAATTCATTTTACACAAGCTGGAAAAGAAATAAATGCTTGTTATTTCAGGTATTGATTTTTATCGTGGATTTTTTTAACCCATCATAATCTCTTAATTCTTTTCTTTCAAAATAACAAGATATTCTTTCATTGCTTCTATTGATAAGGTTATTTGCAGCTCAAGATGCAATTGGTAGCTAAAGGGGGGCAGAAATACCAATTTAGAGCCCTTCCCAGGCTGTGCACCCATCCTACAGACATGACATACCTTAAAACTTCTTACCGTATGATTGCATCTTGAAAGAAGCATAAAATAAATGCCTAGTGAAACAAGCACCCTTCCCAATATCTATCACTAACAACACATGCCCATCTTTATTAAGTGTCCCCATCTTTAACTTTCTAAGAGTAACTGTCTTTAAATTGTGTCCCCTATAGCATTTGTACACTATAGAGACTGATGACTTTTTACTAAGCTTCTTGACTTTTTTTCTTGCCTGGACTTACAAAGAGAGCTGAGCTCATCCCTAATGAACATATAAGCCTTTAGTAATTCCTCTTCTTGAATCATCATTAATCCCTTCCATGGATAGAAAAGTAATTTGAGTGTCGATAATGTGCTAAGTCACTAAGTTGCAGAGGTGACTAAAATGCTTCCAGTTGTCCCTTTGGTTTTGAGGTAAATGAAGCTTCATGTTTGAAGTTTTAGGTCTTAAGCTAAGTGCTATGAGAGACAGGAGAA
This sequence comes from Mirounga leonina, assembly GCF_011800145.1. Classification (NCBI taxonomy): domain Eukaryota; kingdom Metazoa; phylum Chordata; class Mammalia; order Carnivora; family Phocidae; genus Mirounga; species Mirounga leonina. The sequence goes on along the minus strand of NW_023270377.1, from coordinate 94,193,087 downwards.
GGAGAAGACCTGGTTCCACAGGCCACAGACCCGAGGAATATGACTGGCCCTCATGAGAAAATTAGACAATAAGCATGTGTGAATGAGAACTACCTGAGTGGAACCAGTATAGTGGTCATTGAAGGTGAGGATAGAGCCACTATTCCATGTCTAGAATATTCTGCTGAAGCGTTGTCCTCCTTAATTGGACTAGGCGGGAATAAAACCCCAAGCATCCCTAGGGTCTAAATGAGAGATCTCCCCTACTAATAAAATTGGATTAATAGAGTAATGCAGAGCTGAGAGCCACAGTGGTCTTTCTCTCGCAGGCACATGGTGATTGCCGGTGAAAATCTAAGATTATCTCCACAGAGAGTACATGTACGATACTCAAATCAGTGAGCGTTCAGTAAAGAGCGAACGCCAGAGCAGCAAGTCAGTCAGGTTTCCATAAAGCAATCTCCTGAGGGCTCCTGGGCCATGAGACCAGCCAGAGGTGGCCAACCTCCACCAACCCTGCAAGAGACGTTCGCATCTTAGAAGTTCTCTCTGCCCTGACATACCTAGATATGCCTCTACCAACTCCTTTACAATTTCAACTTATTCCTGGTTCTTTGATCCCAGGGTGCATTTCCATCCTCAGCTCTTTGTTGGATTATTTATGAGGTCTAATTTGTAATTCAAAAGTATTCAATGTGCTACAGAGAGAGAAAAAAAATTAGTTTGTATTTCCTCTTTTCACAGAGGCCCAGACAGCTCTCCCCAGAATTGGAGGAGAACTTCCTGCTTGCTGCCAGGCCTCTAAATACAGAGGGTCAAGGGGTGTCTGTGTGGCTCAGCTGGTTAAGGGGTCGACTCTTGATTTCAGCTCAGGTCATGATCTCATCAGAGTCCTGAGATCGAGCCCTGCGTAGGGCTCCACGCTCAGCATGGAGCCTGCTGGAGATTCTCTCTCTTCCTCTGCCTTCACCTTCTGCCCTCTCTCTCTCTCTCTCTCTCTGTGTCTTTCAAATAAATAAATCTTAAAAAAAATAAATATAGAAGATCAAAAAGAATGGGGGGGTAAGCAAATAAAAAAAGAAAAAGAATAAAAAAAGAAAAAAAATTACTTTCAACTCCAGAGTTGCCCATATAGAAATACATAGAGTTATATCCTAATAATCAATTTCTTAAAAAAAAAAAACCACAAGTATGCTCAAACACTAACAAATCAGTGATTTTTTTTCCATTAAAACTAAAATTAAATAGAAGGCCAGGGTAAATTAGGCATTTCATCCTTCCTTCCGCAGAAAAAGACACTTTATCACTTCTTACTGTGGGTGTACTTCAGCCTCAACACATGCATTTGTATCGAATGGGTCATTTATATTGTTGCCTGCTGGAGTTTTTCTCCTTTCAACTTAGCAGGGAATATTTGGGATCTTTATTACTCTAAATAAATCTCTAAAACGTCTCTCGCTTGAGGCTCCTTATTTAATTTCAGATAAATAAATCACATTAGGTTCCTGGCCATCCTAGTAAGATAAGCATGGACCTAAAAATAGCAAATTGTTTGAAGCCAAATATCTTCAGATTAAATAAGGGCAAACGTCCCTGGATGACCCCCAAATCTGAATGACATTAAAATATTTGGGGGGATTTTGAGAGTGTTTCTTGAAGGACATGAACCCATTTAAACGAGCAGTAGAATATTTTCAAAGCATCCATGGACCCGCTTGTACAACATGGTTCAACTCAAGCTTCCCACGGCAGCAATAAATCCATCTTTAAAGTGGGGATGCTTCCCCAGTTATCTTAGAGGGAAATTTTATATCTTTGTAGATTCATCTAATGCCTTCAACTACACTGTGCTTTATTAACTATAAAAAGTTCCTGACCTGAATTTCTCATCATCTTATATACAGTTATACTCTCAAGTCTTAAAGGCAGTTCAAATCACATGGGTTCAGTAACTGATTCTTCCTTTGCCCTCACGCCTTCAGATCTGTTCCTCCTCAGGAGTCAGATCAAACACACCCTCCTCAGGGAAGCCTCTGGATTTCTGAAGGACAGTCTCCTAAAAGCTATTTTGCAGATTCCTCCAACTAGCCCCACAGAATGATCTTGACAAATATATGTGAATTTTCTTTCAAACACAATTTGGAGTGAAGAGAAGGGGATGAGACCCATAAGGTTTTAAAGAGTCTATTTAAAATATTTATGAGGTTGGGGTGCCTGGGTGGCTCAGTCGTTAAGCGTCTGCCTTCGGCTCAGGTCATGATCCCAGGGTCCTGGGATTGAGCCCCATGTCCGGCTCCCTGCTCAGCGGGAAGCCTGCTTCTTCTTCTCCCACTCTCCCTGCTTGTGTTCCCTCTCTCGCTGTCTCTCTCTCTGTCAAAAAATAAATAAAATCTTAAAAAAAAATAAAATATTTACAAGGTTGGGACCTAAATATACCTTCTCTGCTGGATTAGCATTGTCCTTTAATTTAAAGGATGGACAAATTTGATTTAAAAAAGGGGGGGGAATCATGTATATAAGGTGAATGTAGAGTTTTACTCTGGCATTTTCGATGCCTCCTCACCCCAGAAGACCTGAATTCAAATACCAGGCAACTCCATAAGTAGTTAAACATGCAGAACACATACAGGTCACCTAAATAAACTATAATGTGGATGAATCCTCAGGTACAAGGTCAATTATGAACCTGAGTGATCTTCCAGTTCAGTCAATCCAGATACATTTCTGGGCTTAGTTCTATTAGTCCCTTCTGCTACTAAACAAAAGTCACCTTAAAGACAAGAATGCCACCTTCCCCAGGGCTTCAGAGCTACAAGAGGCCGAAAGGCTTCCTGGCTCCTCTAAAGCACGAGCATCAGGCTAGAGTAAGCATCCTTTGGGATACGCCTCAGCCCACCAGCCCCCCTGTGCCCTGTCCAGAGATGACCTAACTGTTGAAGCATGTGGCAATACCCAGTTTCCAGAGCTCTGATTTATTCTCCCTTATGCTGGGCAAAGGGCATGACTTAGAGGCAATACTCTTATCTCGGCAGGGGTTTGAGACTGTCTGCATCTCTCAAACAACCCCTGGTGGGTAATTGAGAAGTGACATTGATGGGTTTCCAGGGTGGCCCTTGTGCTTACACTTGCCCTAGAATCCAGCTATGATTTAGAAATCCAGCCCAAGGGTTGAGAGGAGGGGGAAGATAATGTAAAGCGTGCTATCCCTGGTCTCCTTTGACCCCGGCAGAGTGAGACAGAGAGGTGCAGAGCTGGGAGACCATGTGCTCTTACTGAGTTGGCATAGCATGAGGTTTGCTTTCAGAGCTTTTATTGCTATTACAGAGCACTGAGCTCTCTCTGTTTGCTACACATTCTATTCCCCAGAGATAGCCTCTTTTTCTCCTGAAGGGATTTAGAAAACAAATCACAGTTCTTATTTTATTTGGTGTCCACCATTAAGAATTCATGCAGAGCAGTTTTACTTGTTGCCAATTAAGATCTCCCAGTGGAAGTCTATGATTACCGCAAAGGCAACCTGTTTAATGCTCGGCATCTCCTTAGTCTACATAAATTAACCCCATGAGGGTAGAGATGTGCTAATTCTTAAGATGCCTGGATAATTTGATTCTAAAATCCAAGATACATAGAGGATAAATCTCCAAGAGCTCTGGGCTTGACATTTCTCAGGGCATATGTGCTTCTGCTTCTTAATTCTATTTTACAACTCCAAGACAATTTCTAGATAACACACGAAGAAAGACTTCTCTTTTTCCAGGGATAGATAGAGTAAGAGCATGCAGTCTCTCAGTAAGCAGTTTTAATATCACTCACATTTTATAGAAACTGAGATTAGAGCTGAGATGAATTTTAGGCAGTTGCACCAATTATCCCCCCCAAAAAATGTGTAAATATATTGAAATTAGGGAAAACATGTATGAGTATTTGGGAGGTGGATCATTTCATTTCAGCATTCATTCTTAGATAAGTAGCATTTTGAATCATGGGAATAAAATACTTTTTGTCCATTTTTTCTCTTACCTCTTTTCTTAGAATAAGAATCACAGATAAGCCAGAAAGCAAAAGTAGAAGTTTATTTTAAAGAATTTTGGAAGCACAGAAGACCCCGAATCGCCAAAGCAATCTTCAGAAAGAACAAAGCTGAGGGTAGCACACTCTCAGATTTCAAAATACACTACAGAGTTGTAGTAATCAAAAAAATATGGTACTGGCGCAAAAACAGACACACGGATCAATGGAAGAGGATAGAGACCTCAGAAGTAAACCCATGTATTTATGGTCAATTAATCTATGACAAAGAAGGCAAGGATATACAATCTCTTCAATAAATGATGTTGGAAAAACTGGACAGCTACATGCAAAAGAACAAGACTGAACCACTTTCTTATACCGTACACAAAAATAAACTCAAAATGTTTTAAGGACCTAAATCTGAGTTCTGAAGCCATAAAACTCTCCTAAGAAAACAGGAAATAATCTCGTGGACACCATCCTTAGCAACATTTTTATGGTTATGCCTCTTTGTGCGAGGGGAACAAAAAAATAAAATAAAATAAACTACTGGGAGTCCACCGAAGTAAAAATCTTTGTACCGCAAAGGAAAACCATCCACAAAACAAAGAGTGACCCATTGAACAGAAGATACTTGCAAATGATATATCTGATACTGTGTTAATATCAAAAATATATTTTAAAAAAACTTACACAACTCAACACCAAAAAACCCCCAAATAATTTGATTAAAAATGGGGAGAGAACCTAAATGGACATTTTTCCAAAGAAGACATCCAGATAGCCAACAGACACATGAGAAGATGCTCAACATCACTCATCATCAGGGAAATGCAAATTAAAACCATAATGAGATATCACCTCATACCTGTCAGAATGGCTAAAATCAAAAGGAAATAACAAGTTTTGGTGAAAATGTAGGGAAAAGGGACCCCTCGTGAACTGCTGGTAGGAATGTAAATTGGTGCAAACACTGGAAAGCAGTATACAGGTTCTTCAAAAAATTGAAAATAGAAATACCATACGATCCAGTAATTCTACTACTGGATAGTAGAATTTCATTTACCCAAAGAAAACAAAAACACTAATTTAAAAAGATGCATGCACCCCTATGTTTATTGCAGCATGATTTACAATAGCCAAGATAAGGAAGCACCCTAAGTGTCCACTGATAAATAATATATGATTTTACACAGACACATACATACACATCCACACACACAGATACACTCTGAAATATTACTCAGCCACAAAAAATAATGAAATCTTGCCATGTGCTCCAACATGGGTGGACCTAGAGGGTAGTATGCTAACTGAGAAGTCAGAGAAAAATGAATACCATATGATTTTACTTATGTGTAGAATCTAAAAAATGAAACAAACAAAATAGAAACAGACTCCTACAGAGAACAAAATGGTGGTGGTCAGAGGGGATGGGAGATGGGTGAAAAGGTTAAAGGGATCAAGAGGTACAAACTTCATTTATAAAATAAATTAGTCATGGTATGTAAACACAGCATAGGGATTATAGTCATTAACATTGTAATAATGTTGTATGGTGACCAGTAGTAACTATACTTACCTGTGGTGAGCATTTTGCAAATGTATAGATTTGTTGAATCACTATGCTGTATACCTGAGACTAGTAACATTGTATGTCAACTATACTTAAATACAATGTTTTTGAAGTTTGGATACACTAAAATTATAATTTTATTGTTGGAAGGGGTAGGCCTTAGGGACTTTTATATCAGCCAGGGACCTATACATGGTTTTAAATTAGATATCTTACTCCCCCTGATGATGTAGGAAACCATCACTTGTCCCCTTGAGGAAGCAGAAGTTAAAAGCTTTACTAGGGCCAACATAGCTTGTAATCAATAGTTGTTTAGATTCTTGGAATTTGGTATTGAGGCTTGGGCTGCCCCTCAGGAAAATGGTGATGAACTAGAATTGTCTTTTCCTATATTTGCATTCCCCTTCTACTAACAACCTGGATTCCTCACACTATTAGCTGATCTTTAATTATAGTACCCATCCCAGTACCAGTGAATTAAAGGAAGAGGGAAGAAATAGTTACAACCATGTTTTTGTATATTTTGTTATTGAACTAGATAGATCACTATTTTCCAAAATACGTTTCTTGGAACTTTAGTCAGAATAGATGCTGCAAGAAAGATAGGATTTTTTTAAGAAGAAGAAGTTCTATTTTATATCCATTTGATATTCATAGCACATGTTAGCCATTTAAATGGCTTTGTGAAGTTCTAGAATTCAAACATTTTAAAACTTGGGTTCACCTAGTATATCTCAAATTTGACCACAGAGTGACTCATTTTAAAAATCTGTAACAGCTACCCAGGGTATTCATTTTCCTTGAAATGTGCTTAAGAAAATGCTCATAGATCATTTAGACCACTGGTCCTCAACAAGGAGGAAAGAGAATTCTGACTTCTAGAGAACATGTGGAAAATGTCTGGAGACGTTTTTGGTTGTCCCAACAGGGGGTTTGGTACTGGTATGTGGTTAGACAACTTATAAATGCACAGGAAAACATTACTCCCACCCCCCAAGGTCAAGAATGGTCTGGCCCCAAATATCAATAGTGCCTTGACTGAGAATCCCTAGCCTACATACAGCTTCTTCAAATAGGACTCCGATCTGGGATCTGTAGGCTAGTAGTTGGCACTTTGTATTCACCAGATCTTGTCATTTAATTTTGGCCATGTAAACCTTATTCTTTATGTACAGCCTATCGATAACACTGTCTCCAATTTGAGCTATGAAAATCTGAAATGAACACTTTGATATTGTCTGGCTGAGTTATTAGCAAGCCATTAGGTATTTCTGCTATTTTACTGGTTTCTACTTATGTTCTTGGAAGCTTTCTATGATATAGATATTAAATACTACAAAATGATCCAGCTGCATAATTAGAGCAAAATAAGATTAAACATGTATTTGCACATGTTACAGAAATGTATTATTTTAACCATCATGGGTTTCAAATAATCTTAGTGTTCAGTAATCTTAAATACTAGCTTTACTTATAGCCTCTTTTTACAGAAAAGGAAACTCATTCCAGAGATGATATCCCCATGGCCAGTTTGGGGAGGCCAGGCCAAGAGTCCAAGGCTCCAAAACTCGCAGACCTCTTTCCATTTCTATAGTATTATGCCGCTTCCATTTTTCACACTTAACTTCACATGTGACATGAAAGAGTCATTAACACCATAAATATTCATGAATTCAACGTGTATCTTCCAACTGTTTGTGTTTGTTCTAAACTCTTAATCTGAAGCTGCGAATGGATAAAGATTTCTGTCAAATGTTAGAAGAAAGTTTTTTTCTGCAGTTGTTTTCTTATGATTTTTCTTGTCAGTCAGATATATTTAGCCAAATCAGAAATGGTAGCAGATGATATAAAAAGCATTAGGTGTAAAAGAACCTTTTTCTCCTATTCTTAATGTTCCACATTAAAACAAATGAACAGGGGCGCCTGGGTGGCTCAGTCATTAAGCATCTGCCTTCGGCTCAGGTCATGATCCCAGGGTCCTGGGATCGAGCCCCGCATTGGGCTCCCTGCTCGGCGGGAAACCTGCTTCTCCCTCTCCCACCCCCTCTACTTGTGTTCCCTCTCTCGCTGTGTCTCTCTCTGTCAAATAAATAAATAAAATATTTAAAAAATAAAAAAATAAAACAAATGAACATAGAGAAATTTAGCCTCCCATTTCAACATCTACTAGTAAACTAGCTGTCCCTGGGGATGTTTATTTTTTGTCATCAAGCAGGGAGATGCTGAGCAAAGTAGGCCCATCCAGACTTATGCTCAAGTCCTACTCTAGGTTTTAGATTCTGACTCTACCTACTCAGATGAATTTACATGAGAGTTTTCTGTTGGTGTCAAAAAGTCTTTTGAGCTAAATGACTGCTCATTGCTAGACAGCTATATTTGAACTTCAAATTCCTTTGCAATCTGAAAACCAGAGAAAGGTTATAGGTCTATTTCAGTAGAATACTAAACAGGGCACCAAAATAACCAGTTATTCTGAGAGTATAATTAGGACAATATATTTGTGTCACAGCAGATGTTTATGCTATAAGAAACAACTACAACTTATTAAAGACTAGTAGCCGCCTCCATGAAAATAAGGAAAGACTTATTTTTTTGTATCCAATCTTGTAACAAATCTTCAATTGGTCCTATTCTCTCATCATTAAGCAAGTAGCAATAGTATGCCATGTGTCTATCACGCTTGTGATCAATCCTCAAACAACGTGGCCATAAATCAACGTGTCTAAGTTGTCTAAGTTACATGTAGGTTGAAATATAAATGGAAGGCCATCAGTAAAGATCAGCAGCAATGATAATAGCCCACTCCATGAAAACTGTAGCAACTATAAATCAAAGGCATAATACAAATCAGAAAAAACATTTATACTGACTTATGGGGACATTTGTTTAACTTCAGACAATCCAATTGTGCTTGAATATGTGACATGCTATTCCTATGATCCTCTGCACATCATAGATTGTACCCTAACTCAAGAAAGTATTTTAAAAATTTAATCATAACTGGAAAGAATTTCCCCACACTGCTCACTGTATGCTCACTGACACAGCCTTCACCCAAAAACAATTTGGCTAGAATTGCAGTTATGATATTGTACTAACCATCAGAAAGCCTATCACTTCAAGTCAGTCAAGATCTGTTTATAAAATATAATCAAGGATAATTTCATGATTCAATAAATAGTATATAAATCTGCTATTACTGGTTTTCATTTTCTTTTCAATACTACCCATTTCCATCTTCTCCCTGGTAGTTATTCTGACTATTCAAATGTCATTATTGCCCTTTATTGTTATTCAAATGAAGCTTTTTTTATTCTTATGTTAATCCCCATACATTACATCATTAGTTTTAGATGAAGTGTTCCATGATTCATTGTTTGTGCATAACACCCAGTGCTCCATGCAGAACGTGCCCTCCTCAATACCCACCACCAGGCTAACCCATCCTCCCACCCCCCTCCCCTCTAGAACCCTGTTTGTTTTTCAGAGTCCATCGTTTCTCATGGTTCGTCTACCCCTCCGATTTCCCCCGCTTCATTCTCAAATGAAGCTTTTTTATTAGATCCTCTGCCAGTATGTATAAAGCTTTGCTACTTCAGCAGCAATATTTCTATTTCTGAAGGAAAATAGAAGTGATAGCACACAAAATTCTGAGCTCTTACTTTATGTTAGGTTAAGTCTATGCCTGAAATTGGATTTTCATTTAATCCAATCCAAGAAGACCAAAAGGTTTTTATTAGCTATCTTATCAAAGGAGGAGAACATCGTTTTCCATGCAGGTTTTTTGGTTCAAAGACCCGCGAAACTCTACTCCTCCCCAATGATGTATAGAAGACACACTTACTGACCAAATTAAACTCTAATTTTTTTCATCAGATGGTATTCATCCTCTTTTGTGTATATTTTTTCTTTTAAAAGATAGGGAAAAACAAATATCCTATATAAATAGTTGGAAGTAAATGTTACATTTCATTTAAATAACCTTTTGCACCTTGGAGGAGATCTATGGGAAATCTAATCTGAAAGATACATAACTGTAAATACATTGTTGCTGGTTTTATTAATACAATACACTGGTTAACAAAAGAAAACTTTACCGACACCATTTATAGGTCTCAAAAACACATCTAACGGTATCACATAGAGGTATATAAAATTAACATATATGTCTGTTAGCAGCAAGCAGATTTAAAAATTATATACATTTGTTGTATCCTACTTATTCCATGCAGAGAAATAGAGGGTCTATTACTGTAAGCACAGATCTGTTCTTTAGCAGGGAAACTAATATGAAGGACAGAACAAACAGAATTATTAGGCACTTTGACTAAGAACTACAATCCTTCAGAGAAGACAAATTTCAAGGTTATTAGGATTTGTTATAAGATGCCTGAAGAAGGGGCAACATAGCCTGGTACAGAGACCAATGGTGATACATTTAAATGAGGTTGGGCAAGAAAGCCACAGGGTTAGCAAATCTTTACCCACCATCTCTGTGTACAGAGAGAGCACTCTCCTCCATGCTGCCAAGAGGTAAGAAATAAAGGACTTCAGGGGCTTACTGACCCTTGGGAGACAAAGCTAATTACATTAAACAATTCTGGTACAACATGAGCCATAATGTAATTAAGCCCTAGCATATTTAGCATGTTTATTCCAGATAACATGAGCTATAGTAATTTAGGAAAAGGAATAGCAGATCCCATAGGAGCACCTATGCAGAACATGATCACATGGACCCTAAAGATCTAGAAAATAACAACACAATCATTTTGATCAGCCTCAATTCCCAAGAGGCCCAGGGAACAAGAAATTTGAGAATATGCCTTTTCCAGTTTACCTGCACCAATGTTCTCCCATACCTTTCTTCACCGAGCATCAGAACCCAGGACATAGAACGAAAAACTAAACATGAGAGGCCTACAGAACACCATTCTTAAAATATTCTCCTTTAATATGAAGAGAAGCAGACATTTTAAGCAGCTGTATTCAACTTTTCAATCACAGAAAAAACTTAATCTTTAAGCAGGCAAGGGTCAGAGAAATTTGAATTCTAGTTCCCACAACATAAGTTTGTTATGTGGCCTTTGACAAATTAATTTCTTGACCTTGACAAAATGTCATGATTTCCACCATTCTCCCAGCTCTGAGCAGGTCCTTAACTCAAGGACAACTTCTGGCACTGCTGCTTCACTTTGATTAAGGGAATACAATTCTCTAAGGAGCCTCTGGTGACTTTTGCTTCCAAAGGTGCTTTTGACACCAAGTGTAAGAAGAGACACTTTGCCAACTCCCTGCCTCTGTGATCAACATGAAAGCTATCAAGGCTGCTCTGGGTTATAGGCATGGATTACACTCACCTCCATAGACTTCTGTGTTGCTCCTCGAGCTGAGTTAGAAGATGCTCAATGTATTTATTGGAGTCCATGTATTCCTGCACATGCAGACACACAAAGACAAATAAAGCCTCATTACAATAGTCACCAGAATTCGGACTATCTATCTTTTTAGGAAAGACTTTTGACAGGATAATCCCTGGTCCCTCTCAGTTCTAGGAGTCAATGCATCTGTAACTTATATGCAGAGTTCCTTGGAGATAAATATTTTCTCTATATCCTTGGATCATTCTATAAACAGAGAATTGGAATTATATAGAGTCAGCATAAAAATCCTCTTATTCACAAGAAAGCTAAATTCCATAGTCATCTACACTGTGGCCCATATATTCTACCATCTAAAAATAAGCAAGCCAAGGGCACCTGGGTGGCTCAGTCAGTTAAGTGTCTGACTCTTGATTTTGGCTCAGGTCATGATCTCAGGGTCCTGGGATCAAACCCCACGTAGGCCTCTGTGCTCAGCAGGGACTCTGCTTGAGGATTCTCTCTCTCCCTCTGCCTGCCCCCCACCCTCCACACTGTGAGCTCTCTCTCTCAAAATAAATAAATAAATCTTTAAAAAAAATAAGTAAGCCAATGTTGCTGTTGACCTTAGAAAAATAAGAATAAAGGAGACAAGACAAGTTTGATTACACTGGTCTTATGATAATTACTTACGAGTAAAAATGCTACTTTTGAACTACATAGAATGCTTGATATATTCTTTGGGCTTATTGTTTACATGGATGAAACATGTCCATTCCCCTTTATCTCCTTATATAAAAACATAGTCTAATTTGTTTTGGGGTTTTGGGTTTTTTGTTGTTATTGCTGTTTGTCAGTTTTTGGTTTTTGTCTCTTAGATAAAAACCTGGCTTCTAGGAAGATATGAAAGCAAGGTGTATTTTTTTAAATGTGTAAATTTTTGTCAATCAAACTGTATTTCTAAGAGACATTTCTGAAACATAAGGAATGCCTTTGTAACACAGATTTATAGAAGTCCATAGGTTATTAAATATGATTTTTTTAAAATTAGTGATTTCTGAGTGTGAGGCTCATATGCAATAGTTTCAGTTGCTAACTATGGAGCAAAATAAATTTTTGGTGATTGATTTCTTCTTGAACCTGATACTTCTTTCACTTTCTATTCGAACATCTAGCCTGCAGTCCTTTGTGTCTATAGTACATCTGCCATAGATGGACTAGTGTACAATGATTTCTATGTCAAGGTGCCCATGAAAGTTACTGTTTTGTTTCTTATGGATTTTTTTTTTTAAGATTTTATTTATTTATTTGACAGAGAGAGACATAGTGAGAGAGGGAACACAGCAGGCGGAGTGGGGGAGGGAGAAGCAGGCTTCCCGCTGAGCAGGAAGCCCGACACAGGACTCGATCCCAGGACCCTGGGATCATGACCTGAGCCGAAGGCAGACGCTTAACAACTGAGCCACCCAGGCACCCCTGCTTCTTATGGATTTGAGATAAACTGAGAACTTTGATTAATACTGATTCTTTCTGAAATAGATTTGTTTTGATTAAGTGCTGTTTATAATCTACTGCTCTTAAATGTCTTATAATGGGGAGAGTGGAAACTACAGAGTAAGAATTGACCTGATATTATGGAAAAATCCCTTTCCTGAGTTTCTGGACCTGGATCTACCCATTTAGCCTTTATACTTTCTACAATATTTCAGTTAGGCTAGACAGCGCACCACATCTTTACCTAGCTAAAACTGCTATTCTCTAACAGTATAACTTCGTTGTAGATAGTTAGCTAAAGAGTTTTATTCTTATTAAATAATATTCTTCTTCAGGTTAATTATTTAAATGAGACCATTAGGCATATGAAAACCAAGGCAGAAATCTGTTAATGCAGGAAGTTATAATAGTTTGTATCTATGCTATTAGTATCCTGATCAAGATTTAAAGAAGATTTAGGACACTCAAAGTTATCAAAGACATTACTTTTCAAATACATCCATCAACATGTTTTAAACACTGTTTCCAATTAGAAACAAATACATAAATCTCAAAGTCATTCATCCATTCTTTATTCAATTGTTTTTCAAAATGTATTATACTCCAAATGCTATTCTAAATTTGCTTCATAGAGTAATAACCAAGAGGGCAGAAGTTCCTGCTCTCAAAGAGCTTATAGTCCTCAGAGGAAGACATAACAAATGAACACATTGGCTCCTGAGCGCTGATATGCTATGAAGGAAACACACTGGGGATGAGAGAATCTAAATGAGGAAGGGGCACCTCCCTTACATAAAGTGGTTGGATGGCGACTCCAGGCAAATGATATTAAGCTAAGACTTGGAAGAGAAAAAGGAGGTAAGCATATAGGGAAAAGAGGGATGAGGGAAAGGAAACATCTGCAAAGACCCCAATATGCGGTGCTTGAGGAACAGAAAGGAATCCAGTGGGGCTAGGTGCAGAGCGACTGGAGTGTGGAGTCTAAAATACAGCTGGTGAGCTAAGCAGGGCCAAATCATGAACAAGCTCTGGAAAACGGTTTCGACTAAAACCAATGGATTTGTTATTTTGCTCACTCTTCTTAGCTCAAGCCAGCGGATGAAGCTGAAAGGTATGAAGACTATAGATAGGATCTTCGGATCAAGATTTAGGTTCAAATCCTGGTTTGGGTACTTACTAGCTCTGTTCCCTAGGTAAAATCGTTTAATCTCTCTAAGCCTTATTTCCTTCATCTTCAGAAAGAGAATTAACAGTCAATTTACAGAGGTGTTATAAGAATTTAATAGTTTAAGTAAGCATGTATTATAGTGTCTGCCAAGCAGTAAGCAGGGCCTTTGTCATAATGACACTCACCTCTTCTCACAGCCAAATTACTTCACAACATGAAGGTAATATCCATTTTCTCTAATCTTACCCAATATCAAGAGTTTTAAGCATTTGTGGGGCGCCTGGGTGGCTCAGCCGTTAACCATCTGCCTCCGGCTCAGGTCATGATCCCAGGGTCCTGGGATCGAGCCCCGCATCGGGCTCCCTGCTCGGCGGGAAGCCTGCTTCTCCCTCCCCCTCTCCCCCTGCTTGTGTTCCGCCTCTTGCTGTCTCTCTCTCTGTCAAATAAATAAATAAATAAATAAAAATCTTTAAAAAAAAAGAGTTTTAAGCATTTGCTTCTAAGATTATGGTTGCTGAACATTAGAATAGGAAGTTAGAGATGAATAGTAACAGAACAGATTTTCAACCATTAAATATAGGTGTCACTGAATTAGGATTTGTAAGCTTTTTCAAGTAACAATACTGGGTGCTTCTATTTAAAGTAACTTCACCCACATCCAGATGGCCAATAGACACATGAAAGGGTGCCAACATCATTCATCCTCAGGGAAATGCAAATCAAAACCACAATTGGGATATCACCTCACACCAGTCAGAATGGCTAAAATCAACTACGCAAGAAACTAGTGTTGGTGAGGATGTGGAAAAAAGAACCCACTTGCACCGTTGGTGGGAATGCAAACTGTGCAGCCACTGTGGAAAACTGTATGGAGGTTCTTCAAAAAATTAAAAATAGGATTACCCTATGATCCAGTAATCACACTACTGGGTATTTACCCAACGACTATGAAAACACTATTTTGAAAAGATATATGCACCGCTATGTTTACTGTCGCATTATTTATAATAGCCAAGTTATGGAAGCAGCCCAAATGTCAATGGATAAATGAATGGATAAAGAAGAGGTGGTGTGGGGCGCCTGGGTGGCTCAGTCGTTAAGCGTCTGCCTTCGGCTCAGGTCATGATCCCAGGGTCCTGGGATCGAGCCCCGCATTGGGCTCCCTGCTGGGCGGGAAGCCTGCTTCTCCTTCTCCCACTCCCCCTGCTTGTGTTCCTTCTCTCGCTGTCTCTCTCTCTCTCTCTCTGTTAAATAAATAAATAAAATCTTTAAAAAAAAAAAAAAGGAAGAGGTGGTGTGTGTGTGTGTGTGTGTGTGTGATGGAATATTACTCAGCCATTAAAAAGAATGAAATCTTGCCATTTGCAACAACATGGATGGATCTAAAGGGTACAATGCTAAGCAAAATAAGTCAGTGATAGAGATACAAATGCCATATGATTTCATTCATATGCGAAATTTAAGAAAGAAAACAAATGAAAAAAGAAAAAGAGAGACAAATCAGAAAACTCTTTAGCATAGAGAACACACTGCTGGTTACCAGAGGGAAGGTGGGTGGGGGGGATGGGTGAAATAGGTGAAGGGAATTAAGAGTACACTTATCATGATAAGCACTAAGTAATGTATAGAACTGTTGAATCACTATATTGTATGCCTGAAACTAATATAACACTGTATGTTAACTATACTGAAATTAAAATTAAAATTAAAAATTTTTTAAATGAAAAAAAGAAAATGAATTTCTTAAATGAAATTTTTAAAAATG
Organism: Mirounga leonina; assembly: GCF_011800145.1. Classification (NCBI taxonomy): domain Eukaryota; kingdom Metazoa; phylum Chordata; class Mammalia; order Carnivora; family Phocidae; genus Mirounga; species Mirounga leonina. Next base: position 94,177,734 of record NW_023270377.1, on the reverse strand, counting down.
AAATTTTAAAATGAGACAAAAAAAGAATAATATCAAGATTCCCACTGGGCGCCTGGGTGGCTCAGTTGGTTAAGTGACTGCCTTCGGCTCAGGTCATGATCCTGGAGTCCCGGGATCGAGTCCCACATCAGGCTCCCTGCTGAGCAGGGAGTCTGCTTCTCCCTCTGACCCTCCCCCCTCTCAGGTGCTCTCTCTCATTCTCTCGCTCTCAAATAAATAAATAAAATCTTGAAAAAAAAGAAAAAGGAAAGAAAAAAAAAAAAAGATTCCCACTAACTGCTCCCTGGTACTGAGACAAGTTAGGTGGGAGCGCTCCATAGTGTCTGGGTAGGATATTCCTGGGTTAAACCAGGAAACCATTACCTGCATGAATACTAGAGTGTGTTGTTGCTAAGGTGAAATGAAGAAGTCAAATCTTGTTCAGAAGATAGCAGTCACCACCAGAAAAATTCAACTCATGTTAAGGCTTCCTGACCTATTACTTTCATCTTAACTAAAACTTACACAAAACTTTATTGTGTCAGGCATTGTCCTAATAAGCACTTTCACAATATTTTCTCATTTAATTTCAATATCTACCCGTAAGGTAGATACTATTATTATCTCCACGTTGAAAGTGAGGGAACAGACTTTCCAGTGTCATATAGCAAGGAAGTGGCAGAGTCAGAATTTGAGTCCTGCTATGAATCCAGTCCAGAAGCACTCTGTGTATGTTCTTCCTAAACACACCCTGCTGGCCTTCTCATCCCCACTGTCTTTGTATGTTATTGCTTTTGCCTAGAACACTTAACCAAAATAACAATAGTGGTAACAGTAACAAAACATACTATTAAAATTAAACAATAAAGTAGCTCTGCCCATTTTTGCATAAAACTAATTCTAGCGATAACTATGAGGTCTTAATCCATGTAATAATGGGAAGCTAGAATTATGAATTTTCCCTCCTTTCGAGCTTTATTTTTCTCCATAGCATTCTCCCTTCTAACATCCAATATATTTTACTTGAGTACTTTTTGGTATTGCTTATACCCCCTTATCTCTCCCAAACACACACACACACGGCTAACTGAAATGAATTTAAAAAAAAATATATGATGCTTCCATGTACTTCTGTTTAATGAATTCATTTTTACTCTGGCTAAAAGAACTTAGGTAACATCATTACACATTTATCGTTTCTGTTCCCTGAATTGGAAAATTTAGTTAACTAGTAAGAAATCGCTCATTTTATAAGAATGAAATAGGATCATGCCACTGGGAACCACTTGTATCCATCCATTTGGAGATTAACCCCAAGGAAACAATGGATGGTGAGGGCAGTGAGGTTGCAGTGTTATCAAGTGCAACGATGTAGCCACTGCACCTACAGCAAGAGCTTGGGGATAAAGCACATACTGGATGCTACTGGAACAGGGTCTCCAGTATCAAAGGCACAGGCAGAAAGAAAGGCAAGGCAAGATCCCACCTCACTAAAACACAGCTCCTCTAACTGGCTGAAGACACTGGATATTTGGGAGTGCTTAGACAAAATTTTTCTATGAATGCAGATGGAGGGCTGTCAGGGTGGCTCAAGTGGTTAAGCCTCTGCCTTCAGCTCAGGTCATGATCTCAGGGTCCTGGGATTGGGCCCCACGTTGGACTCCCTGCTCCGTGGGGAGCCTGCTTCTCCTTCTTCCTCTGCCCCTCCCCACCCCAGCTCTCTCTCTCTCTCTCAAATAAATAAAATATTTATAAATAAATAAATAAATAAATAAATAAATAAATAAATAAATGCAGCTGGACAGGACGTAGAATGTACACTGTCTATTGGCTAACCCAGATTTGGATGGATCACTTCAGAATAGGTACACTGAAAACATACAACATAAAACCCAAAACGAAGCATGAAAGGATAAGAGATGCAGAACATCACCCCCAGTCCAGAGATAGGGTGTCACTCTGAAAATGATTAAGAAAAAACATGAAAGCATTATAGAAAAACCTTAACATGTTCAGTAGTATCGAGATAGGCATGGACACTTGGGAACATGTGCAGAAAGCTTTAAGGAAAAAAAAGGGGAGGGAGATGAAAAGATGAAAAGATAGCCAATTTAATTTTTTTTTTTTTAGATTTTATTTATTATAGAGAGAGAGCATGTGCACAAGAGTGGGGGGAGGGGCAAAGGGAGAATCTTAAGATTCCGCACTGAGCATGGAGCCCCCCATAGTGCTCAATCTCATGACTGTGAGATCATGACCTGAGCTGAAACCAAGAATTAGACGCTCAACCAACTGAGACACCCAGGCGCCCTGATAGCCCAATTAATTTTTTATAAAACAGGATAATCCGAAGTAATAAAATTAAATAAAAAGGCAGCTGGGTGAGCTAAGAATTTCAAGGAAATACACACTGCAAAAGCAAAACTGAAACTTGTTGATCCCCATTGTGATTTTTATTATGGGATGACTCTTCCCACCATGGATTGGTACCTTACAAAGAGCAGACAATGGATTTTGGTATACTGGCAAGGAACTGGTCACACGAATGAAGTCTACTTCTCAAGTATCTCATCTAGAAACAATTCAGGCCAGGCACTTAAATACTCACTAACCCTTCTGCCCTTTCTTTAGTAGGAATCACTTAGTGAGGACTGAAACTGCTGTGACTAGAGAAGAACATACACACATCTCCCCATTATCCATGGTGTCAACATTCACCGGGTGAGACACAACTTACCTGTGAAGACTGTCAGTTTCCCAAGCATTGCTTTGCCCAGTATGTACTTCCCACGCCACTCACCACAAAGACTTTATTCAAAGTAATTAACTTGGTCGACATTCTATTCTACTCATTTTCCTTATGAAAAAACCCACCTTAGATACAAAAGTAGAAGTTACAATGAAAACACATACACAGTCCTGTGGAGGACAAACATAATCTAAGTAAATTAAGTAAAAGATAAAGATGAGAAGAGAGACACAATGGATACTGGATCAGAAAATGTAGGTTTGTCTAACAATTATGGCTCTTGAGTATTCCACAAGATTTGGAGTGGAAATAATGATTGAAGAGATAATTAAAGAAATATTCCAGAGCAGAGAGGGAAAAAAAAAAAAAAAACACTTGAATATGCACATCAGAAAGGCTCATCACCTCACATTCCAGGTAGAGTTTTTCCACAAACTATCCACACATCCACTTGCATAAGAGCTAAAGAAAAATAGTGGATGTAGGGGGGACTGAAAGCATCCAAGCCAACAAACAGGTTTCTGACCAAAGATTTAAGAAAGGCTGTTTCATAGCTTCCAGCAACCCGCAATGTCCCCTGAAATAAGGTACATAGACCTTTGAGTTTTAATCCATAAATATCACCCATCAAGTAGCTGTTCTAGAACAAAGCAGCAGAAAGATATTCTCAGGTATTTATGAATTCAGAAAATAAAGCACCTAATTTAATTGATAACATGTGTATATATATCTTGAGCTTTCTTAAGGCTGTGTGTATATATACATATATATATATATGCCAAATACCGAAGAGATGGATATATACCAAATATGTATATGTATACATATGCGCATATATATATACATTCTATACCCAAGTGATGCATAAGGAATTCATAATATAAAACATTCAAAGGAATTTAAATGGACTTTATGTCTAAGAATATAAATATAAAATTAAAGTCCCAGAAGTAAGATGTAGAGAATACATTATATATCTTAGTCGTGGACAAATGGAGGGGAATGAGAAAGAGGACAGCAAGTTCACATAAAAGTCTCTTTGTACATAGGAACAAAATTATTGTTCTACACTTGATAATCAGAAAAGCTTAAGTACCAGGGTATATTTTGTCTACATGTTTAACAGTTGGGGAAAGCAATTTGATAATAGATCTTGAAAATGAAAACATCAGTGCACCTTTGATCCAGAAACTTCATGTCTAGGAATCATCCTGAGTAAATAATCAAATTAAAACAAATTATGTTCAAATATTATTTATGACATCATGAAAAAACTGGATATATCTTAGCTTCCAAAAATGTGGAAATAATAAAGATAAAGCACACTTTGTCCATTTGAAGAATTATATAATTCCTTCAATTTGTAAAGAATATATAATAAAATGGAAAACAGTATAATATTAGGTGAAAGGCATAGGATTTAAAACTGCATAATCCTTTTTAACCACAATTTTGAAAACATACACAAAAGATTGGAAGAGAAGAAAGCATAGTATATGATAGTATTATGGGTTAAATTTCTTTTGTATACCTCTCTTTCTGGTTTACTATATGCTCACTATACAAATTTTAAAAGTGATGGCACACAACCCCAGAAAATAATATCCACAAAGATTTTATTATAATTAAATTTTAGAAAGCAAGATCTAAAATATCACAATGCAATTGTTTGTTATTCTAAAGCTAAGCTGGTGTTTGAAACAATAATGCCTTTATTATTATTATTATTACTCGCCCTTGTCAGTGTTCTGCTAAAAGCAATTCACCCAAGTTAGGATTAGGGAGGAACACCAAGTTACAGCAAGACGTATTTGTATAATATGCTTAAAAGTTTTACAAAGGTATAGCACTAAAAAGACATCTGTTTCTTGGCTAAAACTTATGCAAATTAGAATCATTTTGGAGATGTATTTCAGGAAATTTGCCTTTCATTTCTTTAATGCACATGTTTCAGGGCAATTAGTATGAAACATTTAAAGTGATTAGAGGTTTATAGATACACCTAACGTTGCATATCTGTGTGGCATAAGCCCACTTAATGTGAACCTCCTACTGTCTGATCTAGGTCAATTCTGAGCAAGACCCATTATAAATCAATTCTAATGATGAGAGGATCTGATGTATCATTAGTTTTAAGTGGAGTTTAAAATATAATACTAAAATCAAAGCTTGCAGAGATCCCAAATCCCTCCAAATAATCTTGATGTTATAATCAGTGTAATTTAGGGCAGAGTTTGTAAAATTGTGTCAACACTCTTGTCACCACTAATGTAGGATTCCCAGGTCACCTTTGGGCAATGTAGCACACAACAGGAGGCCAGATGTTCAAATCAACACAACCAGCATGAGATACAGGGATTTCCACAATTAGAAAATGACTAACAACTATAATAAATGACACTGCCCTCAAAAATGATTTGTCATCCTAATAAAAAGATACACCTGCACAGTGATTGTAGAAAGCTCCAACATACCAACTTTGGGAATTACACAGCAATAGATGGAAAGTTCCCTCATATTTGACTGGCATCTCTGCCAACATAAATTCTTCCAATTAGATATTTTTAAATGTTAAACACAAATCAATTCCGGAATACCAACTTTAATGGATTGATCTCACTGCCGTTTTCTCTCCGTTAGCCAATCTCTAATTCCTCCTCATTCACTCGTCAAACAACTCAACCTTACTTCCGCTTCCAGTGCAAACTCTTCAGTGGAGTGCTCTGTTAGAGCCACGAGTGACCCACCGCTGGTGGAATCGCAGGGTATTATTCCTTATGATCGGTTCCTGTAGCACTTGACATTTTAAATCATATTCTATCCCTCCCTGGTGTTCTCTGAAAGGGTTTCCTGTCTCCTTCTACTGCTCTGAAATCTTTGTCTTTTTCCTTCCTTCTTCCAGTTCTTTATGTATCAAGAATAAGCTTTTATCCTAAAGCTTCTTTCACTTTCTACTGGAAAATTCAGTAGACTACCAGGGCTTCCACAATCACCAAAAATCCAGAGACTCCCAAATATTTCCCTCCATGCTAGGTCATCCTCTTGATGTCTAATCCTCTGTATCTTGCTATTTAACAAACAGGTCCCTTTGGATGTGCCACAACTCTTCAAAGCAGTGGACCTGCCCAGGTTCAACAAGGCCAAGGGCAGAAATTAAATTGCCATCTCATATTCAGCACTGTCTTCTCATAAATGGAATGAATCCAAACACATATCTTTTAATTTTATCAAATTTGATGAAGATGCTATTACCTATGTATTCTTTGAGAAGAAGACATAAGGACTGTATTTGGTTTTAAGTGGAAAAAAAGATGTGATAATTGTATTTCTAAGGTGTCTATGCTATTTTTTTTATATATGGCTTTTAATGGCAGTTTGGGAAATCAGTATATATTGGTTAGATGAAGGAAGTCACTTAGGTAGTAAAAGTAACTCACTTTATTTTTAGTTCCCCCAACCCACTGAGGGCGAAGTGTAATTCTATTTCTCCTAAAGTTCTATAAGTCTGTAACATCATTTGTCCACATGGCAGCAAATTGTGTACATACACACACACACACACACACACAAATATATAAGTGATACAGAGTCCTCATTTCAACCTTGATTATTCCTTTGATGAAGAGACACTGAGAGAGCCTTGTGTAAGTGGAAAGCCTCAGTTAGGTCACTAGCTACTTTAGGCAGAAGAGTTCAGCCACAAAAGCTTGTAGGACTACTCCAAAACCTGGTACCACATCAAAACACAGAATTGACTGATGGATCCATTGCATCAATATATTGTACTTTTCACATGTACTTTTCACTCAAGTATTGGATCACAGAATGCCATTCCACTCGCTATAGTGTAACAGAGCCCCCTGAGTCTACTATTGGTTCCCTTCAAAATTTGGACAGTTATGTTCTAATTTTATCTCCTACTACTCCTCCAAAGTTGGAAAACCCAGATTCTTTGCTTTTTGCTTTTCCTAGAAAGGCCAAGGTATAAACTCTTTGTAATCTGAACACTTAGTACAGGACTTGCAAATACATGCCAAGGGGTAAGTTGGCACCAATGTCACCCCCAGTTAGAGCCTCAAGGTATTTTAAGAGACTAGCGCACTCAAGCTGGATTGAAGCATCACCTGGGGTAGCATAACACATTTATTTACTCAGCATCAGTAGTTCTCATTTGTTCATCTGAATCATCTGAATCACCTGGGCTGGCTAAACCAAATTGTTGGGCCCAACCCCAAAGCTTCTGATTTGGTGTGTGTGGAATGGGGCTGGAGCATCTGCAGCTCTAACAGGCTCCCAGGTGATTCTGATACTATTGGTCAGGAGACCACTCTTTGAGAATTATTATCTAACTATTGAAGGGATTTATTTATTGCATAGCCCTATTACTATTCACTGTCCTCTTAAAACAATTAAAAAGATCAGTGTAAATAATGCCAAATTCAATTATTCAGTGAATATTTTTGAGTGGCAGTTTATGTTCAGGCACTCTTTTATGTCAGGGAATTCAGCCATGAACTGTATAGACAAAAGTCTCCACCTTCATGAAAGTTACATTTTTGTCTAGAAGACAGACAAAATAATTAAATGAAATTAAGTTTTATGTGGCAAAATAGAGAAGAGGGGAAAAAAAGGAGCTGAAGCAGAGGGCTCAGGTGAATGTGAACTGATGGAGGAGGAGACAACATTTGAGCAAAGACCTCAGGGAAATGAGGAAACTAACCTAGACAGCTATCTTGGGAGTCTCTTCAGAGGCTGAAAGAAGAACAAATACAAAGACTTTGAGGCAGACGTGTGCTAGCAAGTTCCAGGAACAGCCCACACCTGGGATATGGAAAAGAGCCAGATTGTAAGGGTCTCACCGTCCTGGTAAGAACTTTTATCTTTTGCTCTCGGTGAACTAAGGAGCAATCTCAGGGGAGTTTGATCTGAGGCATGAAACCATCTCAGTGAAGTTTGGAAATGATCCCTCTGCTACTGTTAAAGGTAAAATGGGAGTATGTGTGTACAACAGCAGGAGCAGAAGCCAGGAGACCAGCTGGAGGCTTCTGGCAGGAGAGGATGGTCACTTGGACTAGGGATATCATAGGGCAAGTCATCAAGTGTTGGATTCAAATGTATTTTTGAAGATCAAGGTGACAGAATTTACTGCTGGTTTAAATGTAAGAATAAGGAAAAAGTAAGTAATCAAAGGTAGTATTTGGCTTTTTGCCTAAGCAGTTGGATAATGTTCCATTTACTGACAGAAGACTATGGAAGGAGCATGTTTGTGTAAGGGTGTCGAATAAATTGTTCTCCTTTGGGCAATAAGTTTGAGAAGTCTACTGAATATGGGAGAGGAATGTTGTTATGAGGACATTCGTCTTCAGACAGAGGTCTGGGAGCCAGAAATTTGGGATTCCATAGTGGGTGTGAATAGTATCTGGAGCCATGACACTAAAGTGAGATTCTCTGATGAAGGAATAACACTGAAGAGAAAAGGATCCGGTAACTAAAGGTTGGGAGGAGGAGAACAAGCCAATAAATTAAGGAGAAGCCAGTGAGAGAGGAAAAAGAGACTAGAATTTCAGAACAGTGTTTCAGGAAGAAGGGAGCGTCAAGTACAATCAATGATCAAGTAAGGGAGACCTCCAAATTAACAATGGCAGTTGCCAGTATGGAGGCTTTTCATGTCTTGACCAAAGCACTTTTAGTGGAGTAGGTTTTCCAATGTCCTCACTGGGGAAGCTAAGGAGACAATTTGTGACAGGGGTCAGCAGAACCTATGAACAAAGCTTTCTAGAAAATATCAGGTCGTTGTTACAGTTCAGTGTTCCTGAGAAGCTAGAGAGGCACTTGGGAAAATGGCAGATCCCAGGTCCAGCCCAGAGATACCGGTACTCTGAGTCTGGGAGTCAGGTGGGGCCCAAAAATCTAACTCTATGAAGATCTAGGGAGAAAGATATTGCCAGTTCTCTCTGAGGCACCTTTGGAAAATGGTCTCCCAAATGGTGATCTTGGTCATTTCTGAGGGGCTCACAAAACAAAACCAACCCATCACCGGCCATCAAACAACAACCCAAACCTTCCCTGAGCCATTCACAACACCTATTCTACTGAGGTAAGTCAGGACCTTAAGTTTGTTGACATTCCTATATCATTAGGAAACAAGACTGAACATAAAGATGTTTCAGAAAAAAGAGCAGATGGTACCACTCACATTGGAACTAGGAACTCTTCTAGGAAAACTTGGGCTGCTTATCCAAGGAAGATGCCCTTTGCCACATAGGAAGGCTATAAAAATATTTTTAAATGTTTGCTTTCATATTCATCTTTAGTAAGAGGCTCCCCTCAGGAAATGGGGTATTTCCTACTGGGTGAGGGGATTATGCATTTATACATTAATACATAAACCTTGTTTCCATTTTATTTTCCGAGCCTGAAAGCATCAAGGATTTGAATATGTTGCCTGTTAAACTGCATTTCTCACTTGTGGGCACATAAATCACACTGGAGGAAAGAACATTCTTCCTAGAGCAAGGTATTTCAAAGACTTCCCCTCCACTGCCTCTGGGTGGGAATGGGTAGTACTCAGAAGTAGATGCCATTTATGTCTATTTTTCATTGTAAAAAATACGAAAATAAAGTGGAATGGATCTTAAATTTTCCTCACTTTCATGTAGCTGCAGTCTACTGTTTTAATTATTTAAAGCATCCAGACTTGTTTTGGTGAAGAGAAACACTAGCTCTGTCTTACTGCATTTTCTAAAACAAAAAGGCAGCAGAACATATGAAATGCCCCCAGTGACCACCATGTTTTCCTCTTATACCTGAATCTGTTCTCCATATTAACATCCAGTGATGTATCGTGGGAGACCACAGGTGTCCCCTTGTCACACACCACAGGAAAGAAAGGCTGGAAGCTCTGAAGAGATATGCTGTCCTCTCTCAGCAACCTTCTCAGATGTAATATTTTGCAAAGAATATGCGTGTATGTGCACACACATAGAATAAAGCTGTATTGTCAATGAGAAATACGCAAGAGTACTAAAAGCTACGAATCATGCAAAGTCAGATTTTAATGTGTTTCACAGAAGCTACAAAACTGCAGTCAAAAAATTCCCAAGAGAAAACTGGTATGAGGAGCTGAACCAGAAAAACTTTAAGGTCAGACCAAACTTTGAAAGAGTGAGCAGGGTCTCTTGGGCAATAGTCTATGTGATTGATTTGAACATAATATTCTGTGGCCATCCCCCCACACACACACATACTAAAGAGCAAGTACCAGAGAAAGAGCAAGCACCAGAGAAATTTTAACAGGATAAAAAAGAACTGTCCTCTCTTGAGGGCCCAGAGGCTGGGGTAGGACTTGGGTTCTGTTTGAGTGTGAGGGTCTAAGAAAGAACAAACCCAAGCTTGAATTCACTGGATCCTCTGCAGCAGACACTGTGGGCCTGTTCAGTAGAACCATCTCAGTGAGGGGTGTCAGCATGGAGGACCTCTAATGTAATAAGGAGGGTTCTAGGCCATTTCTTCAGCTGGGGCAGCCCTAGTGCTGAAAAAACACTTGGACTTGCCCAACATCCTTCAGGAAGAGGCCAACGCTACAGAAGCAAACTTAGCTCCTTGAGGACCAGTTAAGTGGTATTTCAATATGGTTTCCTACACCAACATCAATAATGGTACATAAGACATGGGGGCAAAGCAGAACACATCTGGCTGCCACTCTTCCTTTTCATATCTTTAAATATGACTAGGAAAATGCCAAGTGACAACTAACAGGTAGGAAGGGGAAGGGCAAGGGCTCTCTTTTGGCAATGGGCCCCTGTCTCCTATAAATAAAGAGACCGCATCAGTTGGCTGACTACCATTTTCACACGGCAGCCCTTCTTTCTACTTTGCAGTCTTAGCTCTGCCAAGGCAGAAAGTGAAGTTGAGCAGTGGGAAAACATGTACCCTTCTGAGACTACATAACAATTTTCTCTTTCGACTTCACCTTGGGAGACCCTGAGCCTACAGCTTTGTCAAGTATCTAAAAGAGCTTCCAGGAGAATCATGCCTATGGGATCAACTGCCAATCATACAAGATTTTAACATGGTTTGAAAGATGAAGAAAAGGGACTTATGAAGTACAAGGTACCCCAATAAAACACTCAGAGACTGGATTAAGTACCAAATGTTTCCTGGTACCTTCTACTCTCAACTCTGTAGCTTATTTTATGTGAAAAAAATTGAGATGATCTGCCACAGCGCCACAAATGTGGCATAAAATGATTACCACTCTTCTGATTAAGAAGTGTTTTTATTAGTGGTAACCCAAAGGGCTGATACAGCCTGAAGGAAATTGCACTGTTCTCTTGTTTGAAAGGTAATTAAAAAACCATTTTGCCCTGACAGCGGAAACTCTCTGATACAGGAGAAAAGAAGTTTCTTCTCTCTTGAAGGGCAAGACAAATTAAGTATGTGTTACCTGGTGACACAAGTCTGTAATGCTCCCCCTGGAAAATCTGGAGAGAAGTACTGTAACACATAGAAACTTTTAATTTAGAGCAAGACATCATGCCCAGAGCCTCTATCTCTGTGCCAGTTCATCTCTGCCAAGGCAGAAAGAAGAGAAGCAGGCTAGTAACCCATTGCGTTCTCCTCACCAGCAGCATTCTCATCACCTGCAAACTTGTTAAGAACATAAATTCTGGGGCCTTTCCCCAGATCCAAGAATCAGAAATTCTCCAGGTAAGATCCAGCAATGATTTTGGCAAGTCCCCAGATGACACCGATCCCACTCAACTTTTCGAACCACTGCTCAATCAACAGCTAAAAAATTAATCACTCATCACCATTACATTCATAACCCACATGTTCCCCCCTCTCCAAATTTAAGAGTAACTAATCACGTAAGCCTATTATTCGTTTCTTGAGTTGCCCTCAGCACTGAGTAACAATTCGAGGTTTCTTTCTAAAATATCTTTTTTTTTTAGATTTTATTTATTTGACAGAGAGAGACATAGCGAGAGAGGGAACACAAGCAGGGAGAGTGGGAGAGGGAGAAGCAGGCTCCCAGATGAGCAGGGAGCCCGATGCGGGGCTCAATCCCAGGACCCCGGGATCATGACCTGAGCCGAAGGCAGCCGCTCAACCGACTGAGCCACCCTGGTACCCCTTCTTTCTAAAATATCTTATTTTTGAGGGTAGGGGGCTGGGGAATCATTAAGTGACTTACTTAATTGCATCAGGTGAAAAATCTAAGTTTAATTAAAATGTAAAACCAGCAATAGCTACACTACTGTGAAGCCCATGTTTCTACCAATGATATAGGTGCCATTTTAAAAAACAGCAGGAGGGGGCGCCTGGGTGGCTCAGTCGGTTAAGCGACCGCCTTTGGCTCAGGTCACGATCCTGGAGTCCCAGGATGGAGTCCCGCATCGGGCTCCCCGCTCAGCGGGGAGTCTGCCTCTCCCTCTGACCCTCCCCCTTCTCATGTGTGCTCTCTCTCTCTCAAATAAATAAATAAAATCTTAAAAAAAAAAAAAAACAGCAGGAGATCAGCACCCGTGATAAATAAAATGGTAGCAGGTGCACCTGTGCTCTTATTTAAAATTTTTTTTTTCTTCAAGTATTTCCTCCAAAAGTCTTAAATTGCCAAAACCATTAAATGAATGGACTTCACAGCATTTGGGATCTGAAGCTTCAGGGAAGTGCTTTATACTGGGACCATCATCCAAGACAGGAACTCCATTTTAAAAAATGCATGTAGAGGGTAGCAATGCAGACAGGTCACTTACCAGGGGATAATAATTTAACTATCCTAATCCTTAGTTTTGATGAAAATCAGCCACACTTAGACAAGGCAGATGTGCTAAATCGATTTAGGAAGGCAATTTACTGTGATGAGGTTGTTACTGAGTCAAAAAGAACATCAGGAAATTTATGCAAATATTTTGGGGAATTTGTTCTGAGTATGCAAATGCTACATAATTAGTTATCACGCTTTTCATGCAAAATTAAATTTGCTATAATAACAAATCACACTTAAGAATAAGGCTAGTTAACATGAAAAGGCTCCTCATTCTTATGACTGAAAAGCTGCAAATTGAGGGTACACTGCAGGTGAGTCTAATTCCAGCCTCCGGTATTGTTCGTTGTAGTCAAACAAATCTACTGCAACAAGAGGTGGGAGGATTTGGAGGACTCTGGGCAGCACTTGGATGCACATGGGGAATCACAAGAAGTAAAAGCAATGGAGCCTCTGCTTTGGGACTAGGCTGTCTCAGCAATCATTAGCCAGATAGAGGATCTTTTAGCCTTGTAGCCTATAATTATATTAGAAAGACTCAGTGCTATGGTTTTGTTCACCAGAAAAACAAAGTCAAATTTCTATTTTGGACTATTTCTAAGATCTCACGACTGCCCAGTTCCTGCCTGCTCCAGGCTGACAGGCTGGAGAGAAGTTGGACTTCATGCATATTAGCTCTCCCTGACTCACTAGCCAGCATCCCCTCTGGTAGGTGGGCTCTGGACCTCCTCTTGCTGCCAAAGCTCTGTGTCTTCTATCCTTGCTAAAAAATATGGGAACTGGGCTCTAAATGCATCCAGGCTACATAGGCTGTAGCACATCCCTGCTTGCCCGGGGCTGGGAAGTTTCTCAGGATGTCAAACTTTCAGTGCTAATATTGGGGAGGTCTTGAGCAAATGGGGACAAGCTGGACACTCTCCCATGATCACATTTTCCTCTATTACTCACAGCCTCTTTGCCCATTCCTCATTGCCGGGCTTCCATTTTTCTAAAAATGACATGAGAATGGGCTCAGCCCTGAAGTTCAGTGCTACAGACCGGCGCTAACTCCAGAACATGCTTTTGCCCCTCCACCATCCACTGACTGCGAGTGAGCCCAGGGCTTGCTTCATCCCTGGTGCACTGCTCTGAAACCAAGGGGTCACCATCTGCCTGAGGTTCACTCTCAGAGGGCTCCTGCTCTACCTCCCCCAGATCAGAGCCCCAAAGACAAGTCTGTCTGTATCACAGTCATGCCCCCACCTTGGATACTGTGCTTTGAAATCAATTTCTGTTCATGTCCTTCACTGGGACCAGTCCTTCAACTAGAGTAGACTCACACTCTTGGTTTACATCTAGTCCATACTGGTTGATTATTGACGCTCCCATTTTATTACTTTAAATATATTTTGCTATCTCTTATAGAAGTGATTTGTATACTTTTTGAACATTCATGCTGTCTTAGGGGATCACGCAGCACCGAGCATAATACTGTTGCTTTAGAATCAAGAGCGGTCAAGGGCTTTGCCACATTTGCCACATTAGTGGAGAGTATATAATGACAATAACAGATTTTCCTACCATGCTTTTTGGCAAAAAGAGGAACCTAAAGCTATCCTGAAGTGAGAAGGATATGCCAGTGTTTGAAAGCTACATTTATCCCTTAGACAGATCAGACAACAATGGTAGAGATATTTTATGAAAAGGGGAAGTGAATGATAACAGCACTATGTCTGTCTGGCTGCCCACACATAGAGACTTCTAGTTTCCTGCTAAAGTTGGCTGTTAAGAGCACCTGACTTCTTTGGTTTCAAGAGCTCAATTACCTACTTCTTGTCACATTCCAAGCTTAAAAATGAACTACTCCCTCGCCACTTGCAGTGTATTCGACCCCTTCCCCCTCCATCCCTCTTAAACTAAAAAACCAAAAACAGGACAATAACCAGATTGAGTCCTGATTCCAAAGTAATAGCTATTTCATTCGGTCCAGTTTGACAGTACTGCCTTCTCAACTTCAATTTTATTTTTTTAAATAAATGTAGTAAGTCATTGGTTTTAATTATCAAATGTAATAACATTTACTCCAGATTTTTTTTTTTTAGTGTTCCAGGATTCACTGTGTATAACACCCCATGCTCCATGCAATATGTGCCCTCCTTAATACCCATCAGCAGGCTAACCCATCCTCCCAACCCCCCTCCCCTCTAAAAACCCTCAGTCTGATTCCTGGAGTCTATAGTCTCTCATGGTTCATACCCCCTCTGATTTCCCCCTCTTCATTCTTCCCTTCCTTCTCTTAATGTCCTCCATGCTATTCGTTATGTTCCACAAATAAGTGAAACGATATTTTAACCATGCCTTGTCTTTGCCTGATATTCAACTTAATTAGCTAACTCTTAAAATATTGAATGTTTATGCATTTACTTGACATGGAAGTTGTTTTTGTAAAAATTATGTATCTAATTTTTAAACATTTTATAGCTACTTGACCTCACAATAAATCATTTGTAAAGTATCATCCTTTAGTTCATTATTTTTGTAAAGCCTATTTTACATATACTAAGTTTCCTTAGCAGAAAGTTAATAGATTTGATTAGACAGAATTCTTCTCATCTGTAAAGACGCCAGTAGTTAAAACAAATATTTTAGTACCCACTGTGCAAATGGTGCTCGGCTAAATGCATCACCATTGGTCTGAGAATGGGACAAAGCAAGATGCAGGAAAGTTACATACAGTAAATTGTACAGACATATTTTATAACAAAAGGCTCTCATTCTACCCACGGCTGAGATCCAGAGGTAAGATCAAGGCTTATTTAAAACTGAACTTGTGGGAAAATAACTCATAAAAACCACATTTTACATAAAGCTTTACTTTCAACACAACACCATCAAGTTAAATTATCTTTCACAACATACCAATAAGACAAGTACTTCTAGCTCCATTTTACTGATGAGAAACATGGACCCATAAGGTTCCAACAATAATATCTGATTGAGTAGTTGAACACAAAATGCTAGTTTAATCATCAAAAATGAAAGTAAAAAAAAAAAAAAAAACAAAACTTTCTTTCCAGAAGTTTTCCTAGCCCATACAGAATATTCCTCAAAAAATGGCATTTCAAAATCTGTCCCGGGATGAAAACCTAGGACACATAGAAGCTACACAGACCCGAGAGTCCTCTGGGCCTCATTTTCCTTATTTATAAAATGAGGAGGTGCAGGGGGCCTGGGTGGCTCAGTCAGTTAAGTGTCCGACTCTTGATTTCGGTTCAAGTCATGGTCTCAGGGTCCTGGAATCAAGCCTTGATCAGGCTCCTGGCTCAGCAGGGAATCTGCTTGAGATTCTCTCTCTCCTCTCCCTCTGCCCCTTCCCCCCATCATGCTGGTGTGCACACGTGCTCACTCTCTCTCAAATAAATCAGTACATCCTTAAAAAAATGAGGAGGTACAGCCAGATCAGTGGTGAGCAAACTTCAGGGAACATCAGAATCACCTGGAGGGCTCATTATAACACAGATTTCTGCCCACCTCTCCCCCTGCAACCCCACAGAGTTTCTGATTCAGTAGACCTGAGAATCTGCATATCTAACCAGTTCCCAGGTGATGGTGATGCAGCTGGTCTAGGGGCTCACTTTAAGAACCACAGGACTAGATCACCTGGAAGACCTGTAAGATTTTGAGTGTGGAAAGAAAGATTCAGTTCATATTCTTACATCTAGACCAGTTGCAAATAGGTTTTCATTTATCCACCCACCCACCCATCCATCCTTCCATCTGTTTATTCAACGAATTGTTCTGAACATTTATTGTAAGTGGGTTTTCACAGATCCCAGTTTGGGTTAAAAGTGGAGAAAATTATTTAGTAAAGAAAATAATTTATATCATTTATGGGTATTTGACAATGCTCTTTAACTTCATTCTGGTGATCATGTAAAACCAGGAAAAATGAATTAAATCAGGAAAAGCATGTAAAAATGATTAAAATAGTATCTGCCACAAAAGATGAACTCAGCAAACATGAGCTGCACGGATCATTGACACACAGACAATCGATGTATCATATTTCACTTTCTTTTCTCACATTTTTGCTAGAGCTGCTCGAATCCCCCCTACTTCAGCATGTGCGGGATTTCCTTCCTATCCTTTACTGCTGAAGGTTAAGTAAGCAAAGACCAAGGTTAAGAAACCAAAGATCAAGACCATGCTGAGAAAGGGAGATGCTGGGTTAAGAGAAGGGGAGGATAATCACATACAAACAATATAACTGATTCCGAACACGAGTTACCCAGTTAAAAACAAAATCCCTGGCTTACACGTGGTGTCCTAGCATTCACGAGGGCCAACTGTGCCTCGAGGCACAAATGTGCTGTCTGCCACCTCACTCCTGGGCACGTAGTTGGGGGCGGGACCAGGAAGAGGCGGGCAGCACTGGTAGCTGCAGAATGAATGGGCGAACCCAGCATAACTGTGGAATCTGACAGAGGTATGTTAAACCAAATCACGGTCCCAGGTCCAATCACATTTTTAATGGGTGGAGGTTCTGTGGACACGTTTAAATAATAACAATATCATAACATTCCTGATGCTTTTTTGTAAGTCCTGAGCACTCAGGTGCTCTCAGCTTCTTACTGCAAGAAGTATTTGTCCCACCAGGAGCCTGGCACCAACAATTTGAAACTGCGCCCAAGGAAACTTCCAGAAACTCCTCTGGGAGTGGTCCAAAGTCTCCCACACTGTGTGAGCTAGATCCTGAGCTCCAGAGAGAAATCTCCATTTCTAAGTAGGTCTTGTAAAAACACCAGCCCTGGGGCGCCTGGGTGGCTCAGTTGGTTGAGCTCAGACTCTTGGTTTTGGCTCAGGTCATGATCTGGGGGTCAGGCGATCAAGCCCAGCATGGGTTTCTGCGCTCAGCTGGGAGTCTGCTCGTCCTTCTCCCTCTGCTCCTCCCCCAGCTCTGTCTCTCTAAGAAATAAAATCTTTAAAAAGTAAAAAAATAAAAATAAAAACACCAGCCCTCATACACATCCTTTAACTTCTACTGGGTTTCTAAGCTACAACCAACATTTGAAATTACAACTTTAAGAAGGCTGGACTGCATTAAATTTAACTTCCCTATCCTGCTACAAACCAGAGTGGGAGAGGGGTAAACCAGGCCTACTTAGCAAGCAGATAAACTCCACCTCCCAGGATGGCTCAAGGGAGTAAGAAGTACCCTCCTGTGGGAGTGCAGAAGGCCTGAGTGGCATTTCAGTTTCTCTGAACTTATTGGGGACAGGAAAACTGACTCACTGAAAAAAATCCTTCAAAAATATTTACTTGGACTTGCACAAAAAAATATTTTCAAGGATTTTTAGGAAGTAGGAAAGTCTGTTTCACAGCCGGCTGAGTCAGACGGAACTACAGGAAGACTTCTGGAAAATTTCAGCTGCGCTGGGGCTTCCTAGTGGTGTGGCCTAGAGATGTGCTTCTGATGCTAAGTAAGGCACAGAGAGAAATCCCCAGGATTTCTTCAGAGACTTCACGTGGGCTTCACAAAGAAGCCCTGGTTTTAGCCAGACAGAAGGAATGTGTTACCAGGTCACACATGAGCATCCATTGCAATCAAGTAAGAAAAAAAGAAAACACATATTTTAGAGTACACACTGTATGCCGTGGATTTTCAGAATTCATGTATTTATTTATTCACTCAACAAACTCTGCTGAGCCTCTGCTTTTTGCAGTGCTAAGAGCTACCGAATATAATGGTGATAAAAATAGACAGGCTCCCCTTCATCACTGCCATACATAATCTTTCCAACCACCTGGGATGGAGGAGGCACTGTTAGCTTACTTTATAAATGAGGAGCTAAAGCTTTAACGTGGTAAGCCACTTTCCCAACTATACACAGCATGTGAGGGAGAGCCAGAAATTACAATCAGGACTTTCTGTCTCCACAGTGTGCGCTCTAGCCTTTGGGGAAGGATGGGTCCAAATCCTGTAGGAACACTAGATGACTACAGTCTGCAAAGACTGCATTTATACAATCTCGGGAACGCCTACATAAGCCTAACAATAAGGTACTCTTCTAACAGAAACTGGCTTTCCTTCTTAGCACAGGGCCTTTGAAATGATGGTTCCTGAGGGATTTTCATGTGCTATAATTCGTTTTTATTATTTCAACCCTAACCTTCCCTAAGCACTGGCATCTCTAGTTTCTGTAGCCCCGCTCTGCCCTGGTTTAAGGGGCACTGCAGTACTCGAAGTTAGTGGTGGGTGCATGCAGCACATATTTGTGATTTTGGAGAGCATGAAGCCCTCTTCTTTGGGAGAACCACTCCTCCTCTACCCTGTGGCCCTCTATTCCTGCTCCCAGGGCAGAACCTGTGACCTGAATGAGAGGCAGTCAGCAATCCCATTCCCCTGGAGATGCTACTTTGTTCAAGGATGGGCACTGGATCCAATCAGAGCCAATGAGGTTTTACTGGAACTAAGGTGTGAAGGGCATCTTCCCTTTGCTGGCCTCGGGGTGACCAGCTTCAGCACTGGTTACAGTGATCATCACTACCTGTGCCCATCATGTGTTGCCTTTTGGCTACCAATCCCCTTTTCAACATGCCTGAAATGTACACTTTTACCAGACTTCATCGACAAAAAGCTGCTGGCAGTGAAAGCTGCAGAGAAGGTGAAACCATCCAACAAATGTCACTATTGACAAGGTCATGATTCTGCCTCTCAGCAGTTATGGTTACTAAATAAATACAATCACGTAGCTCTCTTTTATACTCATTCAGGAGGGTGGGCGGCTTCCGGGATGAATGGCTCTGCATTTCTGGCAGACGAATGGCAGCAACTTGGTATACCCCTGACTGAGGAACAACAAAACCCACCACTGGGTTGGTAAGATGGTAACCATGAGAACGAGCGTCCTGAAACCACAGATAGCAGTTCTACCTGCCCTCCGAGATACTTTTCCAGCTTCTCATGTGAAATACTTTCTAGAAACCTGAAATTCTGGACATTACCCTTATTAATATAAAGATCCGTATCCTTCCACGCTGCCATATCAACGGACCTCTGTCCCATTTTAATGACCTGCCCGTGACAGCTCTAAGAGCACCCACAGAGCAGGATTTAATGATGGCTCATCCTTCTTTGCTCCTCTAAAGCCATCAGGATCCTTGCTGCTCAAATGGAGTGCACAAACCTGAAGCATCAGCATGCCCTGGGTACTTGTTAGAAATGCAGAGTTCCAGGTCCTGCCTCAGCCCTATGGGCTCAGAATCTGATTCTAACAAACTCCCAGTTGCAGCTACTGGCCCATGGGCCATGTTCTGAGTAGCAAGGGTTTAGACTTCAGTGTTTCTTAATCCTGCTTGATCATAACATTCACCTGGGGAGCATCTTAAAAATACCTATTTCTGGGTACAACCTCAAACCTTCTGAATTAGAATCTCCAGGAAAGAGACTTGGGCATTTACCAGGCAGCCAAGGTGATTCTTTGGGGCAGGCAAAAATGAGAGACACTGGGGATCAGATTTCGAGTGCCAGGCCATGCCCTTAGCAGCCACCTCTTATCCTGTCTGAGTCTGGTGGTTAGCAGATGGAAACCCAGGACTGTTCCCACTTGGATTATTTCTCCCCCCACCCCTTTTTTTTCCTCCAGAAAGCTTGTTACCAAATGCTCCATCTTTAGCATCTGCAAGTGTTTTTTGTTTTGATTTTTTTTTACCTTTTCTTTACATTGTTATATTAGAAAGGACCTCAGAAACGTTAAAAATCCCAATTCTATGCAAAGATAGGATGATATTTCGTAGTCATGGCCAAGTGGCATGGCTATTGAATGGCCTTAGTGTTCCTAAGACACGCAGATTCTTGGCCCTGATTGTTCTGCAGGTTGTAGACCAAATAAATTGCTTCAGCTAAATAAATAACAATTTTTTTGAGGACTTAAAAATGCAGCCTCACTGTTAGCAATGAAAGAAATGGATAGAAATAATAACTCTCTCCCTCTAGGATCTAGGAGAGCAGTGTTTGTTAAGATTTTTATAGTGTTTAAAAACGGCTAAATACATTTAATACAGTTGCTAAAATTCTTAAGGAGTTGGAAAAACCCTTAAATATTTCTCCTTCTTTAGCTGCAGATTCTTCAGATGACAATAGGATATTCATACCTAAAGGGTTCCTCCTCTGATGAGTCTAAAAGGGAACATGTAGACCAGTGCTTCTCACTGCGGGGGGAGGGGGAGATGACTTTGAGCCCAGGAGACATTTTTGGTTTGGTTGTCATACCTGGGAAAGAAGGGAGGTGATATACTGCCAGGGAGTGGATAGAAGCCAGGGATGCTGCTAAGCATCCTACAAATGTTCAGGACAGTCCCCACAATGAAGAATTTTCCTGTCCAAGATATCAATGGTATAAAGGCTGAAAAACTCTGACGCAGACCAGGCACTGTCCACATCCTCAGAGCTCAATCAATGACCATCAATCTCCTCCCCACCTACCTCTGTTCAGCCCACACTTACCTAACTGGTAGAACCCAGAATTGAAATCATGTCCCTATACCACCAAAGCTGTATTCTCCCATACCAACATGCTGTCTCTCACCATAGAACAGACTATGGTGATCTTCTCATGTTGATTTTAGGAGGTCCTGCAAATTGGAAATCCTATACTCAGTCCTCAAATTCATTGCACGTTGCTTTCATTATGCCAGTTTCACATGGAAAATAGCAAATGGAGATTTGGGGAAAGGGACAAAGCACAATATGCAGAGGCTTGGGGTAGACTGGTATTTTCTTTTTACCTATTTTGTCTTAAACAGAGCAGCTGAGCTCTTATGAGAATCAAGATATTTAAAACGTAATATATTTTAAGAGGAAAAAGTCGAGACACAAGACAGAGGCAGAAGTAGAAGCTGAAAGTGATTAACACTTTCTGACTTCTCTTGCCACCAGATACAGCTCCTAGAGTCTCCACTGCCTGGATAGTACTTGACATACTTTGACAGCCAAAGTGTTAAAAATTTAAGGTCATTAAATAATGAACACATAATATAAACAT
Organism: Mirounga leonina; assembly: GCF_011800145.1. Taxonomy (NCBI): domain Eukaryota; kingdom Metazoa; phylum Chordata; class Mammalia; order Carnivora; family Phocidae; genus Mirounga; species Mirounga leonina. The sequence continues at coordinate 94,156,214 of NW_023270377.1, read as the reverse complement.
GGGGGAAAAAATCAAACACTGTGAACTCAATTATGATGTGCTGGTAACAAGGAGTGAAAGCAACCAACCCATCTACAAATGGAAATATATATATACATATATATATATGTATATATATATATAAATTTTATTTGAAAGGTAGACTAGTGCATGCCTCATGTATAATTTAAAATGAACTTGCATTTCAAACTTGGATGAGCAGTGCTGAAATATCATTAAATGCTGGAAACTTTCAGGGAAAGAAAAACTTAGAGCAATCATAATATTAGATTTTTATTCCTCTTGGGTGTCCATAATCATAGGACAAATGATTAAATATACCCTTTATGTGTAAATGCCCTGTAGTTACTATGAACCTCTTATTATAAAGAAAAAGTAAGACAATAAAAAGGAATTCATTTAAGGAAACATTTAGAGTTTCATTTAACTATTTCCTTTACCCATATACATCAGCTATTAAACCTTCTCTATTAAGCCTTCAGAAGATGGAATTAGGTTTTCCACCAAGTTATTGAAGAATAATTATTGAAGAAGTCTGAGAAGGAGACCACAGGGCTGTTTTAAGATAGAGGCTACACTGAGAGAGCCATCAGGAGTGGCTCGGCCTTCCTGTCTTGCTTCATTGGCTACTCTTACTTTGCAGTGCTCAGGCCCATGATGGACAAGGAGCAAGCAGGGGATAGCAAAGTGGCCAGTGGACAAGGGAGCAGGTGCTAGGGACAGCACCTAAAAAGAAGAGGGACTTCCAGGTATGCTTCAAATACTTCACAGTTTTCCAGTTAACCTAGCAAAAGCGAAAAAAAAAAAAAAATAGAGATGGAAGCAGAGGAGCTCAAGGTGGAATTTACCTACCAAAGACACCATCAGTTTTAGTAAAGAGTCAAGTCTTAAAAAAAAAAAAAAAAAAAAAAAAAGAGAGAGAGAGAGACAGAGAGAAAGAGAAAATCTGATAAAATCAGACGTGGGTGGGCAAGGCCTTGGAGAGAAATGGGAGGGGAGGATGGACTCACCAGTGGCTGTAATGTAAACTCACTTGAATTATGAAATTCAGGTTACATATGAGGGGGAGTATTTGCACTACGATACCTCCAGTGATTACTCTATTAATTAGTTTATTCATCAGAGCTAATGCTGGGACAGATCACATGCATTTTATAACTCCTGAATGCTCCAGAATTTTAGATACACTAAAGAAGACAAAGGACTGTACTGTGAGCTGAATTGTGTACCCCCCCAACTTCACATGTTTTAAGTCCTAATCCCCAGAATCTCAGAATGTGACAGTGTTTGAAGATATGGCCTTTAAAGAGGTGACTCATATGAAATAAGATCATTAGGGTGGACTCTGATCCAACATGGCTGGTGTCCCTATATGAAGAGGCAGTTAGGACATAGAGAGGCACAGAAGAAAGACCACGTGGACATCTCAGGAAAAGACAGCCATCTACAAGCCCAGGAGAAAAGCCTCACAATGAAACTGACCTTGCCAACACCTTTATCTTGGACTTTCAGCCTCCAGAACTGAGAAAGAATAGATATCTGTTGTTTAAGTCCCCAGTCTGTGGTACTGGTTCCTTGTTAATGGTGGCACTAGGATACGAAGACAGACCTTCACACACTGTCCTCCAAACGGGCAGGAAAGGAGTGCTCACCACTGCTCTGCCCAGCTTCACAAAATCTGACAATGTGAAGTCTCACAACATGAATTCTGGTCTTCTGATATGTGGGTTTGGGACAAGTCTGAGGAATCTGTGTGGTTTCAGTGTTCTCCAATTCCCCTTGAGCAGTAGCCTCTAACCTGAGGGGCACGGATGTTATGAAAATGACAGAGGATGTAATATTGGGCATTATTTTCCAGAATTAGAAGGGAATGTGGGCAAGAAAATAAGTGTTTTGTTTCTTATTAAATATATCAATAATTTTTTTTAAAAAAAGGATGCGTTGTATATTGCCTTTTAAAAGGACAGGTTTATGGCATAAAGCATCTGTTAACAAAAAGACAAATAATTTCTAAGTCCATTAATTTATTTTAACTTACTGATCATATAGTGTTCATGACAGCCAAAAATACTGAGCATACGCTCTGGACAATGAACATGTTATTTAATTCATACATGGAGGCACGCATACACAGACACACACATACACGCACACACCAACGTGCCATGCGCTTGCTATGACCATATGAGTGAAGAAACTCTGGGCGAATATGTGTGTGTAAGTGAATGTGCGTGTAATTTTAGGTGAAATATAAGAGATACTCTAGTTGTCCTTGACTGATACTGAATTTTTTACACTATAATTAATATTCTTTTGCTGCACAGATAAACTTTTATCAGTTCTGGGGCTGAATATAAATATTTATACTCTTTCTCCTCTCCTTGCTGGCAGGGTAGAGTGGTTTAAGACACCTCTGTGGAAAGGGTATAAGATGAATAGCAAACGCCTGATGAATTTCTCGGAAGTTTTACATTAATGATTAAACAGCATCATCTGATGACTTACTCAGCAGCTCGCAGACAATAAAACACAACTAAATCTGTCAATTAGCATTTTCATCTTCTCTCCTGACAGAGCTTAATGGCATCTGCAAAATGCAATTTCCAACCCCGAGCTCTTTGACATTTTCTATTTCCTCCTGCGTTTCTCTCCCGTCGCTCCTGTTATGACTGAGAACAGCACGTGTTATACTCCATGGTGGCAAATGCATCACCTGCGCTTGAAAGGAAAGCAATTATTGTGTCCTCGCTAAATCTTGGGGAAGACTTGGGTACTGCTTTTCCACTTAAGTGCATAACCAGCCAACCCAGAACCTGTTTTAAGTGGCTGAGCCTTAGCGAGGGCAGCTGGGCTGCAGGTTGATGTCACCTGAGGGTGTGGGAAGCTGCCAGACAAGAGTGCCCATCCAGTAGCTAGGAAGGGAGCACGCCACATTCCCACATGCAAAGTGACAAGCAATGGCTGGGAAGATAACATATTGACTTCCCTTTCCTGCTCCCTTAGTTTGAGGATGGTGACCCGGAGTGGAGGTTGGGCTGTTTCTCAGATGGTTCTCCAGCTGGTAGGAGTGGAGGCTATTTACACAACTGTCAGGAATTACGTCTCCTTCTTCCCCCAGGCAGCTATATTTAGCTCACGTATGTGTCACATATGTGTCAAATCCTGTCTAACTCTGCCATTTCTGAATAGTCAAGAAAGGCGGTTCCATGGGATAAGAAGCGTGCCTTCAGGGAAACTTCAGAGCATCACCTCAGAGCTTTGCATCTAATGGGGACACTTAATTATTTCTAAGCTCAAGAACCAAGTGCCCTGACAAAACATGTTCAATGTAACATTTCCTCTTGAATTATTTTTTTAACGCACCTTTGCCTCTCTGGGCTAAAGAAATTGCCTTCTAAACACTGTCAAGCATCAAATGAAACATTCCATCCTAAACAAATACTGCAAGCCCCTATTAACCAGAATCCAATGAACTGAGGCACCACATTAACCAGATTCAGGTCTAATATCCCATTTTTTTTAGAAGAAAGAATCAAAGCTCAAGAGGATATGCTCATTTCAGCCAAAGAAACAAATGGCATTACTTTTCCTGGAGCCAGCTGACTGAGTGGTCAAGTTCCCAATGTCTTATACAGAGAAAGGATTTTTTGAATATTGACCCAGAGGCAATAATCATCTAGTCACACAGAAAGATGGAATTATTGGCATGCCTGTGCTTAAGACTTGAACATTTTAGAAATATTTTCCATGCAATTGAACAAAAAAAATTTTAAAGGATTTGGGGGTTAATGATAAAGTAAATAGAAATGTATATTCATGCATGTACCCCTAGGCCTCTAGTATTCCACAGTAAAAAATTTAAGTACTTCTTCTACTCTTCTACTCTGCCATTTGTTTCACTCTGTCATTTGTAACCTTTCTCTCACTTCACAGATGGGTCACCCGAGGTGGGAGGTTAAATGACATGCTCAGAGTCAGACGGCGTGTCGATACCCAATGCTTAGATGCATGAGCTGTGGGCTGAGCATTTCATGAGTAAATCCATCACTACAGAGGTGGACCACTTGACATCACTTCTCTAAAAGGTTCCCTTTTGAGAGAAAATTCTGGTAAAAAAAAATAAAAAGAGTTTCTATTACCCAACAATGGGACTCCTTGCTAGTTCTTTTTTAGAATAATTCATTATGAGTCTAAAATTTGCCACTGGTTCTCTGACTTGTCCCTTAATATTAACTAGAAGAATGAATACAAAGCCTCTACAAATGAAATCTTCACAGAGTTGGTGCAGAAAGTACAATTTCTACTGCTCTGACTTATAGCCCCAAGAGTTTTACAGGCCATAGGTAGCTAATTCATTTTTAAGTCATTTTAGACCAAAAAAAGGGGGGGGTGATAATGTGTAGATACAGTTATATATTTATTTATTTTTACATAAAACCTGGGTCCTGGAATTTGAAGAAGTCATGGATGAGCACATAGTATGTTGGAAAAGCACAGGCTACAGAGTTCCTTGGTCTGAGTTTGAAGCCTGCTCAGCCCTTAATATGTAACCAATGCTCTCCCTTTCCTCCCACAACTAGGAAAAGCCATGGCCTTGGCGAAATCAACAAATATGGTGTGGAAGTGAAATCACACAGAAATGCTTAATGGCCATTCATTCTACAACTACTATCCATGTAAGTCACATGCTGTCACCTTTTCAACATCTCTGAATTAGTAGCGTTGGGAGTGGTGGTGATCTACCACCTTCCCTTCTTCCTTCGAAGACTTTACCATCGTCATGTCTGAAAACGCCCCGAGAGTCAATCAGACTGCATTGCTAAACACCATGTGACAAGACTGTCCTATCAGAGAAAACTTCTCCAATCTTCTTTGCCTCAATTTGTATACTATTTGTGGCTCACCTACCTGGTGAGGGACAGCATAGGGTACCTCGTGGAACTGAAAGTGACAAAGACAGGGAAGGATCTTGCAGTCTCCCAAGGGAGCCACATGCATAAGTGAATCTAGTACAAGGCAGTGTGATAAGTGCTATGGGAGGGACTCAATGTCCTATGAGGAGGAGGAGCAGAGGAGGAAGGAAAGCCAGTTATCATCCTTCAGAGATGGCTTATTTCAGTGGTATGAGTGTGGACCCTGGCTTGCGGTCAGGCCTAGTTCTGTAATTCACTGGCTTTTTAACCTCCGGCAAGTCCTTCAGCTGCTTTGTGCCTCAGTTTCCTTATCTGTAAAATGGGAATTATACGGATATGATTGCTACTTCATATGGATTTTAAGAGGACCGCATGAATTAATGAATACTTGTAAAGCTGCTGCTATGTAAAGCTTAGCTGCACCTCCTCAGCAGCAACGCTCATGATAGTGGTGGTTAAAATGATCTGTCGTGGAGGGCATGCCATGGGACAGATGTCAGCTCAGGCACGTTACGTTCACAATCTTATTTCATTGAATCTTCCCAGCAAGTAGCTATCATTTCCCCTATTTCATAAGTGATCGCTCACGAGAGTTGGACAACGTGTCTGAGATCACAGAGGTGGTGAGTGGCAGTGTAGAAATCAACCCTATAACTGTTCAGCTCCCAAGTCCACACTACTTCTCTCACTCTACACTGCCCATTACTATTTCTCCACATTTGCACATAAAAGGAATTTCCTTCAATGGAGTGCATGTAGATTTGGCTTTGTTATCAAGCTGTTCCCCATTCATAACTGTCCCCTTCAAGAGGACTGCTGCATCTCTCACAGGAGAAAGAGCAGTGCATGCTAATTAAAGTGTAGAGCACCAGATGCTTTGCCAGAAAGTAATCAGTAAAATTCCTGAATTACGGTGTCCCTCACACTGGCGCAGGGCAGAGAACAGCTTACTGATGTTAGATTTTTCATCTTGAGAAGGGGAACCAGCTCCTCTAAACCCTGGCTGAGTTGGGTCTTTCCTGTGAATCGAAGATGTATAGAAATCCAAGCACATGCTCATTTTCTTGTGGTTGTTCACTACCTTCCTTAATAAAGGCAAACATTTGCTGAGTGCTAATTGCATGGCATGCATCGTGCTAAGTGTTTTACATAAGCTATCTTCCTTAAGTTCTGTGCCGCTCAGTGGTGGGAGCCTTATTGTCATCCACATTTGACAGATGCCTGAATGTAGGCGCAGAGGGGGAAGGTAACTTATCTAGCTGTTGCGTATCTGTAGGACATCTCAGTGGAGCTGGGAGATCCCTTCCCACTCCTACTAATCAAAGCTTTTTTTTTTTTTTTTTTTTGCTTCAAACAAGCAAAACGCCATCCTTCACAACAGAAAAATAACCCAGATCTTAGTTCCTAGATTTCTGGTAATTCTTCCTATCTGACCACTAATTGGTGCTTGAGCTGGAATGAATTCACCTTTTCCCCTTCCTTTAGTTGAACAAACACATACAAGTAAAGACTGGATATTATCATTCATGTAGGGAGAAAGCTAAAAATCAGTCTATTGTTTGAGGGCTGGGTCTCACCAAAATAAAAAGCTCCTTAATCCTGTATATATTTTACCTTTACTGTAAATCTCCTTCATTTTAAATCTGTCACTCACTCTATAAAAATGCATAGAATAAGAAACCATAAAAAAGTCAAATAAAAATTTTAGCCTAATGATATATTGATTGTGCATACATATCTTTATTTTTACATATTCTGTGTTGTCATAAAAAAACCATTAAAAGCTGAGTTTAAATAATTATTCACTTCTCACATTACTATTATAATCAATTGCCTATTATGAAAATTATTGCCATCTTTAAGAGTTACTTTAAGTGAAGTAATTAGAACTGATATTTTATTTTCTATTTCAGTTCCCCAAATTGATTTTTTATGTTAATCTTTGTATGAAAAGCGGGATATAAATTTCTTAAAACAAAATGAATGGCTAGTCAGGCTTCACATTTGACACTTTATATTGTATTTGGAGGTTTTCAAGGCATTTTGCTCTTAAGACATTGCTGATTATTATACCTGTCAGCACTGAAGTAGGTAGAAATTTCTCTATTTTATGGTCTTAAGTATCTGATATTCCAAGAATAAAGGGGTAGAGGTCTTCTACAAACAGAGAGGGTTGAAAAATCACACCTTCTGTCTACTAAAATAGCCATAATTTCTTAGAGCTCTGAGAGAAAAACAGGGAAGAGATAGATACCATTTACTGACTGTCTTGGGTGTACCTGACATTAAGTTCAATAAAACATGTATTTTTGCAATTCCTTACCATATGTGGGCAGGCAATTATTGTTAGCATCCATACAGATAAGCAAACAAATGCAGACAAAGAATGTCATTTGTGTTCTACCCAAGAGCAAGCAAGTGGCTGACCTGGGACTCAAACCCAAGTCTGCTGGGTCAAAGGCTAAGTTTCTTCTTTTCTTTAACCCTGCCACATGCAAACAGCATCAGCAAACATGCTTTAACACAAGGACTGAACTTCATGACGATTTTGCCTTTTGATATGACTGTCTCGGTTATGTCTTCAATTGAAGAGAATGCCCACACCTGGCTTTTCATTATGGTGAACTGTCGAGGGAAATGCATGAAACCCCAGGTTGAAAACGTGTTAAAAGCAAAGGCATGAATAATCATTTCAAAGACCAATGGAGTCAGTGAGTTGAAGTGAGAGGGAGAAGCACTCAGGATGACAAGACAGTAGCCCTAATTGTAGATGAACCCAGAATAAGCTGGGATATTGGATTAAGTTCCCCCATCACTGTGGCCTTGAATTATCTCATTTGTAGAATGAAGGGTTATGGTTTTTAGGTAACGACTTCTCTTTTACTGCCAAAATGACGAAGAATGGGTCCACCTCTGAAAGTGACATGTGGTCAGCCTGTGTCCCCAACTACATCTCACTGCTTTAAGAACACAGTAAGCATTCATTACATAATGTCACCCTGATTTGGCCCCAGGATCCTAGGTGTTTAGCAGAGACACATAAATGAGGTTGTTATAGTAAATACTAGACAAGGAAACGTGTCAGATGCTTTGGAGGCCCCTGTCATAAATCAGCGAACCCCTTGTGGCTATATTAGAAGTCAGGCCGCTCAGCCACTGTGCTTTCTGCTCCCCTCCCAGCCCTGCCCCCTGTCTTCTTCACTGTATTGTTATGAAGAATCGTATGTCATGACAATGGACAATTTTTATTTCCTACAGGACATATTCAGTCCACACGCAGCATACCTGGGTTTTAGATTTAGCTCTGCCACTGTTTAGCACTCCTTGACCTTCATCTGAACTTCTCTGGTCTTCGAGTCCTCACGGGCTTGAAATCGCTCAGGTCCTGGGTGCTCCAAATTCAGGGCAAACTCAAGATGCGGGTTGATAAACTGGAGCTCTGCACTAATGCTCTGCTAAACATCTTTGTTACAGGCATGGGTTCAAACCAGACTGATGTGGAATTTGCCTCACTGTTTGGGGCTGAATTGCATCCCACCAAAATTCACGCCAACCCCCAGCACCTCAAAACAGAACTGTGTTTGAAGATAGGGCCTTTAAAGATGTCCATCGACAGATGAATGGATAAAGAAGAGGTGGTCTATATATACCATGGAATATTATGCAGCCATCAAAAGGAATGAAATCTTGCCATCTGCAATGACATGGATGGAACTGGAGGGTATTATGCCAAGCGAAGTAAGTCAATCAGAGAAAGACATGTATCATATGACCTCACTGATATGAGGAATTCTTAATCTCAGGAAACAAACTGAGGGTTGCTGGAGTGGGGGGTGGGGTGGGAGGGATGGGGTGACTGGGTGATAGACCGTGGGGAGGGTATGTGCTCTGGTAAGCGCTGTGAATTGTGCAAGACTGTTGAATCTCAGATCTGTACCTCTGAAACAAATAATGCAATATATGTTAAGAAAAAAAAAAAAGAAGAAGAAGAAGAAGGTAGCGGGAAGGGAAGAATGAAGCAGGGGAAATCGGAGGGGTAGACGAACCATGGGAGATGATGGACTCTGGAAAACAAACTGAGGGTTCTAGAGGGGAGGGGGGTGGGAGGATGGGTTAGCCTGGTGATGGCTATTGAGGAGGGCACATTCTGCATGGAGCACTGGGTGTTATGCACAAACAATGAATCATGGAACACTTCATCTAAAACTAATGATGTAATGTATGGGGATTAACATAAGAATAAAAAATAAATAATAAATGAAGATAGGGCCTTTAAAGAGGTGATTGAATTAAAATGGGATCGTTAGAGTGGTGCCTAATCCAATATGACTGGTGTCCCCCTAAGAAGAGAAGATTGGGACACAGAGAGAGACACCAGCCACAGGCACACACAGAGAGACGGGGGCCATCTGCGAGCCAAGAAGAGAGGCCGCAGAAGGAACCAGATCTGCCGCCATCTTAATCTCAGACTTCCAGCCTCCAGGACGGTGAGAAAATAAATTTCTGCTGTTTAAGCCACTCAGTGTGAGGTATGTTATTATGGCAGCTGTAGTAAACTAATATCCTCATTATACAATAATCAATCTCCTTGGAAAAGGTGGAGCATCCTCATGATAATGTCATGCTATAAGCAGAGAACACATAAGCCTAAGCAAACTTGCCTTCAAAGTTAGCAATGGATTCTTCAGACTATAAACAAATGCTATGATATGTGCTATCCTCAGACATTTAAACATGTTTTATTCTATCAAGTATACATGTTTGAATCAAATTTTTAAGCAGTGTGGATTTAAATGTTAGCAAGTAATAGTAAAGATTCTCAGAAAATTTAAAGGGCACAATTAAAGGAAAACTGATTGGTTTCTTGAGTTTTTTTGTTTAAGTCAAATTTCTAAACTTAATAATTTGGTTAGGACGAAAAAAACATATCAGTTTATCATCCCAGGCACTTGGTTTCTAATGGTGTGAAGGACTGAAGTCCTGCACAGTGATAGCAACGTGCTATTGTCCAGGGATACCAGTAAATGTTCAAAGATGCTAGAGTCCTATAAAAACATGCCAGTTACTACTAATGAGAATGAAATTCTGCTAGGAAAAAATGTACACGCATGGTTTACCACTGCATTCCGGCTCATTAGCAATAGAGTAAATTACATAAGCATCCACAGCCTAAGAAGGCCTTGACCCATATACCAGCAACCGGATAAGGCACCCCTGTCCTACAGTGCAGCTCGCATTCTGAAAGATTAAATCCTACTGCACCATCACTGATCAATTATGTTCATTCCTACAGCATTCCAGCAGAGATAATGAGTATCAAGCTCTATTTGATATGCTGAGGTACTGATAAGAGATTTGCTGACGCAAAAGAACTATTAAGTGTTTGGTGGTGCCAGCAAGACTAGAACCCAAAAAATCCCTGTTTTACTGTAGACAAGTATTCCTCCTTTCCAAGAGAAGGTTCTGTGACACATATGCTTCAACATACAAGGCCACTTTCCCCTTGCTATATGACCCAGCTATTGTGACATGCTAAGAAAAAAATCAAAGTTGCTAATATAACATAAATTCTTGAGAATTTAATTATCCATCTTGTTTCTCTCTCCTAAGTCACTTCTGCCACAGAGAGAAATGTTGCATTGTATACATTTTTTAAAGTGAATCTGCCAGAGGAAAGAATCTTCTAGAAATAATGAGAAGTTATGAAACATTTTCTCTTTTGATCTTTAAAAAGAACACAAGGTTAAGTTGCGGGAGAAAAAAAAAAGTTTTATGAAATAGGTCTCTTGGGCTGTGAATCCATGCCTCTGAGCTATTTTTAATAAAGCATATAAACAGTGGGTTGCTTTGGTCTTTGAAGGCTTGGACTTTGAAACAAGGAAGAACGAAGAATTTCATGACTTTTGACATTTAAGAATCTTTATGTGTTGTGTGAAGGGGAGCAAACTGAAAAAGTGGGCTGGGCTGCTAGGATCAGAGACGAAGGAGCCATATTTTAACCAAACATCATTAATATGCTCAGTGGCAGCCATTAATTTATTTCTACTAAGACAGATAGGCTTCTGTTTGATACCAATAAGGGGAAATAATTAAGAAAATCTAGAGCCAGAGTGAAAAAGATAGGGTGTCTTTTGACAAGGTGATTCTTCAGTTTGTAACTAGCAACTGATAAAGTGCTATGCATGTTAACTTTGGGGAAGAACAGCTAGTTATTTAAAATACTAATCTCATTTACTTTCTAAACTATCTTTCACTGATATTTGCCCTATTTTGTGCCATCCTATAAGTAGGCCATATGCTTTATGGAAAACAAGTCAATTTAAAAAGCATCATACCAGCTACAGTTCCAGAAACATTCACATGGTCCTTGGTTTTAAAAGTTTGGTTTTCAGGGGGCAGCTGGCTGGCTCACTCAGTAGATGTGTAGCTCTTAATCTCAGGGTTGTGAGTTCAAGCCCCACACATTGGATGTAGAGCTTATTTAAAATATATATATATATATAAATAAAATTATATTTAAAAGTTTGGTTTCAGAAGCAAATGCAGTGACCACTGCTGGCAATCTTCTGGTTATTTTAGCTTCCTGGGGTTAGAAAGCCAATCCCAACCCCATGCCCTGCACACTTGGTCTTCACTGAACTTCCCAAAATAAATATTCCCTGGCAAGCCAATTATTATGTTTTTTAATTATATCAGCTGACATGCACACAAAGGCTGGCTTTTCATGAAGCAAAGGTCAAGCATTTGAGAATTACAGCAGATCATAGTATTAGCAAGTTATTCATAATTATTTGGAGTTGACTACAATATTTTTATAGCTTGGAGGTAAATGACTTCTTGCTTAAATTGAGGATAATAAATTCTAGTTATCACTTTAGGAATGAGAAACAGTTCTCTTCAACTTAAGGAACGGTCAAAGAACCCATTTCCCCTCAAAAGCCCTTTTCTTTGGCTAAACTAAGTTTTACCAAAAAACCCCAAACAAAACCCTCAAAAAATTAAAAAACCAAAAAACAACTCATGGTATTTTAAACGTTGGGAGTCTCAATCTCTTCTTTTCTTCCTCCTCGCTCTACATTCTACAAATATTTATTAAGACTTTATTCTCCTTAAGTTGGATCCTATATAATGCAATTGTTTTGACTTACAAAAATGTCTCTGGATACCCCTTAACGAAATGTGCGAAAAGCAGAGACAAGGAAGATATAACACCTGCCCTCAAAGAGCTTTACAATCTGGTTGACAAAGCCAAGAAAGAGGTAATGAAGGACTCACAACAAGAGACCTTAATAAACATAAGTTGAGTGACATAAAATAGTGAAGGCAATAAGAGTTCAGTGATGGTGATAGTCCCCACTGGTAGAGTAGACACGATTTATTTGTGGAAGGATGGGATTAAGTGGGATTCTACAAGCATACTTTGAAAAAGAGAAGGCATTCTAGCATCTAAGCATTTCACTTCTTACGCCTGACTGAGCTCCTGTTTTCTTCTCTATCCCAGCAGCCAGCTCATATCCTCAAGGAGCATCATTGTTTCCAGACTTCCCAAAGAACATGACCAAATGGTTTTATTTAGATACCATTCCATGTCATTGGATTCATCCGAGCCATGCTAGGTGTGGTCACAGGTTTTCACAGGTCTTTCTTTCCTAGCTTTTTTTTTTTTCTTTACCATTGTCAATTCCTTGAATTGCCAGCCACTTCTGAATGAATGATAAAGACCATCGAATCAAATCTATCCTTGTCATCTCCTACAACTACATTCATTTATCCCATAAGATCAATATTTTTTTACAATTTTTACATGGTTATAAAAATGTCAAAATATAACAGCATAAGAAGTTACCACCTGGGCCAGACCTAGCACCTATCTCTGACTTGTCACTCTGAAAGTGAGCAGCAACTCTCAATTTTTTTTTTTTTTTTTTGAGTCCCTACAGCTGAAGGCTATAGCTCTCTCTGCTCACAGACAGTTACTTCTTCAGGCAGTGCCTCTAAGGGGCGAGGGGATGGGCTTCCTTGCTCACAGCAATACAGCAGATGCTCCCATGGGAAGAGAAGTATGTAATTCAAAAGAGACCTTCAAGTGACCTTGATATTCTTATTCTCCCCATCCTGGGACCCGCCATTGAAAATCATCACTTTACTGGATATATGTTTTTTCCTTAACATCGAGCTCGAGGAGTGCCATGCTAATTTCCCTTGAGAGCCTGTTATAGATCTGTCATCTGAAAATTTATTTAAATAATTTTTAAATAATCTATATTTCATAACTCTGGTGTTCAAATGTCCTGTAAAAACTTACTAGCTGAAAACAAAAACAGACAAAATTACCAGCTGTTCATTAGCACAGCACCCACCACACAACCACCCTAGATGATCTCCACCTGTGTGTCTCTCCACCCACATTCTGAACACCTTGTGGTCAAGGATCTTTTTTTTTTTTTTTTGGTCTTTGCATTTCCAGCACCTGAGACAGGGCCTGGAATTTAGCATTACTTAGAACCACCACATTAAGCGGCCAGTTTTGCCACTCAAACATGGCCACATATCAGCAATTTCATAAGCTTCAATTTAATTATTGTAAGCATTTACCGATGCATGGGAAAATAAAACATGAGCCAACACATTCTTGAGGGCCTCAGGAAAAAGAAATGGAGAGGAGAAGAAAACCAACATCTACTGAGATTCTGATGCAGTAGGTCTGGGGTGGAACCCAGGAGCCTACATTATAGCTAGTATTACAGATGATCTTATGCAGAGGATGCGTGGACCATGTTGTGATAAATGCAGACAGCTCTTGGGGACATAAAGGGAGTAAGTAGAATGTGTTTCTGATCAATTAGGAGGAGACAAGAGACAAGCCTGCCTCCCACCCCTTTCCATGCTGATCATCCTCTGCCCACCCAGAACCAGCTGTGCAAGCCAGACTCAGAGAGCCCAGGACAGCTTGGATGGCTGTCCTCATCCAGCCTTCTGCTACTATGCTTTTCTCAAAGATATTTTGTCCTTTAGAAAATCACCGACAGCTTTGTGATTGTTGCACAATAATGCCTCTCCATGCATCCCCCTCCCAATCTGCACTCCCCATGCACTGGGTGGGATCATTTAGTCCTGCAACTCTGAGTTGTGCCTCTTTTAGGAAAAGATTTCTGTAATGTGCTCAGAGACCAAAGCACCCAGAGGTCACTGTGTTCTTTGTTCAGGAGGCCTGAAAGGCTGAGAACACTGGGGATGTTTGGACAGATTTCACCCTGTTGTGATTAATTAGTGCCCACACTTGACAGGCTAAGAGAAGGTCACCACAGTGGTTCCCACAGGACACACACCATCTCTTCACGACGGAACAGTGGGAGGCGGGTGAGAAGATGATCTCCAAAGCTAGATGGCAGGAAGTGACCCTGTAAAGTGGGCTGCAGGCTCACCAGATGTAAACTCCCTCGATGCCATCTTCTGAGGAGTACTGAAGGTGAAGGTTTATTCAGTAGAACTCAGAGACACAGATCCTCCGCGGCCATGCATCGCAGATATGGGTGTGGTGATTGACGTGCGTGCTGTGCTGATGACTGCACGCCTCAGAACTTCAGCGGTGCTCTAAGCCAGGCACTGCTCATGAGGACCAACACGTTAAACTCATCATGTTATGTCACCAGACATAGCATGTGGTGTGATGTAGTAACAACGTACTAGCCGTCGCATACCTTTGCCTGGGTTTCCAGGCTGTATGGCTGAACGATAAAAATATTGGTATGTTTAATTTAGACAGACATGAAAGGAAAAAATGTTATTAGCAGAAAATGACAAATACAATATGCCTGCAAAAAGGAATCACGTGTAAAAAAAGGAAAGAAAGGATGAAAGAAAGAAAACCTGTGTACTTGTGTTTAGAGCAGAGAAATATTGCAGAGACCAATCATTAAGGAAGATACAAGGAAGAAGAAATTCGACCCTTTGAAAATTTTTTTCTGAGTATTGCGATGAGACCACCAAAATCTGACTTTTCATTCATTCATTCATTCATTCACACAACCACACATCTCTCCATCCATCGACTCAATAAACATTGACTGCATGCCAACTATGTCCAGGTACCATCATAGACAGTTAAAATATGATCATATGCAAAAGTCATACTAAGTCTCTGTGCTCACAGAACTTAAGTTCTATTGCGGGAGACCGTCCAAAACACATAAGTTCATAATCTGCATTCATGTAGTCATTAACAGTGGTATAAATGTTCAACAGGCATTGGCGAGGGATCACTTGATTTGTAGCTTTTGCCACAGTGTAAATACTCCCACCTGAGACAATCTCAAACTACCAGTGCAATGTCATAATCAATGTGACAATGTGATGTGTACAGTCAGGACTATAGAGCAGCAGGATAAGCCCCCTCCAACTCACGCCTGGACATGATATAAAGAAACAAATCATGTTAAGTGGCCAGATATTAAAGGGAAGGGTGGATCTTTTAGGCAAGCAGTTGGAATCATTCTTGGGCTAATGACATTTGAACAGTGACCTAAATGAAGAAGAAAGAAGCCATGAAGTCATGAAGTAAAGAATTGGGGGAATGGGGCAGAAACAGTAAGCACAAAAGCCCTGAGGCAGGAAATATATCTCATATGTCTGAGGAACAGAAAGGTCACTGTATGAGGACAGGCAGGCAGGGGCTAGATCATCGATGGCTTTGTTGGCACTGGGAGGAATGTGAACTCTTTATGCAAGACTTGGGATTCAATGAAGAGTTCTGAGCAGGCAATGATGTGACCTGATTTACCTTCTTAAAGAATCAGTCTGGCTGCTGGGGAAAGAATAGGAAAGAGTGCACTGCAGTAAATGTGCCCCCTGCAAAGGTGAAAACGTGATGACCACAGAGGAGGGTATCTAGGTAAGAATGAAAGGGCTCAGAGTGGAGTGGTAGAGGTAGATGTTGGAAGAAATGCTCAGGTTTGGAATATAACTGATAGGTAAATCTACCGGAAGTCACTGATGGCTTGGATAAGAGAGGAAGTGATAAGTCAAAGACGACCTCAAGAATTTCTGAAACTTAGCTACTACGTGAATAACAGGCTTAGCTACCATGTGGGGCCATTAGCTGAAATGAAGAACACCGAGACAAGAGCAGGGGTAGAGGGAAAATCACAAGTTTAGTTTTGGGCATTTTAGGTGAGATTTATTGACATCTGAGTGGAGACATCAAGTAGGCAGCAGGATATATAAAAGTCAGGGGACAGGTCAGGAAGGGAGATACAGATGTGGAGGTCACCTGCTCTAGATGATCTTAGTGATTGTGCCATTGAGGCATCGTTAGAGAACCACTCGCTTAGAATGACAGGGACTCGGGCCTTTAAGGAGCCCCTGGGGAGGAGGCAACCTGTTACAGGGAGATGTGTGAAGCACAGACCAAAAATCTCTCCCCCTGTTAAAGCCATTCATGTTCCTGAAGCTACAGTTATTAAGGAATAATCCATTTACAGACTGACCCTGTTAAAATCCATATTAATACTTATTAACAAACCAAAAGAGATTTCTTACCTATCAACTAGAGAACTGGGTGTTTTGATGTTCAGAAGATGGAGCACCAGTTCTCAACCCTGGCTACCCATCATACTCACCACGGAGCTTTGAAAAATATGAACACCTGGGTCCCACCCCAAGTGATTCTAATTCAATTGTGGCATGGGCGTAGGTGGTATGGCTTTATTTTTAAAGGAGTTAAATTGGACAAGGGATAGGAAAGGCAGTGATAGAACCAAAGAACTGAAGTCCTCCATAAAGTTGGGGATGCTTTTCAAAGTCATCTGGGAGGACAAAAGGATGTGGTCTGGGGTGGGATGATCACACTGTGACTTTGAAGGTGGTCGGGATGTGGCATGGGAGTTGAGAAGAAGTAGACCAAAAAGATCACTGGGGATAAAGGAAGTGAAGTAACTGAAGGCAGGAAGGGTGCTGGAAAAATCCTTGGGATGTTGGTGTGAGGCTTAACTTTTTTAGGTTCTACATATAAGTGGAATCATGCAATGTTTGTCTTTCTGTGTCTTGTTTTTTTTTTTTTTTTTTGTCTGTTTTGTTTTGTTTTGTTTTAAAAGAGAAGGGCAGAGAGAGGTGAGTGGCAAAGGGAGATGGAGAGAGAGAATCTTAAACAGACTTGACGCCCAGCACAGAGCCAGACATAGGGCTTGCTCCCACAGCCCTGAGATCATGACTGGAGCCAAAATCAAGAGTCAGACGCTTAACTGACTGAGCCCTTGTGTCTGGCTTATTTTACTTAGCATTATATCTTCCGGTCCATCCATGCTGTTGCAAATGGCAAGATTTCCTTGAAATTTGTTGGGAAGGTAGATCTCTCGTGTACATACACACACAGACATACACACAATTTGTATTTGCCAATTATGCCTCAATAAACCTGAAAGAAATCCATTCCAAGTTTCAAACAAGTGCCTTCTAGAATATAACTATTTGGCAAGCAGGGGTCCGTTCTTACCTAAAGTTTTATTTGGAGAATACTGTTTAGAAATCATCCCAATATCTAAATCCCCATCCATTTATTTTATTAATCTACCTAGTGTGACAAAACATAAAGTCTGCATTTCCTGGTTTGGGGTGGGAGTAGTTCTTGGAAACTGAAGAACAACGTTACCGCCATACAGTGCCAATATCAATCACTTCCCTACATTCCCAAATGCCCAGCACTACCACGGAGAACAATGCATGCTGTCTGCAATTTGTATTCTCTTGATCATGAGAAATACAGGCCCAGAGACTGCTAAACGCAAAGACACTTCTTTCTCTTCCTGACGCCTGCCACCTTCATACTGTTAAAAAACAACACAGACAACAATCTCCTGATGATGGTTAATGAATGAAGTTCAATATCCGGCAAAGGTGATTCATGTTATCAAGACTGTAACCTCCTGCCCAACTGGAAAGGACTTAGGAGAAATAAGAAGACACATAACAAAGAAGAGCTAAAGTTTAGAAAATCACCAAAGATGTGTAAACAAATAAAAAATAAGTAAATACCAAAATATTTCTTATTAGATGTTTTTCAGGACTGGTGGCTTTCTCTGGTTCTGAGTAGTATAAAATATGCTCTCCCCAAAATAACTCTCAAGCACGTTATTTTTTCAAAAGCAGTTTATTTTGAGCACATTTCCTTCTCTACCTCTCATTCCCTAGTCTAAAAATTTCCTATCAACTCTTTCCTTTCCCCTGCTTTCTCTCTATCCACAAAAAAGGGAAAGGGTATATTTTAATTATTTGTATGTGGTAAATTCAAACCCTGTTATCACCATTCTGTGGCTTTTGGTTTGGGGAGATGTTTGTTTCCCTAGAAATAAGTGAAGAGATCATAGTGTGATAAATGAATTTGCTTTTCCTGGCAGTATTTTGACTGCCCTCAGAAGACCAAAAGGGAAATGGTTGTTAGAAGTGCAGCCCGGGGGCGCCTGGGTGGCTCAGTTGGTTAAGCGGCTGCCTTCAGCTCAGGTCATGATCCTGGGGTCCTGGGATCAAGCCCTGGATCAGGCTCCTTGTTCGGAAGAGTCTGCTTCTCCCTCCCCCCGCTTGTGCTCTCTCATTCTTTCTCTCCCTCCCTCCCTCTCTCTCTCTCTCAAATAAATAATCTTTAAAAAAAAAAAAGAGAGAGAGAAGAATAAGAACAGCCCCAATGCCCCCTGCCTGCTCTTTTTCAGGTATTTCTCTTGGTAGAAACCTCAGTGACCATAAAGAGATGAGAAGTTCAGAGTAACCTGCTGTCTTTGCATTTTAAGTATCTCTTGAATCAGTTCACTTCTTTCCAGTGCCGTCATACTATTTGCCCTCAACTCTTGCATGGTCTACAGAACTAGCCTCCCCTCTGAATCCTGTGTTTCCAACTGGCCTAGCTCTTATCTTCTCAGCAACCAGAGTAAGCTTAATTTTTTTTTTACATTTTGAAATAAATTAAAACTCACAAGAAGTGCAAAATTAGAACAGAGAGTTCCTTGCACCCTTCATTTAGCTTTCCCAAATATTAACTTTTTATGTAACCATAAACACAACATCCAGAAAATAGATGTTGGTCAGTACTGTTCACTAAATTCGGGGTGATCCTTTAAAAATGCAAACCTGATTGTGCCAACTCTCCCCTCTTTCCCAAACCTATTACTGGCTTCCCATCAACTCTTAGAATAAGGACTAAAATTCTTATATTGGCCCATAAATAGTGGGATTATCATTCCAGGTTGGTCGGGACAGACCTGGTTCACACATGTAGTGCCAACAAACTATCCGATTTAACATTTTAGTGCACTCAAAAGTATGGCAGTTTGGGTGATAAATTATGTCGTCAAGCCACTCAGAGTTCTGTGTCTGATCGGCCTGTGGAGACCTCCAGCTTTTGTCTTGTGCCCCCCTCCCCCTCACTTCTGGCTCCTGAGCCCCTGTGACACAGACCTTCTTGAAGTTCCTAGGATATGACGCAGGATGTGCAATGTTTCTTTCCGCCACAGGGCCTTTGCACCTGTTCTCTCTGCCTGAAACACTTTCCCTCCCCACCCCCATTTGCCTGGATAGCTTCTACTTGTATCAGCTCAGCTAAATCATCATTCCATCCCCAGACTAGGTCACATTTTCTATTAAATACCCTCACCATGCCCTGGACCTTTCCTTTGAACTGTTTGTCACAGTGATAATTTTATATCTGTTTCTACAGATATAAAAGCTGGAAGAAGGCGGGGGCATATTTGCACAATATGTATCCCCAGGACCAGCAGGAGCTTGCTGTATGGGAGATGATTACTTTGTAGCTGAGGACTGAATGAATAAAAGCTCAATTCACAGCTTCATGGGCAACAGAAACAAAGTGGTTAATAGCTTCAGGAAAAAGCAAAAACAAAAATCTCTTGCATCACCTTTGTAGGCTGCTGCCCATGTGGCTCATTTAGTCATTTAAAAAACCCAACTTTGGAATGAGACAGACAACAAGTTTAAAACTTGGTGTTCATAAGCTGAGGAACTTTATGCAAGCAATTTACCTTCTTTGAGCCTTAATTTTTTTTCATCTGTAAATAGCAGTAGTAGTTATAATGACACGAAAGTCATCTACTCTATGACAAGTGTAATTATTATGTGACAATTATAGAATTATAACAATCATTAAGTATATAGCAATTATTATTATAAATAATAATAGTCATCACACTTTTGTGAAGGTTGAATGAAAAAATGTACAGTGCTTAAGAGCTGGGCATTATTAAGTGAATGTGAACTCTATTATAAAGTTGTTTTAAGTGTATCATTCCCCCCCCCCCATGTCTAAGATGATTTCCTTGTTTCATAGAAGAAGTGCAGAGGGGACTTAGTGCTCCTCACCTGGAGCTGCCTCCCCATCACCTGCTCCCCTTTGGTCTCCTCCCCTTCAGACATGCAAGGCTATCCTTGGCTATCCAACCCTGGAGCCAAACCTGGCATCTTTGACTCTTCCCTTCTCTCCACCACACACCAAATCCATGAAGAACACTGCTGGTCACTTCCTCTTTGAAATACAGGCAGAACCCTGCTGCTCCCCACCCCACCTGCTGCCCCCCCCCCCCACCATCCCCATCTACCTGGATGACTGCATCGGCCTCCAAACAGGTCTCCCTGCCTCTGCCCTTGCCCTGCAGAACAGCCAGAGTGACACCATAAAAATGCAAGTCACGTCAGCTCATTCTCCTGCTCAAACCCTTCAGGGCTTCCCAGGACCCCATCGAGTAAAGTGGAGTAAAGTATGACATGCTTCGTGAAGCCTCTGTCTTCTCTTGCATTCCCTCTTTCAGATCTTTTCTCAAAGGAGAGTCTTCCCCAAACACCTTACTTAAAGTCACAAGCTCAACACTCTATCTGCTCCCTGCTTGTATTTCCTCATAGTGCTCATCACTTTCTATACTTTTTGCTTATTTGTTTTCTTTATGATCTGTCTTCCCCACGAGGATGGCAAGTCCATGATGGCAGGGAGTTGTGTCTGCTCTGTCCCTGCCTTCTCCCCTAGCATCTAACACTGGGCCTGACCTGTATAAGGTGCTCAGTGAATATATCTTGAATGAATACATGGGCGAGTCAATGAATGAATGAGGCACCACTGCTCCCAAGGCAAGAGCTGTCCCAGACCCAGTATGGCATAAGTTACAAGGCACAGACGAAAACACCAAACCTGCATCAAGAGTGTGTTGGGCAGGGGTCCAGGAAGAGGAGGAAGGTGAGGGCACACCTAAGCACATGCTGATGGCTGGCGCAGCTCTTGTCCCAGCCTTTGCAGGGACGCTGCTGATAGCTTGGTAGTGGCAGGGCTTGCCTCACCACGTTGGGGCAGCTGAGTGGCTGAGGGTAGAAGGATGAGACTGGGTGCTCTCTACCCACACAAAGGGAAGCAAGTGTTCACATTCAGACCGTGATCTGATCTGGTGGGCCCACCAGTGATTTACGTGGATTGCCCCAACTCAGGAAGATGTCTGACGTCGAAGACTCTGGCCAGAAATCCCACGGGCTTGGGGGCCAAAATGAGGCCATTTTTATACTACCCAAATTAATTTCCCTTTGTCAATACGTATGGGATTTCCAGAAGAACATAGGCTGAGAAACGGTCTCCATATCCATTGTCCAGATGTTGGCAAAATAGAAGCCAAAAAAAGAAATATCTAATATTTAAAGTCTTGTGACTCCACAGCTTTTGGCCAAACAAACAAGCTTGGCTTGCTGGAAGCTCAAGACTAAGCCAAGGCTCCGGGTGGACTTTGAAGGCAGTTATTCTCAAACTCAAGGGAACTGAACTTTGATATGACAAATATCCAAGAGCTGTAGTACTGAGACCTTGTAAAATCAGCCTACAAATACAAAGCGTGACTTAGGTACTCCAGTCAGCAAATTCAGTATGAAGCAGAAGGAACAAACTGGAATATTGCCTAATATCCTAAGGGAGGAGACATTCCCAGTCTTTAAGGCTGGAAGGCAACTTACAGACGCTCTAGTCCAGGTATCCCGTATCAATCCCTGGATTTGTGAACACAGTCGCTCTGAAAGTTGGCCATGGTAATATGGTAATATTATTACCATATATTACCATAATATTAGCCGTGTAATATCCGGGCATTTGCTCTGACTATTCTCACATCTCACTGACTTCTCAATTCTTCCTTAGGCTCAGTATGTAACACTTAACCTCAGGCTCCTTCATTACCTGTTCCGACTCCCTTCCCTACCCAAGCACTGGGGCCCCCTTGATGTCATCATTACACATCAGGTTGGAGTAAGGAACAAACTCTCCAGCAGTTCGGGTCTGGGGAATTCTCAGCAGTTGGTCTGATGTATCAACTAATAACAAGAAAGTTCTATGGAAGATAACTGAATCGTCACCTGGCTTTATTAATGCTAAAAGCAATGTGATGATGCAAGTCTGCTGATTCCTAAGAGAATACCTCTACCAACATTAAAAGAGCAGACAAATAAGTTAGCTTCTAGTTTCTCTAGTTTGTGTGCAGGACTATATACATAACTTTTAAAATATTGAGACATTATAGCTATCTAGGTGACATTCTAAAAGCTTAGAAAACAATGCTTGGTCTAAAGAGCACCAATGAATGCAAGGCATACAATCAGACATCCTGAAGAGGCCACTTTCAGTGACCAGAAGTATTAACTACATATATTCTATCTAGCTTCTATAATAATGTCATTATCTGAGATGAAGAATAAAACAATTTTGGGTGGTTAACATGGTATACAATAAAATATTTTCAGTTCCTAATATTTGTACTTAAAATAATTGCTTGAGGTCTTCACACAGAATCAAAATTAAACATTTAATAGCTCATTGACCTTTATGTGTATCACTCCTAAAACTGTGGATAAGTGAAAACAGATATTTTATTCAAATGAAATCATAATATTTTTGTAGCTTAAATTTTTTCTTGAGCTCAATTGGTAAGAGTGTGGTACTTTACAAGAGTCATTATGAAACTATCTTAAACTGTAGTCATTTCCCTAAAGAAAATGTTTATGGCCTGATGGGATAATTATATTCTCCTATTAAATATCATTCTTCCAGGGCGAGTTATTGTTGAGTACAAATATGCCACTTTATATGCAAATAAAATGTATGGAGATGTGAATAAAAGTTCTGCGTCTATCTACTCACAGATCATCTTATTATGATTCATATTAACAGAACTTCTCAAGACGGGAGATGCTAATATCACATACAAGAGGCAATTCTTTCCTTGAATTTTTGCTTTCAAGATGTTTAGATACAGCTGGAAATATTTGCTTTTCTCACAGAGATAGCAGATTGGGGTTTGCATTCTGAGTTGTATTTTGAGTCAAAAGATTTTACCGTCCTGTGATTACTTATTACCAAAACTTGTTTTTTTTTTTTCTTTTCTTCTGACCTTGACTTCTCTTCAATCCGTTTCTTACAACACCCACACACCTGAAAACAAATCAGGACACCTTGGAGTCCAGAGTTTCCAAGAAGGTTTCTTAAATCCAACCTAGCAAAGCAGAGAATTTCACAAACATTACACAGAGTATAGTCATTTCGTGGCCACATATTTGCATTTTCTCTTTAAAAAAAAATCTATATTCTTTGAATTCAATCTTTGAGCAAAATACCATGGTAAAAGCCACGAGTCTGTTTTTCACATTTGAAGGAGCAATGTTTTTGTATCTCAAATCCCATCTCGGACGGGTACCTTATATTTTTATTAGCCACCTCTCATGGTGCTAGGGAACTTTTTTTTTTTTTTAAGATTTTATTTATTTAATTGACAGAGAGAGGGAGAGAGAGCACAAGTAGGGGGAGCGGCAGGGAGAGGGAGAAGCAGACTCCCTGCTGAGCGGGGAGCCTGATGTAGGATTCGGTCCAGGACCCAGCGATCAAGACCTGAGCTGAAAGCAGATGCTTAACTGACTGAGCCACTAAGGTGCCCCAGGGACCAACTATTTTAAAAAACTGGAGGATGTATATTTTATCCCTATGTGTGCAGAGCTAACAATATAAGATAAATACTGACTATATAAGGAAGGAACAAAGTATTTCATCACCATTTTTACTGCTTTCCCTGCAGCTCTCCTGTTCTTGCCTAGAGCTGTCAAAGGAATATGGGAAGGCCAGGTGGCATGAATGCGAAGACAGAGCTCTGATTTTCTGGCCAATGCACTGAACTCCCGATGTCAAAGGATCATATAGCTGATGGGGAACTAAAGGAAAGGATGCAAGTGAGGACATCGCAGGGCTGTATCACCAGATGAAGACATTATTGCACATTTGGGAATTTAATTACTTCTGTTGAAATTTGGAGAAAGCCCTTTTTCCCACAAACTAGAAAGTCATTCATCCAGGAGTCAAAACTCAGTATTTATACTTCTCGAGAATTATCTAAAATTTTATGACTGAAGTTAGAGTCTATTATACTTTTTTAATTAGGGCTTAGGGATAACAGGAGATAGCATAAAGTTAGTATTTGCATTAAATTGAAAGAGGTAGGGAGAGCTTTTTGCTATTTTCTAGGGAGTCCGGAAATCTATGTTGATTGTGAACATTTCTTCTCACTCTATTCAAGGACAATTGGTGGGCAGCTGGAAAATGCCAAGGAACTGAGAGTCTTGATCAATGTAAAAAGCAAGGCCTGCATAAATGGTATTATGGGACATATTTGCTAGATTGAAATTTCTGTAAGGGCAAGGTTCCTGTCTGCTTTGCACGTGATTGCTTTATTCTTGCTCAGAACAGTTCCTGTCACCTAGTAAGCCCTCAAAAATGTTTGACAGAGTGCTCACTTCAGCAGCACAGACACTAAAATTAGAATGATGCAGAGAAGATTTGCGTGGCCCCTGCATTCGGGTGACACGTAAATTGGTGAAGCATTCCATATTTTAAAAAATGTTTGACAGAGAGATGAAAAAAGCTGAGTACATGCTTTCCCACCCCTGGATATTGTACTATGTCTTGTCCATTCATCCAGAACTATAGTCACCCAACACTTAACTCCTAATAGTTGGGCCATATACACACACACTGAAAATACATTTTTCTTATAGCCTTTAAAATGAAAGAAACTCTTAAGTGTCCATAATCACTTAAATATTCTGCTTCAAAGCAGAGAAATGGACTAAATCTATTCTAAAAATGAAAAGTTTTTATAATACAATATTAAACCAATTTATTAACAATTTAATGTTAACAGGACATAGCTAAAGTCACCTTCAAAATAATGAATTTAAGTAAAGATCTTCGTAGTTAGAGAGGGCACAAATGGGCCCTCAGCTTGCTTGTCCTTGCTCCCTGATATTTGAGACAAAGTGGTTTGATCACTGGAAAAGTCTGTGCTTTGAAAATGACCTCTTGATCCATCTTCTTATTTTTAGTCTTGCCACCCCCCCCCCACCTCATTCCACTCTCCAGAATGGAGTTGGGCATCTTTCTAAAATGCAAATTGGGTCATGTCACTAGCTTGCTCAAAACACATCAGTACTTCAAGAGTTCCTATCTTTTTAAGACACTGTACTTAGTCATTTGCTTGTCATAAAAGGCCTGACTTGAATAGTATCCCTCCTCCAGATCCAAGCCCACTTCCCTCCACCCCTGGCCTTAAGCTCCAATAACACCAAAGTGGTAGTTGTTACCTCACTGGACACACTGCATTAGTTCACACCTCTGGACGTTTGCTCATACCATTTCCGTTGTGTGGCATGCTGTCCTTTCCTTTCTTGACCTTGGTGACACTTTTTCCCTTTAAGATGCATCAGGTCTCCCCTAAAGGATTCTTGGTTACAAGCCCTTCGGTTATAGTCCAATATAAGCCTGAGCATATCTCAGTATCTGTTCCGTTACATTGAAATTAACTAACCACGTGTCTGTTTCTGGCTCTACATTCTCAGTATTCCCGTTACACAAACTATGCCAAAGTTATCCTTTGGCTTCTAGCAGCCACTGTGAAGTCAGGGTCCATGACATTAATATGTACCACACCAAATTGAGTATGTAACATCCTCTTGTTCTTCCCCATCAACACTGCCTAATCTTTCAATGTTCTGTTGTGGCCTGGGAGTTTCCAGAAATTATCATAATATCATAATACCATAATTCCAAAAATTACCTCTTTTCTTATATAAATTGATTAATTAAGCTAATATATTTCACATAAGGCAGTGACGTTTTATATGGGTGTTAACAAAAGCTGTATTACTGACACTGAACAATTAGTAAATAACGCTATATTGAGGACTCAGGTGGGAAATATACCCAAGCATGAGTAAACTATGTGTGTTAACACTTGCAAAAAATCATTATTTAGATTGCAAGGAATGTTTGCATTAAAGCATCTCAGTTATGTTTTGTAGTAACTAAACTTGATATTATTTGCATATCTGGAGGGCTTCTACAGCTTTTTAAAAAATTTAAGAGCTCGGGGCACCTGGGTGGCTCAGTCGTTAAGCGTCTGCCTTCGGCTCATGTCATGATC
Organism: Mirounga leonina; assembly: GCF_011800145.1. Taxonomy (NCBI): domain Eukaryota; kingdom Metazoa; phylum Chordata; class Mammalia; order Carnivora; family Phocidae; genus Mirounga; species Mirounga leonina. The sequence continues at coordinate 94,129,816 of NW_023270377.1, read as the reverse complement.
CCAGGGTCCTGTGATAGAGCCCTGCAGCAGACTCCCTGCTTGGCAGGGAGCCTGCATGCCCTTCTCCAGCTCCCCCTGCTTGTGTTCCCTCTCTTGCTGTCTCTCTCCGTCAAATAAATAAATAAAATCTCCAAAAAAAATAAAAAATAGGGGCAGCTGGGTGGCTCAGTCGTTAAGCGTCTGCCTTCAGCTCGGGTCATGATCCCAGGGTCCTGGGATAGAGCCCTGCATCGGGCTCCCTGCTCAGCGGGAAGCCTGTTTCTCCCTCTCCCACTCCCCCTGCGTGTGTTCCCTCTCTCGCTGTGTCTCTCTCTGTCATATAAATAAAAAATCTTTAAAAAAAAATAATAAATAATAAACAAAATTTAAGAGCTCAAGCAAGTTTTAGAAATTCAAAAAATAATTACAAAATCATCTTTCTACGTCAATTTCTATATCAATGTAGTATGCCAACATATTGCCTAGAAAGATTTTCTTATAGTGGTGATAAACCCAGAGAAAAATATAATAGAAATGCTAACATTCCTTTAACCAATGGTGGTTCTAGCTGGGACCTCCTATTATCAATAAATATTGTGGCCCCCAGTCTCCAATTTCCAGACAACGCAGTGACTGAATCAGTATTCTCCAAAGCACAAAGCAGGCAATCTTTTTTGTCCTTTGTGCATTTTTCACATCTTAAAACTGCCCCCTTCAATCTTCCCATGTGCCATCTACCCACACATCCATGTCACTGTGTATCACTAGTCTTTGCAAGTTCTTCTGAGTGTAGTTTTGTTATTATGCTGAAATCTTATGCATAATTATTTGAAGTTGCTATGGAGATTTTGTGTGATGTGTCATGAAGAAAATCTATTGTGTTTGAGATAATTCTCCATACTAATGACTCAGGTATCCATCTCCCTCCCTTATTTTCTCTGGGATTATAACCAACTGTATATATTTGAATATCTATAAGCAAAAGTCATTTTACAAATAACACAACCAGAAAAGTTATTGAATTCACTAATATGAAGCACTTCAGTACAGCTGGGCCAATTTCTCGTGATTTAGGAAAAACTTCCATTACAGTATTTTTTTGAATACCAGCTAGATTCCTGCCTGCCTCCTTTAGGAAGAGATCCTGCAGAATTCTTTTACAGTTACATCTCTTAGAATTCTATCACTAATTATATGATATATATATTGGCTCTATTGTCACTTAGAAAATGTAATTTTATTTTTTTATTGTTTTAAAAGATTTTATTTATTTGAGAGACTGCATGCGTGCACGTGACAGAGAGAGAGAGCATGAGCAGGGGGAGGGGGAGAGGGAGAATCAGGCTCCTCCCTGAGCAGGGAGCCCAGCTCAGGACTTGATCCCAGGACCCTGGGATCATGACCTGAGTGGAAGGCAGACACTTAACTGACTGAACTACCCAGGCGCCCAGAAAATGTAATTTTAGAGCACGTATTAAACTGCTTGTGCAAAATTAAGGACAAATATAGCAACCTTATTAAAAATCATTTATTTGTCCTTCTTATATGGTTGAAGACATTTTTGAGGTGGGAGCCAACGGTGAAACTAATTACTTGACATTAATCAAAGGGCAATTCAGACTAATGGCTGGGATCTGAACAGCAGAAAGCAAATTTCACACCACCCACAAAGGTCATGATTTTATCTTTCTTGCCTGACGTCCCCACCACCAGCCCCGGACAGAAGAAGTCCTGAAATATCATATCAATTATCATTAGACAACTCACATAAATCTCTCTTCTGGCCTCTCGATTGGTAAAGCTGATTTCAGGATCATGATTGATCTTTGGAGATATCTTTGACATTCTTAAGTCAGCTATAGGTGGAAGAGAATTTTGATGAATCCAACATTTTGCCATCAGGAGAGTAGCATCCAGAGGATAAATACAAAAATGAGAAGTCAAATTTCAAATCAAAGGCAGACTAATTATAGAAACAATTCCTAGGTAACACTTTGTCTGAAAACATAACCAAGTTACTAATTTCCCAAACAACCAGTTCTGGAAAGGATGTGTGATCTTCACTCAGGATAATTTGACACCATGGGTACCCAGACAGAAACCCAGGTAGGAGCAGAGATGGCAAGGAGACTAGAGGGAGAGTGAACAGCTGGAGGGACTGAGTGAGATGCTCTGGGACAGGTTAGATCAGAGCCAATGCTTATGTGGTTATTTTAAAGGTAGCACTGATATTATTTTGTATAAACCAGGGCTGGTGAGTAACCTGTAAATGACTGAGGCAAAGGAGAAAGAACAGAGAAGAATGAGAGGAAGGTAGAGGAAAGGATAGCCATCACAAGGGGCACCTGGGGGGCTCAGTCGGTTACGTGCCTGACCATTGATTTAGGCTCAAGTCATGGTCTCAGGGTCTTGAGCTCAAGCCCCGTGTCCAGCTCCACACTCAGCGAGGAGTCTGCTTGAGATTCTGTCTCTCTTTCTGCCCCTTCACCCCCATGCCTCTCTCTCAAATAAATAAATCTTAAAAAAAAAAAAAGGCCATCACAAAACTGCCTACTCTCAGGCTGTGATAAAGGAAGAGTAAAAAGGAAACCATGTAAGCAGTGTGGCAGAGACAAAGTCTGCATGTCAGGGCTCCTGTAGGAATTTAGGTGCACTGATAAACGGCTTCAGATCAGTCAAGCATCAGCTGAGTCTGGACAGCAAGGGGCTCTTTTCATTGCCCTGGTGGTAATACAGTGAGTCAAGTACCTTCTTCCCAGAGTCTGAGGGTTGTCCACGTGGGATATTCCAGTTAGTGTCTTTAAAGTGACAGGTGACAGATCATGGGGGACTATTCTCTGTGCCCCAATTGATTAGAAGGGAGAAGTGTTTCCAGAAACAGTAGAAGATCGTTCATGGAGGAAACCAGGAGATAGCTTTTGTTAAGAATGTGAACAGAAAATATAACCAATCTCAAAAGGCTGCTGGGTAGAAGATCATGGTGAATCAAATTCGAGCCAGGAAGAAACTCAGCCTCAGAAACTGGGGCTAATAAATGTTTTGAGGGTCTTCTCATGGAAGGAAAAAATTACCAGTGCAGAGGGAGGATTTAGCACCATCTTGCTAATGGTAGGTGCAACATGGCAAAGGTCAACCCCAAGCAGCCGACAAGGTCCCGCTGTGGTGACCTGAGATTTCTCGCAAGGCTTCAGAGGCAGACAGGCTCCTGTCACATGGCTAACTGGGGCTGTGGGCCTTTTCTGGGAGCAAGGAACTGAGGTGAGAGGGAGAGCCTCACCCACCACACAACCAACACACATACCCCACTCTTAATTCAAATAGAGCAATGAGAAAAGCAGAGACACTGACAGTGAGATCTCTGGTGGCTTTAAAACTCAGCATACCTCTGAAACAAATAATACATTATATTTAGAAAGAAGAAGATAGCAGGAAGGGAAAAATGAAGGGGGAGGAAATCGGAGGGGGAGATGAACCATGAGAGACTATGGACTTTGAGAAACAAACTGAGGGCTCTAGAGGGGAGAGGGTGGGGGGATGGGTTAGCCTGGTGATGGGTATTGAGGAGGGCACGTTCTGCACGGAGCACTGGGTGTTATACACAAACAATGAATCATGGATCACTACATCAAAAACTAATGATGTAATGTATGGTGATTAACATAACATAATAAAAAATAAAATAAAATAAAAAACTCAGCAAAGAAAATGAAAGAATCTGAGGATGTAAGCAGTCATGTCCAGTTCAAGAATGTCTAGAAGAGGAAAGGGGATCGTTTGGGGAGCAAACAGCTGAAAGTTTAGAAAAAGTCAAGAGGATTTGGTTGTCTCAGCCAAGAGTCCCTAAGCATAGCAGCAAACAGAGATTCAGGATTTCCTCAGTATCCAAAGTCCTCTTTTTATGGACCCACAAAATTTTAATAAATACCTTTAAACTTTGTATTTCAGTTTAGTGGCATAAAAACGAACATTAAGGGTATTCTGAATGTAATAATAAAGAACTTCTTATCGAATATTGCCATGTGGTCCAGTCTTCTTTGTACTTTCGTTCATGATGGCCTTATTAAAAGCTAATATAAAAAGAACAGAAGTAGACTTAACGGGATATTCCTGCCACAAGAAAAGGCAAAGACAATGTATTCACACATGAAACTAACAACCATTATGTAGCTTGAAGGGTAGAAATTGGAAAGACAGCTCAGTCATCTTCCATCACAAGACTACACAAGGCAACCAAATGCAAAAGAACCTACTCCTAATAGAAAAGACCAGAGAAGACCACAGTCAAGGTAGAGGTCTAACAAATGTTTCAGCAAAACAGCACCATCTGTCATTCAATTCATGAATTTTATTTGGTTCTGTAATTAAATGAGACCAATGAGTAACAGGATGTGTGGAAGGAAAGACAAATGATCAAGGAAGAAAGAAACAAATCTGTAAAAACAGTGTCAAAGGTCCAGGGTAAGCCATGACTTACAAAAACGGGTGAAATCTACAGGGTGTTAGGTTATGACCCTGTTTAGAGTCAGATGAGGGAAAGGATGGAATTGACTTACTGCTTGATGCAGATGACATCATGCTAATATAGAAGCTAGGGAGAAAGCTGGATCATTCAATTCCTCTATCACTTGTCCCTTTGCTATCAAGGCAAATGATCTCCAAATTGAAAAGAAGAATAAAACATGAAGCCCAAGATAAGTGAAGAGATCACAAGGGAGATCAGCGAGCTTCTCTGCCTAAATCCAGTCTCAACAATAAATTACATTCCGGGGTAATAAATGGACTTCAGATGGGATGGTGGAAGCATTGTTGGCAATCTTTGAGGAGTCATGACAAGTCAGAGAGGGGCCCACATTAAAAGCCGGGAAATACGTTTATTTTTTGAGAACATTTCAGAATTTTTTTTTTAATTTTCAAATTCAAAGGAAAAAGCTACATTTAGAAACTACAAATCAGTTTCTAGGCTGATCTCCCTTCAAAAAAATCATTTCTAGAATGCAGTGTTCTAAAAAAGGGCGTATGGGGCACCTGGGTGGCTCAGTTCATTGAGCATCCGATTCCTGGTTTTGGGTCAGGTCATGATCTGGGAGTGGCGAGATCAGAGCCCAGAGTCTGGCATCCCACTCAGCGGGAAGTCTGCTTGGAGATTCTCTTCCTCTGCCCCTCCCCCCACTGGCATGCGCCCACTCTTTCTCTCAAATAAATAAATAAATCTTTTTAAAAAAATAAATAAAAGAAGGTGTGTGACAACTAGAAAAGAAATCAATGGTCACTCGGAGTTACAGAGACTCCCTAAGAACAGCTCCCCTTCACATCTTTGGAAAAAAGGCCAACAAGACCGAGAGGCAAAGTGAACCTGGATTTCTGCTGAGTGTTTAATAAAATATTGCTTGATGACCACGAAGCAGGATACAGAAAGAGGGACGAGATGGTCACTTCTGGGAAGCGAATCCGCAGCTGCACATTGCAGGTCCTCTGTCTAACACTTGTGCGGAAACACTGCGGCAGAACGTCATGCAACGCCTGGGTTTGGAGTCAAGAAATCTAAAGCTAAGTAACTGTTCTGCCTTGGATGAGTGCAAGGGTCCACAAGTCTGGGCACTGCCTGTTTGTGTAAGGCAAGCTTTACCAGAACAGGGTGGCATGCATCTGTTTACCTGTTGTCTGTGGTTGCTTTCGCGCTCCAGGGGCAGGGGAGAATAGCAGCTACAGAGACCGCCCTCCCACACGGAGGGAGCCCTTTACAGAGAAACTTTGTCAACCCCCTGCCAAGTCACGTAAGCCAGGATGGAGCATACCCTCTGGACACTCATTTTCGTCCTCCACATTAGTAGAGAGGGATAGCAGCCAATGCTTCTGGAGGTAGGTAAGGAAATAATGTATGGAAAAGCTTTTCGCGGATTGTAATGAGCTATACATGCAGAAGGCACGTGCTATTATGATCGCTCTGCCTGTTCAAAGATTAATAGCCATGCTTTGCACATTAAAGGCTCGCCAATCTCCAGTACACAGGAGACTCCCCCCAAGTACTGGATGGGCTTTTAAGTGAATGAATGGATGGATGGATAGAAGAATGGCTGGCTGGCTGGCTGAATGATACTAGTAACTACATCTTATTTGGCAGTGACTGTGTGCCAAGCAGCTGTTTTATACACAATAGCTGGTTTTATCCTTGTAACAGACTTGGTGCATTATTTACATTTTAGTGCTGAGTAAAGGAACAGAGATTTGAACAGGAACAACACCAGGAGAAACAGCCAATAAGTATAAAGCAATTAGTATGTCCCAGCCACTGTGCTCAGTACTTGTTAAATGTGACTTAACTCAATGTTCTCAGCTCTCCCATGAAGCAGGTATTAGCATTAACATCATCATCATCATTCCATACTTAGAGATGAGAAGACAGAGACCCAGCAAAGCCAGGTTATTTTCTCAAAGTCAAACATCTGGCACGTGGCAGAACTGAATTTCAAAACCTTGTCTTCCTGACTCTGATGCTTTAACCATGATATGCTGGGCCAACCTATTTACATTAACAAGGCTAAGTTCATTGAGGATAAATGTCAAGTCTTACTAGCATGATTTAAAAATGAACCCTTTGAAGTGTCTGAAGGGAAACTAGAAGCAGTTCCTATGAAAAATATGTTTTTGAAAACCGTTTTATTTTGGAACTAACTTTGGACTTAGAGGAGAATGGCAAAAAGAGTACAGAATTTCCATTATATTCCAGCTTCCCCTGATGTTAACATACTGTATAAATACAGCAGGATGGTAAGAACCAGAAAACTAATATGGCTACAGTACTCTTACCTAAAGATCTTACTCCAATTTCACCAGTTTTTCCACAAATGCCCTTCTTCTGTGCCCAGACCCCATCTGGGTTCCCACTTTGATACCTAGTTGCTATCTCTCCTTAGACTCTTCTAGGCAGTAACAGTTCTTCAGTCCCTGTCTTTCATGTTTTTGACACTTCGGAAGAATATCAACTAGCCATTTCCTCAGATGTCTCTCAATTTGGGTTCATCTGACTCTTTTTTTTCCTCATGACCAGACAAGGTACCTGTTTTTGGCAACACCCGAGATATAATGTTGTGTCCTCAGTGCATCATATCAAGGGGCTCATGATGTCAATATGTCTTATTACTTGTTTTAACAGACTACAGTCTCAGTAAGCTGACAGACATGCAGCCTAGTTGTTAACACACACACGTGCATGCAAATCTCATGATAGTTCCAACTGTGTCTTTAAAAACTTTTGAAAACCATGAGCAAAAAAATTACTATCAGTCCTACCTTTCTCTCCAGTGGCCAGATTACTGGAATAGGGCTGGGTTGCCAGAGGCTAGGAGCACCCCAAGTTGACTTCTTCTGCCTCATGGTATCCCTGCTGGCTGGGGAAGCATTTTGATGGACAGAAGCATGTTGACTGGACTCTGGTGTGTGCATCTAAGCCTCAAAGATAAGACCAGCTTGGGTCATGCTCCAAATACTCACTCAGTGCCCGGATCAGCTGTCCCACCTGCGAGTCAGGCTTATTGGACGATGGGCCCTAGGAAGAAGAATCTTCCAGAATCCCACCATTATACTTGGCCAAATAATACTAATATATACCTTGATTCTGTATTTCGATGGAAAGATATAAGTCCTATGAAGACAAGGGGAGTTTATTTTCTCACATCTTCTTTGGCAGCACATAGTCAATTTCAAAATTGCAATTGAACACAAAAAGAGCTCACTGTGAAAATGCTGAAAATCTATCACTCCACTCACACAGGCATAATTATGGAAGCTGTAAGAAGACTCCCTCTTTATTTATTGATCTGATTTCTATAAGTTTCCTGCATTTCAACATTTTTTTATCTCATCTTCCTGTTAGATTTATACTGTCTGCAAACTATAGCTTCATTCAATTTGAAATGTGTACATTCTACAATTCAGTCACCGTGAGAAAAAAAAGCCTTTAATAATTAAAGTAGCAAAGGTGCACCCTGCCAGCTCTAAATTACTCTGGTAAGATGTAAGCCATCAATATTTCTACAGAAAATGCCTTATTCAAAAAAGAAAATGCCTTATTCAACAATATGTCCTTATTATTTCACTTATAGACACTTCCCTGATAGCATGCATTTAAAACACATAATAAAAAAAAATAGAGGGGGAAAAAAAAAAGATTGGTTCATCTTAAAAACACCTTAAAAACACTTTAAAAACTTGCAGAAGTTAGGAAAACTAGTGTAGCAACAATTTTTTTGAAAGTTCATGTTTTGCAATTTTTGATAACCATTTTAAGTATAATTAACCGTTCTGAAACCCCTTCATTAGAAATTGCTTATCAAGAGTAAAAGAATAAGGAAGATAAAGTCAGAGATATATCAGAGATTTTAAAAATAATATTGATGAATTAAATCTTAAATATTTTAATTAAATACCAGCAACTAAATAAACACTTATTTTGATGGAACTTCCTTTTTTGGTGCTTATTAAATTCCAATGACACTTTAAAAATTATAATATTCCAGAAATTAATAACAGTTAAGGAAGCATGTGAAACAACTTACTGATTTAATAAGTCACTGAAAATCAAGACATGAAGGGACTTGAAGGGTCACATGGGGTATAAATTGGTATGATCTTTCTGGAGGACAATCCAACACTACGTAGAAAAGTTTTCAAGTACATACACAATCCTTCTACCCTCAGGAGTCATCATAAAGAAATGTTAACACAAATATACAATGATGTATGTAGATATATGTTCACAATGGTTTTATTTGTCTAAAATCATTGAAAATGACATAAGTAACCCAAATAAGGATTGTTTAATAAATTTTAAGACAAGTGGTCCTTAGCTTTTATACCTTCAATCTTGAAATAACGTGAGCTTCCAAGGAATCTCCTTCTAATTCTCCTTCTATGCTAAACGTGATCTCTTGTTCATCTGACCAGAAAAGAAACCCAGAACAAAACAATGGCAGAAATACCACAACAAACCCCTCCCAGCCATGGAATGGTGGTACTCTCTGCCTGGCCGGTGGTGCTCTCCAGGACACAGGGCTGCCGCCCTGCCATCCTTGGTATCTCAGAGCCTGAGCAACCGTCAACCTTTACTACAGCTGTCTTCACCAGACTGTTACAGAGCCTGGACAGGATCGCCTGACGGAAGAACCAAGCAGCACCCGGAGATCTTGGAGGATAGGGGGTTTATTTAACGTTGGCAGGCTCGGAGGAGAGTGATCTGCAAAGGTCTGAGCCCAGAGCACAAAACAAAGGGGGCAATTTATACACTTCTACTTCCACATACTGGGCACTCTTGGCGCCTGCGCGAAGCGGGGCAGAGAGAGGAACCCAGATTGGCGCCCATGGGAAGCAGAGCAGGGAGAACAACCTGGAAGAGCCCCGGGGCAAGGCCTGAGACTCCCTTGCTGGCTGGGTTGGCCATCTTAGGACACAGATTTTCCTTATCAAGACCACAGCAGAGGTGACCTTGGAGTGAGTGGAGGAGGGACCTGATGGACCGATCTCTGGGTTCCCCTCTAGGAAGAGGGGCTTGACTTTTTTCTCGGCCAAGGGGTTGGTTTTCAAGGTAAGATTTTATCTGAAGATGCTTTCTGAAGCCCAAAAAGAAAATACAAGTTTGAAAACCACTGCTATAACGTCTAACACTATTATTATTAGTACTAATTATTTTTTTAAGTTTTTATTTTAATTCCAGTTAGTTAACATACAGTGTTATATTAATAGTGATTCAAGAATTCCATATATCACTGGTGCTCACCATGACAAGTGCCCTCCTTAATCCCCAACACCTGTTTCACTCATCCCCACCACCTCGTCCTCTCTGGTAACCATCAGTTTGTTCTCTAAAGTTAAGAGTCTATTGTTACTTTTTTTTTTTTTTAATGAAGGCTAACAAGAAAAACAAAGTGCTAATTTTAGTCACCAGGATTGAAGATCTCATAAATTTAGAACAGGGCTATAATCTCTTATTCAAAATCCTCTGTACCAGATGAATTTTGAAAGTCAGAATATTTTATATTTATCAGGTAGTTAATAGAGAAATACATTCTATATTATGTATCACTGCCAGGAAGGACTTGGGGTGGTCACTCATAGTCAAATACCTTCACATTTTGGAAGTGAAACATAAAAATGTCTGCACCAAATGAATCACATAAAAACTGTAAGTTGCCTCACACCAGTTTATATAAGGTTCTTCCACCAACTGAGTGTTGGGCCAAACCTTTAAAAAAAAAAAAAAAAAAAAACAAGAAAAAGTAAAGAAAACGTTTGAATGCTAGAGGCTCCTGGATGCTGGAGTTCTGGCAAAGGGACTGTATGGAGACAAAGCTGGAATTTGTGATGAGCTGGAAAAGGAGGCTTCAGCTCAGTCAGAAGCTGACTGACCTGAAGTCAGCAAACCAGTGTTCATTTATAAAGGCAAAGAGTCACGTGGAAAGTTCTGTACCAAAGGCAGAGAGATCTCATCAGAGATGACAAACCGGAGATTACATACTTCTTTCAGCAGTTAGAAGGTCTAGCTACTCCGATGTCATTCTCTAAAATATGTTTTTAAAAAGGGATGATATATGGTTTAATATACATACAATTCTGTAATAATTTGGTGAGGTGAAAATATGTGCACTTTTTTAAAAGGAAGGTTTATTTATTTAATTTAGAGAGAGAGAGAGACAGAAAGCATGGGGGAGGGGCAGAGAGAGAGAGGGAGAGAGAGAGTCCCAAGCAGACTCCACACTGAGCCCTGAGCCCAATGCAGGGCTCGATCCCACGACCTGAGCCAAAACCAAGAGTCAGATGCTTAACGAACAAACCAGCCAGGCACCCCCAAATACATGCACTTTGTATTGTTAAGCATGCAAAGCTGACAAGAAATCAGTATTTTCCCCATTATTAGATAAACAGATGACTGATAGGTAGATAGACAGATCTCTTACCCCTGAGTGCACATGGACTAAAAGAAATCTATGTAAAATGATAAATGCCAAAATGTGAACAGTCTTTACCTCAGGGTAGTGCAAATTCAGCTGATTTTTAATTTTTGTTTTCAGGGTTTCTGTATTGTTAATTTTTTTTTTAGAATGACAAGTTATTTTTATGGAAAGAAAAAGCTCTCTTACATTTGGTGAAAAATGTAATTATTTGCAGTTTATATATAATTTAGATCCTCAGGGCTCAAGTAATTCACCTAAAGTCACAGTGTTAATTTGTAGCAAAATTGTATTTGGACTCAAGTCCTTTAACTTCTAGCCTTGTGTCCTGACCATTTTCCCAGGCTACCTTTCTAAATGAGGCATGAGTATGGTCCCTGTCTTAGAAAAGCTAATGACTGAGTAGAGGAGATGACAAATATAGATAGAAAGCAATGATCAAATATTACAAGATGCTATCTACTTAAGTAACTCCTGCAAATAAATCCTTTTGGAATCAGTGTGTGTGGCGGCGGCCGGGGGGTGGGCACATACAAATCTCAAATAAAAGAGAATGAAGGATGGGGCGCCTGAGTGGCTCAGTTGGTTAAGCGACTGCCTTCAGCTCAGGTCATGATCCCAGGGTCCTGGGATCGAGTCCCGCATCGGGCTCCCTGCTCTGCGGGGAGCCTGCTTCTCCCTCTCCCACTCCCCCTGCTTGTGTTCCCTCTCTCGCTGTGTCTCTCTCTGTCAAATAAATAAATAAAATCTTTAAAAAAAATAAAATTAAAAAAAAAAAGAGAGAATGAAGGATAACATTATACCACACCTATCACAAATCTCGCTGAATTCAGAGGAGGAGAAGATATACAAGTACCAGAGAATGCTTCATGGATAAAAGATGGATACGCTTTGAAAAGGTTAAGATCAGGGAGGTTATTTCCACACGGACATATCCAAACTGCATGGCTGATGATTGAAAGCAGAGTAAGATTCATCTGTGCTGGGGCTGAGGGGGAGTCAACCATATAGGTGGAGTGGGGCCAGATCATGAAAGGCTTCGGAAGCCACGTAAATAGTTAGATATGATGCGGGAAGAAATGGGAGCCATGGACAACTTCACCAAGAAAACCATGTGACAAAAGCCAAGTAACTGGTGTGAGTCATCTGGCAGTGTATAGGCTGGATTGACGGGGGGGAGACTGCAGTGCAAGGGGTCAGGTACAGGGCTGTGGAAATGATAATGGGCCACGCAAATTGACAAAGGATCAGAATCGGGGCTGGAAGTCAAAGGCTGAGCCACAAAGATGCTGAGGTTTTGAATGAATGCCTCTGAGAACAGTGATCCCTTGACAGAGACAGATGATGTTAGTTGGGTTCACTATCTCCAAAGGGAGAACAAAGAATTAAAAAACATTAAGTGCTCCTGTTCATTAATATTATACTCTGACCATTTAGCTTTGCGGATTTCAGTACTGAGGCCAACTGGCCATTCAAACTTCCAATGTGCAACATAGTTTGATTCTGTCCTGAAAATTACGCCATGCTCCTCTCATTCCACCCAGCTCTCACAAAGGCAGGGCTAGCCCAAATTAAGGAACACAAGTCAATACCAATTAAAGGAAAACAACAATTACGAAAAAAAAATAACCAAGCAAAAATCTTCCAAATAAGAACAAATCAATAGCACTTCCGTTGCATGGTGGAACAGGATCTTATGTGGCTCAAATATGATTTGAGGGTTTTTTTTTTATTATTATTTATTTGTAAAAGAGGAAGGAGAGATTATAAATGTAGAGAATGGACAAAAATGTAAGCAGTTGTGTCTTCCCTCTGTCTGCTTGGGTATTTTATATTTTGTTTGAAGTGTTTTTTAGGAAATGATTTATTATCTTCATCCAGTCTGCCCCAGCAGGGACACCTTCACTGGTCAGAGTGGCCAGTTTAGCTGGGATCCCATCGCCTCTGAACCTTTAGATAGACAGTGCTTTGAATTTCATCTCAGGGATCAGGTCACATCCAAATCCACTTAACATTTCACTGATACGGTTTTTGATGTCATCAGAGACCTTGATGGAATTACAATCCTATTAGTCATGATGGTGGAAGACAGGAGACCTTAGGTGGCTAATGTTCCATTCATAACAAGAAAGAGACGTTTAGCATTTGTAAAGGGCATTGATTTCTGATAGTTCCCTGAAGAACAAGGCTCAAGTGAAGAAATATAACCAGAAAAGGCTTGGAAAAGAAAAGACAGAAAAGGCAAAGTTGCATTTATCCAAACAGCTTAACTCTGTATACTTTTTACAACTTTGCTTGAATGAAAAGAACTGCACATTCATGTTAATGGGTAGGAGGAAGGGCAGTGCAGGACAGGAAGGACAAGCTGAGCACCACAGAGATTCTGTTACTGAGGAATCTGGGAAATTACACTGAGCCCTTGATTGATGCCAAGGAGGTGCCTCTAAATATAAAGGGTAAATGGAGGTTACATGGAAAGGGCTTTTAATCTGGGTGATAAATTGCCAGATTCCATTATGCTTAATGAGTCTCATCAATGCATAGCTAGACTCAAGAAAATAATAAGACCCCTTTCAGAGCCTAGTATAAACAAATTACAAGAATTAATAATAAAAATCCTATTAATTGTACGCAATTTCAAGACGTTAATGAACTCAATTTAAAAAGTTTGGCTAATGTATTTTTAGCATTTTTTTTTTAAATGCCAGGTCATCAGAATGGATTCATTCTTCAGTTTCCTTAGTATGTCCTGTTTTAGGACTTAAAGGATCACATTCCTTTTGGTTAACTCTTCTCCAGGGAGAGCCCTGCTTAGCAGTTCTGGGATATGACAGTGTCATAGGCCCCACGATGCTTAAGATGCTTATTGACCTGAAAGTAACAAATGAGATTCATTCAAGTAAATTTGCCCAGCCTCATAATACGCCTCCTAACCCAGCAGAGACTACAGGAACACATTAGATTCTCAGTCACCAGGCTGGAAAACACAAATCTTTTGATTCTCAATACAGTCTCAGGTAGGAAACAAAAAGAAGGATCTAAAAACATCTATGCGTAGTATGTAGTTCAAAACAGAAGCAGAAAAACCGAAGTCTCTCATCGGCTAAGACCCCTGGGCCTGTGCAAGAAAAAAATCTGCTGGTTTTGCATCAACAAGTATTTGTACAATATACCATCAGTCATGCATTAGAAATCAGGCTATTACTTCTAGCCATTAGGATTCTTTTAAACCATCATTTAAGAAAGACCCTCAATACTCAAGCATATAATCCAAGCATGTGGGAGGTGAGAAAGAAGGTAGCCCCTGTTTTGTAGCTAAATCCCTAGGCAAGAAGACACAAATCGGACATCTGTGCTTAGTTAGATTTCCATGAAAATGAATACCATGTGCTCCTTAAAGCACTGTGAATAACATAACTTATGGTTTCCGCATGGCACCAAGGGGCATGGGGATGGCTGGCAATGATATCTGCTTCAGAAGTTTGGAACGAACCTGTTTATAATATTACCAGGTAATATACATACTGTCTGGCACACACAGAGTGCTCAATAAATATTTCTTCCAATCTGAATGGAAGAGTGACTCCTTTTATATACAAGCTGCTATATCAAGTTTGTACATCCTCGATTTTACTATAAAAATAATATATGTTCTCATGCACATCTGCCTCAGCCTCTGAGTCAATAAAGACTGAGAGCCAATCTCTCCTCCTCAAACATTTTCCCCCACTGGGCTGCTAATGTGCTGGATCCCCCAGGTTCTGCATCCAAACCTCTAAGTATTTCTCTGGTGGGCTTCCTTCTCTCCTGTCACTTGTTGCTGTCCCAATCTTGTTCCTTTTCTTTTACAGTTATTCATAGAGTGTTGAGTTTCAGGGCTTCCACAAATGTCTCTATGCAGCCTTGTCCTGAAATAATACAAACACACCATTCCACTAGATTTTATAAGGGACGAACAGTGGAATTAATCTAAAGCCTCTTTCCTCAGTGTTTACGCACTGGAGTTGAGTAGGAAATGAATGCATAACTTCAAGGTTAATGATTTAAGGCCAAACGAGTGAGCGGGCCCAGAAGAACCATAATCAGAGAGGAAAGAGTATTGTGTTGCTGCCAGCAAAGGAGCTGAGATTTGAGTTTGCCCTGAAGGGTGAGTAAGATTCGTGTATGGACACCTCAGGGAGGAGAGACTATCAGGAAGCTCAACTACTGTGAGCAAGGATGATGAGGATGGGAAAGTATGTGGCTGGTTTGGGGTCAGGGAGGAGACTGCTGTGTCTGTCACGAGGGTTTCATTACAGGAACAACGAGGGAGATGGTGGGCAGGTGAACCAACCGTGGGGTCCTTCAAATGCCAGATTAAGGAATGAGATGTAATCTCATAGGAAAAAAGAAAGTATGTGGGATATTTAGCACAGAAAAGACTTAATAAAAATGGTCTCCTGCCCGTTTCCTTTGGCTAAAGAACACTTTCTCAGTATCTGATCACTGCATGCTTGTTCCAAAACCCTTATTTCTTTCCCCATGTCCAGGGGCACTGCCATCTCTGTTAGTAGCAACAACATCCTTCTTGGATTCAAAGGCTGATGTCCTTGGAAGTATCTTTGATGTTTGTCTCCAACGTCAATGCCAAGTAAAGAATCAATGACCAAAATCACCTTGGGGATGCTTTAAGTAAGTACATATTCCTTGACCCTATTCTAGACCAATTGAATCGGGACAGATTTGGGGACCCAGATCACTACCTGTTATATGATGAATAAAATATTTAATCTGGCTACTCCTCTTCCTTTCAACGACCCCATTTCCCTTTATGCCCACTGCTATAGCCGTAACTCAGAACTTCCTCATCTGTGGCCAGTTACTCTCACAGGTACCTTCTGGGTTGCATCTTGCCCTGCAATATCAGCATCCTCTTTGTAGAACTCACTTGGGCTCTGGGAAGCCAACATAATTGCAGTTCAGACCAGTGATGCCCAGATGTCTCAGTGGTGGTAACTGATGACGCAAACACTTCCCCATTAGGGTGGGAAGGCAGTTGAAAAAACCTTCTGGGGAGCTCAAATCAGGATCTGATGACTCACTCACTCTATCTGAATACAGGCCATTCTACCAGCCCTTGGTAGCAATCCCCACCCTTTAGGCAAGCCCCTCTCCAAGCAACTCCTCAAAGAAGATAGCTCCTGAGGACAGCCCTCTTGTGGTAGTTTTCACAACATAGTTTTGAGAACTTTTGTGCAAGTTACACAATGAGTAGCAGACGTGTTATGATTTCAGAAGTCTTCTCCTCGCTCATCCCAACCTACCATACCCCCATGAGCATCTAAAGTATCTCTAAACCATGACTGGTTTCAGCTCAACACTCCCGAATGAGGTATTCATTCAATTGACTTAAGATGTGCTCTCTTTAAATATGTTACATTTTCCAAAACTCTTTTAAGACCTGTTATTTAAAATATAATATATGGTTGACTCTTGAACACAATGGGGCTTAAGGGCACCAGTTCCCTGCAGAGTCAAATTTTTGACTCTCTAAAAACATAACTACTAACAGCCTACTGTTGACCAGAAGCCTTACTGTTAACATAAACACTTGTTTAACAAATATTTTGCATGTTATATTTATTATATACTGTATTTTACAAGAAAGCTAGAGAAAAGAATATTAAGAAAATCATAAGGAAAAGAGGATAAATTTATAGTATTGTACTATATTTATAAAAAAAAAAAATCCACATTAAGTGGACCTGTGTAGGTCAAACCTATGTTGTTCAAGGGTCAACCAGAAGTTAAAAGAAAAGTTTCAGGGGGCCTGGGTGGCTCAGTCGTTAAGCCTCTGCCTTCAGCTCAGGTCATGATCCCAGGGTCCTGGGATCGAGCCCCACATTGGGCTCCCTGCTCAGCGGAAGCCTGCTTCTCCTTCTCCCACTCCCCCTGCTTGTGTTTCTGCCTCTCGCTGTGTTTCTCTCTGTCAAATAAATAAATAAAGTCTTAAAAAAAAAAAAAAGAAACGTTTCTGGAATCAGATTCTCCTGAGTTCTAGTCCTAATTCTCTGCTTACTTTGTGTGACTTTGGTTACGTTGTGCAAACATTCCAAGTCTCAGTTTCCTCATGATAAAATGGGAATGATAAAAATGTTACCATTAGAATATAGGGCTGTTGAGATCGTTTAAGGTACATATTTGCCAAAAGGCCCAGCACATGGTAAATGCTTTCTTATGTTGTTAATATTATTAGTACCCCGTTTTGTTTTTATGCTTGTATATTATTGTAAAAGGCATTTATCCAATCCTTACTCAGACTGTTGAAAGAAAATGGCAGAAAGAAACTATAGGTGTAGGCAGCAGAGGTAGGATAAAGGGACACTGTCAAGGGTCAAATGATGTACAGAAAAGATGGCGGGAGGAGAGGGAGAATGGACACCAGACCAGGTTTATGTCAGAATTTGGGGCAGGAGTGGCCCTGCCTTGGGAAATGACTTATGTGAGCCAGATTCACTTTCTAAGAAAAACAAGATTTTACCCGAGAAAGATGAGTGCAGACAGGCTGAGAGAACACATAAGACAAAGTGAGGACCCCTTGAGATTCTCAAAGGTCTCTTCCTGGAATTCATAGAAAAATTCTTCCTTTCCTTAGAAGATGAATATATTGTTTTTAGTTTTCAAAAAAATTAGTTTAGAAGTCACAAAATGTAGTAGTATACTTAACAATACCAATGCAAATAATTCTCTTATTGCTAAGGGATTAAGTCCTATTGGAGGAGTAAAGATAGATGACTACAGGCATATGAATATCACATACAAATAGCCTTAAAAGCACCAGCAGGAGGGGAGAGGCACATAATATTTAGGTTCAAAGGCTCTGTAGAAACTCACTGTATTTGCTTGGTAGAAAAATAAATGAATACGTTGCACATTATCATATAGCCTTCCCGTTTCCAAACATAACATTCAGCCTCTAGAAAATAAAAGAATAGCAAAATGTAGCAGTAAAAAAGTAATTAAGCACACTTTGTGTTTCCAGACAACGAAACTCAAATTCACCAACATAAATTTTCTTGTATTTCCACCATATGTCTCTCTTTTCTTCCACCCCATAATACCACTGACTCACACACAGATTATCACCCCCCAACACTTCACATGGAGATCTCAGTAATTAGCAAATGTGATGCCATTATTAGAAGCAAAATGAAAGAGATTTGTTTACAGAAGAAAGTGCTCTGATCCTGGACCTGACAAATTATTAATTTAAACAAAATTACTACAACCCTGTGGGCCTTAGTTTCCTATATGAAAGTGAGAGGTCGGGTGCGATCCCTGAGGCAAGGCTGGGGCCCAGGGATGCCTGGATGAATAATCCATGTGGACCTGAAGGGCTGGCCTCTCCCACCTCACAAGTTCTGTCCTGTACCTGAGGCTTACAAAGCTCCCCCACAAGCATCTTCCATCTGTCCTCATCAGTCACTAACCCCAAGGAGGCGAGGAAGGGGCTTGTCAGCAACAAGTGCAATTGCAGCAACTCGACAACGTTGGCAGCACTCCCTCCTTTCTTTTGGGAGCTTCAGTTTTTCCATTCTCACACCTCTCCATTACCAAAAAGTCTGAGCAGCTTACATGGATCCTGATTACAGATACGGAATAAAGGAAATTCGTCTGAGGCAGGATTTGCTTCTCTGTGTGCCTCCTGTGAGGGGTCAGAGAGATTCCCTGTTCATTCTCTTTTCCAAGAAAAGGGGAATTGTCTTCTTAGACTTTGACCTTAATATTGACACTCCCTTCTCTTGTGTTATCCTCCTCCTCTTAGCAAATCCTTCCCCCAAACAGTACTGAGAGTTGCCTTAGTGTATGACCTGTACCCAGACTGATGAATTACCTGTCATAGTCTATCCAGTTGGGCACCGTGTTGCTAGGAAACACCAGCGAGGTTTTGCCTTTGATTCTCAGAGCTCAATCTTCTCCTTAGATCGAGGGAGGACAAGTCTGCTTTGCTTGGATCCAGACATTGCTCCACCTGTTTCAGGAAGGTATTTCCTTCCCAACAATACACTTCTCTTCCAGATTTGCACCTTCTTCGATAGCTGACCTACAATTCTCTCATCTGTCCATCCTCCTTAGGCCCCTTCTAACCACATGAATCCTCTTGATTAGCATCTCTACACTTTCAAGCCTTTCTTAACTGAGCATATTCTAGCTGCCTTCCAATGGTTGAAAATGTCTATTCTTCTTTTCTTTTCCATCCCCATCTCCTACCACCACCATCCAAGTTCATCCTATTCCCCAGCCAACGTCAGGTCACACAGATGGCAAGCCAATCACAAAATAAGCATGGAACCTACTTTTCTCTCTGCCGTTGGTCTTTAGGGAAAGGAGAAGCATCTCCAAAGTACATTACAATAAGATCCACATAACTGGAGAAGTAATCAGCCTCAGGAAAACACTCATTAGACTTTGTGCCTAAGGCCAGATTTACTGTCTTTCCTCTTCTCAGAAATACTCAGAGGGCTCCTGGAATTCCATCAAGGATGGACCCCAAAGCCAAAGGGCATTCCAGCAACTGGGTTTCAAACTCTCCTGAGTGGGACAACCCTAAATTCATAAATTCAGTCACTCCCCATCCTTATGCCCTTCTTACATTATTGCCACAGCCCTGCCGGAGGTGAAGAGAAGTAGTATTTCTCTGGCAGTGGGACAAATACCTAAGAGGGATTTTCCAGTTTTCACGTGGAAAATTCTCCTGTTCCAAGTCCTGCTGTCATTTGAAGTGGTAGATACTCATTCAAAAACAAACTGCTCTCATGATCTTACGCTCTCTTCGTCATTTTAGAGCTTATCTACCTTAATTTCTCATGTTCCAAAATGTCATTAAAATGTTATTTTTCTAGGGCATTAGTAATGTTATAAAAAGACAAAGGTAGGTCACAGGTGGCCAGAACTCTGAAAGGAGCCAGATGATGAATCTAGCATATATTTAAATATCTGAAAAAAAAAAAAAAAAAAGGATAATAACCTGAAAGCCAATATTTTCCAGAGTAGGCATGTAAATTAAAATAGGAATTTAAAAAGGGAAATGAGTCTAACGCCTAAAACACCAGCACAAGCAGGAAAAAGAGCGCTTTAGAGAGTGGCCATTGGGAACAAGTCAGAGACAATGGCTCTCCAGGACCAAAGGCCTGGCTCGGCATTCAGACAAGTGTGGTGATCCCCACAAAGGGCTGGGCAAAAAAATGAAATCATACACAGATACAATAAGGATGAGGAGAAGGCATCAGAGTTTTGCTTTCAGTGTAAGTCTGGCACACATTAACAAGAAATACCCACAAATATCTGACAAATGAATGAATGGATTTATAAAGAAGTAAGTATCAGAAATGGTGAATTACCCCAGTACCTTACAAATGATACCTCAAATTCAGTATACTCACACCTAACAAAAATGAATGACCTATAAGGTAATGGTATTAGCAGGTGGGAACAAATTCCAATCAATGGTGATTGACAACTGAAACTCAGCATGGTCACACCCAACTAAAACCACGTGAACTGGGCGGGTAACACTACTTACTACTCACACAAACCAGGTCCCTGGGCATCATCTTCAACTCCTCCTCCGCCTCCATTTGCTAGGGTGCTATCCCACCGAGTTCTCCTGGGTCTACCTTCTAAATATTCTTGAACTACATCCCCTTCTCTCCGTCCTCATGGCCTCATGGCCTCATGGCCAGTGTTCCAGCTCCGTCTTCATTGAGCCTCACCGAGACCCTTGCAAACCCTTCCTGGCCAGTCCACCTGCTTCATACCCCCTCTGACCCACCGTCCACACTGCAGCTGGGGTGGTCTTTCTAAAACATAGGTCTAATTTCCACAGTCCCCCGCTTCGAAACTTCCAGTGGCTTCACTGGAAGCAGCTGCACTAGTTATCGCTGCGGACGCCTGTCTGAAATAAAGGCCAAATCACATTCCTGTAGAGAACCCGGATTTCTTTTTGGACAAGCACACACAACTTCACAGCTCAAACAATTCTGGGGACTGTTTATTTGTCAGCATGGGCAAAAATGCCTTAGATCCCACACGTCGTGTTTAATAGTTCCTGAATAAAAAATATCAGGGAAATACAACAAATTTTTAAAAAATCCTACAGGTGAGTGCCTCATCCTGCATTTCTGAGTCACCGAAATCTACTCCTATACACTGGACTCTCATTCACCTACAATCATTCACTGGAAACTGAGATATCTCTATTATATCCCTTCTTTTAGCTTAACACTACCAAAATAATAATCAAAATGGAAAATCTGCCACAAAATCCAACATTACTATTAATTCCAAATTGCTATTATTACTACTAATAATACTCTTGATAATAAGAATTGTCATGAATTCCAAAGCCAAATATAAATTATTTGGAATTAGCCAAAGTTTCAAATTATTCAGTGTCTCAGTGAATTTTGAAAAGCACACAAGCTTAAGTAAATACAGTAAAAATGTTAGAATAACCTTATTAAATTCTTAGAGAATGCTGCAGCAAAGCATTTGCCACCAACTACACTATTTAAAATTCACTAGGCAAGTAAGAAATAAATTATGCCCATTGCCATCCTTTAACTGGGATCAAAAACTTGGAGGAAAAGCAAGAGGACAACATTCACCTAAAGCATTTCACATAAAGAGCCTTGAGGTAGAGCAAAGGAAGTTAGAAAATAGGTTTAAGGAGCACCTTCAACATCCACCTGGCTAGGTATCCAGTGCCCCCCTTCTTATTTATCCAGAAATAATTCACAGACCACCTACTGTGTGCAAAGCAGCGTGAGGTTTAGAGTGAAGGCGGCATTCTGAGTGTTCTAAGGGCACACATGACATCAGAAACCAGCTGATCTATAGGAAGATGGAAAGGGTGGTGAGAACTGGCTAGGACTAGTGAGGGAGCCAACAGAAGTACGGCATCAAACCAGCCTCGGTACCATGGGTCACGTGAAAGCTCTGACCTGGGCAGGGAGCAGGACATCGGCTAGCTCCAGGGGTTGCTTTTACCACCCACCTTGAATGTCAGCAATCACAGGGAAACCAAGTCTGGGCAAAACCAGGGTTTCTCAAGATATGTTCTATGTACCATTGGGGTTTTATGGGATGACTGCAAGCACTTCACAGAAAAATATGTTTGTATCTTAAGAGCTATGTATTTATTTCAGTGTATATCAGAAAAATACATAAAGAAAACTAACCTTTTATAACAGTTTTATGATGATACTAACCTCATTTTTTTTTTGAAGATTTCTTTCCTCCCCCGATTTCTTCTTTTTTTTTTTTTAAAGATTTTATTTATTTATTTGAGAGAGAGAGAATGAGAGACAGAGAGCACGAGAGGGAAGAGGGCAGAGGGAGAAGCAGACTCCCCGCTGAGCAGGGAGCCCGATGCGGGGCTCGATCCCAGGACTCCAGGATCACGACCCGAGCCGAAGGCAGTCGCTTAACCAACTGAGCCACCCAGGCGCCCCCCTCATTATTTTATTAATATTCTTGCTCATGGTTATGCTAAATTTTTTTAAAAAGACATTAAGAAAAATTATAAGTAAAATAAATGATAGTACGGGTCTTATAGAATAGAAATCATAAAGATTATACCCAAATGATGGAAGTTTGGGAAAATGTGAACTTAACCAAAGAGAGAAGGCATGTCAGTAGAATTGAAAAAAATCTAATACTAGCATTTAAATGATATTCTCGGAGAGATTTTTCTTCTGCTGTTTAGATAAATTACCAACACAAAACAATCTGAATTCTTATGCAAACTCTCATATTTTCACAGAATAACCAGTTTGGAGAATCTGAATCTAACTTCTTAGCTCCCATCTGCCAATTTTTGCATCCAATTGCTTAGAGTCAGACTGGAAGGGGTGACTTCCCTCCAAAGCATACAGAGCACAGCTTGGGGGCTGGGGACTGAAGAGTGGCAGGTGTAATTAACCTGGCCGACCTTCCTCCCCAGGCCTCCTCATGCCAGCATAGGGAGTCACCCACAGCCAGAAAAGGGTATCAGAGGCAAGCAGTGTGTGCCACCTAGGAAATTAATTGAAAAGAACAAAACCTCCCTCCATTCTATCTCACCCCGATTCAGAACATCTTAACTGCAGAGAGCCTAAGCTCATTAAGTGCTGCTCAACCGTTGTCAGAAGATTATCAAGTGTTAAATTTAAAACCTATACGGTCTTCACATTTCCTGATAAAAGTTTGTGAGCATATTTTTTCAGAAGCCCAGTCTGGAATGATTGTGGCATGGTGATTTGTCAAGGAGCTTATCCTACCAATGAGGATGTGAGTAATTTGTTTCTAATTATTTCAATAAACGAGCTATATGAGAAATCCAAATAACAAAGTAACTTATGCCACAGAAGAATAAATCCCGGTGCTCTCAATGTCCAGATAAGTAGCCATGCTATTAAGAGCTGTCTCGTCAATAATTGTAGTTTTGTATAAGGATAGAAATCTATTTACATAATACGCCATTGGTGTCTCATGCAAACCAGGGTTTACATATAACCTGAGTTGAATCTGCAGCATGAATTCATATTCCCCCTCTGCACTGGTCAAGAAACATTATTTCACACTCCATTGCCCTAACAAAGAAATTAATAAAGCTTACCGCTATTCCTGTAAATCCCGATATGCGTATCCCTCTCGACTCAAAATAATAACAACGTCTTAGTCTTGCCCTTGCATGTCCTTTGAAGCACTCACAGAGAGACAATTATTCTCTGGACCGCCCCACCCTGCATCTGACCTCCAGATGTATTTCACCAAACTGGATTCTGGCCAAAGCTGGGGAAGAAATCTCAGGGCCAGTGATGGTCTCATCCTTTCACGTCAAATGAAGGAGGAAAGTTACCAGGCTTTTCTCGTTCTCTTTAAAAACGCACAAAAGACCAAGTCTCATCTTTCCACAGTAAAACTGCAGGAAAGCAGTCCAAGCTGTTTATTTACTTGCATTGTCATGGCAGGAACCATGGCCTTTCCATTTATTCATTTTTATAACCCTAGTGTCTGGAACAGGTAGAGAGAGATGTGCAGCAATACCTGGCAGATAGTAGGTGCTCAATAAATACATATAGAAGAGATGACCAAGCATTATTAATATTATATCCCAGACCTGAGAAAAACCCACTGTGATATCAGGACACCTCAAAGGTCTGTAAATGCATCAGGCCTGTATTTACCAGGGATCTTGTACGGGTCCCTGTGTCAGGTATTCTGTAAGAGGTAAAAAAAAAAATCAAAATTGGGATTTATAGTCAGATGAAGGGAACCAGCTCAACACAACTAAAACACTGGCAAGCAAAGACACTGTTTGTGCACTTCTTTGGAAAGATGTTTAAAATACTGTAAGTGTCAAGAAGCAAAGTACAGAAATATGGAAGAGAAAGGAGAGAGGAAATCTTCACTTTTGCCTCCTTAGAATCTCATCCTGGGGGACTTAAAATCTAATTCCCACTTTGAGAAATGAAAAAGACATTTATTTCCCCCCCCCAAAATCTTTATTTGTATGTTCATGTTAATATATAGACAGACGGACAAGATTTACACGAGCACAGGAGAAGTCCAAACTGTTCACACTGACTTATGATGCTACTAAATTGAGGGCTAGGGTTTGGGACAGGATATTTTTTCACTTTCTATTTTATTTATTTCTGCATTGTTAGAATTTCTAACAGTGAGCAAATATCATTTTTGTAGCTAAACAAAACAACTAAAAAATTTAAAAGAAAGCTACAATTAAGTAACTACACTTTGTGGTATATATTGAGTGTTGTATGAGCTCAATAAAATGTTAATTGTCTGGAATGCAATTAACCAAAGACCTCAATCAACTAGTATTTTTTTTCCTGCATTACACTCTTAGGAAAAAGAAGCAAATCACAGAATTCATATTGAGAACTTAGGGAGTAGTATTACTTGTTTAAAAAAAGAAGTTTTAGGGTATGGCTAACTATCAAACATACAGTGCTTCTAAATTATCTACCTCCATCTTTGTTTCTATGCAATTATTAGTGCTGTTTAGACATTTGCTATTCTATGTGTGTTCCCAGACAAGCAGCTTGTCAGAATCTCTGGTCCCATCCAGACCTACTGAATCAGAATCCCTGGGGGTAGACTCCAGGAATCTGAATTTTAACAAGATCCCCGGCTCATAGGTATGCACATGAATATTGACAAGCAGTAGTAGAGAGGACAAACCCTGAGTTCTTGCATGATTCTCAACCCTCAAAAAGTATTTATTTCCATTAGATTGTCCTTTTAAACACAGAAAAGTAGGCATCTCATATTTTCTGCAGGAAGTGCTAAACAGTGTTAACCAGTAAACAAAATGAACTAGACACATAATCATAGCCCTCCTGTTATTCCACCAAGTTACTGGAAATTAGAACTTAACACAATAAAAGATAGTGGAAAATTTCAGCTCCAGAATAAGTTTGGGAAAGTATAATCCTGTAATTGTTTTAACCACTAACCAACACTTGTGCATTGTCAGAACAAACAGATACCAGAGCTCAGAAGTGGGACCACAAGGCATGGCACTAACAGGCTACCATCCCCCAGCCCATACCAATGACAAACATTACCAATCAATTATGGCACTTTCTCCTCCCAGCCAAGATGCTGTGCAAGAATCCTCAACAGACCACCACAGCTAATCATGAATCAATGCTAGCATTTAAGAAGAAATATTTCTCTATCCCTGTTTAAAAATTGCTTGCTAGAAATGATACTAACCTGATTAAGGAATGGTAAATGAAGGGTCTGTAATTCACAGCCCCCCTAGGGAAGCAAACCAGGTATGAGACATTCCAAAATGGCTGAAGATTACCCTCTATATCTAGAAACATACTCATCTCCATTCTCCAAACTATTCGATTAGTGGAGATAGAGATAGAGATTGGAAATTAGAGACAGAGATAGAGATTGGAAATTAGAATCAATGAAATTCTAGACCCAGAAGGACTCTTATAGACTATCTAGCTCAGCAGCTTCTCTCATACAGGAGGAAATACTGATCTAGAGAAATCACACTGGCCAAGTCACATGGCTAGTGATGGCAGAGCTCAACCGGGAATCCATTCTCTCTAACCAGGATTTCTCCCATGGTATCAAATGGCTTCTCAAGGCACAATAGCCATTGTAGGAAACACTGGGTATGATATGCATACATATTTGGAGATAGAAGACCTATCTAGGGATGAACCAAACTCATGTAATGAATGGCACATGGTGCTTCTCAGGACAAGCCTATCCTCAGCCATCAGGTGGAGTGGAGATGAGCTGCAAAATGGGGAGTTCCACCAGGGGGCACTGCACAGCAACTTCTGGAAACTGTATGCGAGGACATCAGGAAGGAATTATCACAGGTCTGCTTTGAGGCTGTTCTCGCAGAACATCTGTTCTTTGGTCTCCCAAAGATACTCAAACTTAAGACATCCAAAACAAAACTCATGGTTGCCACTCTGTACCCACGCCAGAGCAGCAACAACCATCCTAGTCCCCCTCTTCTGGTGGTTCTCTCTCAATGAAACCACTATTTATACAGTTATGCTGGATGGAAGACTAGGGGTCATCCCTGATCCTCCTTCTCCCCAAACTAAATCCAATCATCACCACCATAAATGTTATCCCTAGATATCTTAGGAATTAGCCACTTCTATCTCCCCCATTACTATGATGATCTTAAACACTGTCATCTCTTGCCTAGACTTCCACAACAACTCATTAGCTGGTCTCACGCTTGTTATGCTCTTCTCCCTAGTCTGTTCACCACACAGCCACCAGCGTGATTTTTTTCAAATCAGAAATCTGTGTCACTCTCCTCCACTTAAAACCAGGCAATACCTTCTCATAGGTTTTAACATGACCCTCAAGTCCTTACAGGATCTGACCCCATCTGTCTCTCCTGCCTCGCCCCTAAATTTTCCCCAACTCTCTGCGCTCTAACACACTGGTCTCTCGGTTCCTTGGCTCTTCATTACTTCTTTTACCACAGGGCCTTTATACATGCTACCTCCCCTTTAGTTTCCATCCTTCACACATCAGTTCCAGACTCACTTCCTCAAAGAAGCCTTTTAGATTCCCCAGTGTAGGTCACTGCTCTACAATATACTCTCATGGGTAAGTACGTGTTTCCTTGGGAAGACTTGCATGAGTTTACAATTTTACATTCATGAGTGTATTATGTGATAAGTATCTGTCTCCTCACCCACCAGTCTATTCTCAGTTGCCTGCAAACTCCAGGAGAACAGATTCGTGTCCTCTTCCACTCACCGTTTTATCCTCAGTATTAATCAGCAACTGACACAGAGTAGACACCCAACAAATATAGAATGATGGACTGAATGAATGAATGGGTGAGGGCCTGGGGTTTAAGCTTATGCCACTGACTATGAAGCAACCAGTATAACAATCGCTTGTAGCTTCCAAGCATATAGGAGAGTGAGGCATTCTGGGACTTCTGAGGGAAAATAGCTCCTTGGCTATATGAGTCATTCATAAAACTCATAATCATATTTCTTCTGCAAAAATGTCCTATTTTTGGGAAAGGTGTATATCATAAGATCCAAGCCAAGCCATTTGTCTCAGTTCAGACATCACTGCCATGACTTCATATATCCTGTCATCTCAGACTAATTCCCCTGCCCAGGGATCAGTCTCATAATTTGAGGCCGAGGTGTCAAGTACATAGGCACCCAAATTAGTCTCAGGTACGGGATAATGATGAATCTGAGAACTGTCAGCAAAAGAACATACCAGAGGGCAGATTCTAATGCTCTGGTATTTATGAGAGACCATGGAAGGTCAATAGAGAACACGAGGTTCTCCTGCTCTGTACCATTGTCTTGAAGCAGTTTCTAACATCCAAAGCTAATAATTAACTATACTGAACAATCCACATATTTCTGAGCTATGCCACAGCCAAGTGGACCCAACAAAGTGTTTTTAAAAGAGTTGAAACAGAACGTATGGTTCTGTGCCTGCTCATACATTCATGTGGGTTCATGTAGGCGCGCTCTCTCCCAACACTTTACCCTCATGCTCTCTCGCGCGCTCTTTCTCTCTCTCTCTCCCTCTCTCTGTTCTCATTTGCCAGAGAACTCTAATGTTGAGCAATGAACTAAATTCATATCATACAAAATTACTTTGCTTTTACTGAGTGAACACCTAATGACTTGTTCCTGCAACAACAGAATCTTGAAACTGAAATTAGCCTTCAGAATGCACTGAACCCATAGTATGGCTTCCAGGTCACCTAAGTTATGTTTTGATTAGAACAGTTCCCTTATTTGGAAAATACTTGAAGCATCTCAATCAAATCCTCAGCAAAGCAGCCTTCAACCTCACCTCCAACATATACCCTCACTGGAAATGGGAGCACCATTTACATGGTGACACTTGTCTATGAGGAAAAATACGAGAAGAAATGAGGTGTTATGTGTGCAGTTCCATTGCTGTCAATACTTCTGCACACAGACCTGTATCTTATAGAAAAAGTCATGTTGGTACTCTTCAGGCCCTAAGAGGGGAAGACTGCTTCCAGCGGCTTCTATTTTACATCTGGAGACTATTTTAGTCCCTGGGAATATTCTGGGTTCTAGTCAGTCATGACTAGATCCTTGACTTTCTGGATTAATGTGCCTATTACGTGTATACTGAAGAGGACAGAAAGCTACATCTACATGGCCTGATGCATCAAGGAACACGGGCCTCCTTTTAACCTACCTCCCCAGATCTATTAGTTTTCCTTAAAGATCTTTGCCTTCTTTCTTACGGAATATGTTTGTTCTGATTTTTCCTTTTTTTGAAATTATAACATTCCTTGGTTTTTTGTTGGCTCCTTTCTTATTCTCCCCAGGACTTTCACCTCCTCCTTGCCCTTCCCAAATGACTTGTTGTCTCCTCCAGAGTACTAGTTCTACATCCTGGCTACATGTTGAAGTCACTTGTAGATGTAAAATATACATACACGTGCACGTGCCTATGTCTAGGCACCACACCAGAACAATTAGGTCAGAGCTCTGGGGAATGCAGAACTTGGTCACTGATGATTTTTTAGGCCCTTCAGTGATTCCATTGTATACACAGGTGTGAAAACTACTGTCTTAAAATTTGTTTACCTAATTGTACCTTTTAAGTTTCATTTACACATTTGGAATTTATTTATCGATAATTTATTTTTTATTTATTGAACATTTCATATGCACCGTTTTGTTGGACCCTGAGAATGACTAGATATATAGATATATCCCTCTTTCATGTTGATATTCTGAATATTTCTATCCTCAGCCTCCATGTTCTTCTTACCTGTACTCCCTACTCATCCTCCCAGAGAGCTCTCTGCCTCTATCATGCTGCCAACTACCTTCTACTTCCTGAGAGCCCCCAAGTCTAAATATCTAGTCCAGACATTCACCCTGATATTCAGACTAAAGTATCTAACTACCTTTTGGACACGTTGATTTGAGGGACCCATGGACAAGTCAGATTCAGCATGTCAAGAAAATGTTTTGACTTCCCACTAAATTTACTCCTCCTTTGGCATCCTCTTAGTTGGTGGCCCCATCATCCATCTGGTCACCCAAGTTTCAAACCTGGGAGTCTCACATTCCTCCCCCTCTCCCGCACTCCCACCCCTCATCTAAATTTGGTGTTATTGTCTCTAAAACATTGTGTCCATCCACACTGTCATTGCCTGATGCTCTAATTCAGGCTACTGATGGGTCACCCTGACTATATTTTGCTAGCTATAGTCCCATCTTCAGCAGAATCACCAAAGTAAACTGTCCAAAGGGACTACTGACTCATGCCACTAGTTTTCCAGTGCTCAGAAGTAAAACATAAGGTCCTTAACCTGGCATACAATGCTCTCCAAGATCTGACCCTATGTAACTCTCCAGCCTCAACCAGCATGGATTATTAACCCACAGTCAATTACTAACCACAACACAAAATGACTTATGGCTTTGCTTTACCAGCTAGGATCTTTCTCACTCCCACCCCCGTGATTTTGTTCAGTCATGGATGGAAAACTCAGCACCATCCCCATACACACACTGTGGTGAATTATATTGCCCTGATACTAACGGCATATCTCAAGCAATATACCATTAAAAAAGGTATAATAATCTATCTTTGTTTTTGTCTTCCCCGTTAGATGGTGAACTCCTGAAAGACAGTGACCACACCAGTATTGTCATTGTTTTTGTTGTTTTTTCTTTCTATTTTCAGCATATAGCACAATGGCTGGTACATCTCAAGTATTCAGTAGCTACTTATGAAATGAATGAAAACTTCCTACCCTTAGGAAGCTTAAAATTTAAAAATATACATTATTTTAGCTTTTATGTTCATTTATCAAAGTCCAGACATAGTTTCTTTGCTCCCCAACTAAAAATGCACCCCGAAGGCCCATTACACTCAAATATAAACAAGACAATTTAAAACAAGTTCACTGTAATTTTCCAAGAATATAGAGGGATCGTGCATACTACTAAATCATAAGACTGATATAAAATGACACTCTTAGGAAACAACAGAGCCTAAAACCGACCTTGTGGCTTCTCATCATCTGAATGTTTTTCAGAAAAAGTTTTCAGCAGAGAACAGAGTCCAGAGTCATCTGGGCACAGAAACCAAGTCACACAATCTGACAAATATTGAGGCTGGTCTGCCGAATAAAGAGCTATTGACCGACCTGGTCCCACGTTCAAATCAACCAGCTCTTCTTGGAAATTTGGTATAACTTTTGGATGTTATACCAAAGATGTGAATGAGTAGAACAGAGCTTTCCAAAGGAGGAATTATACATTATGCTTACTTTATGAGAGATCTGAGCCATTGAGTAGTAAACTCAGTCTGACCCTGTCAAAATCCTACATCTAGCAGCATTTTGAGGACTTGTTCTTTCTACTACTTCAATCCAAGTCATTCGCAGTTTAGTTGAGCACATGAAAGCTTTCAGTTATCAAAAATGTGCTTATATATGCACATTATTTCACATTTATCTGCACCTGCCTAGCACTCGTCACCAGAGCCCCTAGAAATATTCAGGCAACCACTGAACTGTGAGCAATAGTCAATAAAAAATTCCTCCAGTGTTAATTACAAACAAAAACCAAGCATGTTTCAACTCCACAAAATGGATTTGGAATACCCAGGGAACTGCTGTTGTTTATAACCCCACATAAATTACATTCATCTTTCACATCGAGTTAGTGCAGTATCACAGATTGATACATAAAGTCAGCAGGTTTCAATATTCATAAAAACATTAGTTCTACCACCTGTTTCAGGAATTCTCTGTAATCTAGACTCCAAAACAAATAGAAATTAATAGACAACTTTACTCATCCTTCCCATCACAGGGATCTTTTTTTTTCTTTTTTTTTTTTTTTAAGTCATCTTCCTTTCTATGAAGCTAAACAAAGGACTACTAAGAACAACTCTGGTGCTATAAATACTGAGAAGGAAAATTGCTGTGCTTTGTCCAAAGATCATTAAGGGTACGACGAAATCAAGAAGAAAACCAAATACCAGAGCTTATCCTTCCTTTTGAGCCCTGATGACCAAGAAACAAGGCAAAAGATGGTGTGTGAGATTATAGGGCTCTTGGTCTCCATTTGCTTATTCCTTCACTCACCACCTATTTGTGACCAGGCCTTGTACTGGACACTCAGCCCACAAAGACAAGGCAGAAAGTGCTCTGCCTCCTTTGTAGCGATACTTTCTGTATAATCGGTGATTCACATAAGCAATCACACAACAGTTGGGTAAATGTGAGGATGGAGACATTATCCTTCATTCACTCTTTCGATAAAAATATTTGGGGCTTGATTTTTGGAAGTCAGACCCTGGGAACACCTAGGTGGCTTAGTCGGTTGAGCATCCGACTCTTGGTTTCAACTCAGGTTGTGATTTCAGGGTCCTGAGATCAAGCCTCAGGTCAGGCTCCACGCTCGGTGGACAATCTGCTTGAGATTCTCTCTCCCTCTCCTTCTGCCCCTCCCCCTCCACTTGCATGCACTCTCTCTCTAAAATAAATAAATCTTAAAAAAAAAAAAAGTCAGACACTGTATCAGGCACTAGTAAACTAAATCCAGTTCTTGCCTTTGAACTGTTTATAGAAGGTGTTCAGAACAGTAAATACACAATTACAAAATAGTGAGATTGGGCTAGGGTAGGCCAGGAGCACAATAATATCTGCCAAGGTCCCCCAATTCAGACATGGGGGTCAAAGAAACTCTCTGAGAAAATGCAGCATCCAAAACAGGAGCTAAGTATGAATATGCATTAGTCTGGTGGAGGAGGTGGGTGTGGAGACAGCGGGCTGAGGACACTGCAGGTCAAGGGACCTGGATGCTAGCAAGAGCATGTACTATAATGATTTAAAGACTAATGTTGGGGAATGCCTGGGTGGCTCAGTCGATTAAGCATCTGCCTTCAGCTCAGGTCATGATCCCAGGGTCCTGGGATCGAGTCCTGC
This sequence comes from Mirounga leonina, assembly GCF_011800145.1. Classification (NCBI taxonomy): domain Eukaryota; kingdom Metazoa; phylum Chordata; class Mammalia; order Carnivora; family Phocidae; genus Mirounga; species Mirounga leonina. The sequence continues at coordinate 94,097,380 of NW_023270377.1, read as the reverse complement.
ATTGGGCTCCTTGCTCAGCAGAGAGCCTGCTTCTCCCTCTGCCTGTTGCTCCCCCTGCTTGTGCTCTCTCTCTCTCTGACAAGTAAATAAATAAAATCTTTAAAAAAAAAAAAACCACAAAGCAAAGTTGGGATTACAGTATTTACCCCAAAGAGCTTTGCATGGCAAAAGGAACAAGAAATAGTAGAATCCTTCTGTGTAAGCTTTGTAAATGATTATCCAAAACTTACAAGTGAATCCAATTAATAAGAATCACTTAAGCTTCTTCACAGAAACCCCAGGTACCATTTGAGGGGAGGAACCTCAGAAAACATAAAACAAAATTAGATCATATAAGGGGAAAGGCAACTCAATTCATCAAAGAAATCACCAGGAAGGCATGAGGAGAAAGCAGACCAAAAAATTATGAATCGTCAGCTTCAAAGGTGGGCCCAGGGAGATAGGATCAAAGCTTTAATTCCTATGTGAAAATGCCTAAACCAGGGTCTGGGACAGAAATATTTAAAAGGCAGATTTATTTACCTGGTCTTGAAATAATATAAGGCATCATCCCTAGTATTCCTCTGGAAATACTAAATGAGAGAAATGAATACTGAGCAATATGCTGTTGGTATTGTTAATATTGGCTATGAGAGACCAGTTAATAATTTATATAACACATTAGTTCAGCTAGGAAGGGCATTTCTTACTTCAGGAACAAACAGTTCAGACTAACATATTAAAGCTTTTTAAAGAGGTGATAAGGGCACCCAGACTGGGGTACGAGGAGCTTGCCTGCCAGAGCCTGCAGCTCTGTCCTTCTAAGAGAGACAGATAAAATTGGAAGAATTATATAACTAACTCAGTGTCGTCCATAAACTTCTATTCACAGAAACACCCTTCAATACTATGAGGAGAATTACAGTAGCTGGGGCGGCAGAATTCCTTGAAAACAAAACATCCAAGCCTTGTTTGGATCACAGCAGATAAGACCAAGTAAACTTTTTGCATTGAATTGCATTGGTTACCATTTGGCTTTGTGGTTAACATGCAGGAGAGAGACTGACTGTCTAGTAATTATTTAAGTTGTGTGTATAAATGTTTCAAAGAGATTTGTAGTATTATCAGATCATTGTGCAGTCATTTCTGTGAGTTTCCAGGGAAAGAATCCTGTTTGCATCCAAACATCGTCTCTTCTCCTTAAGGCCCAAACTGCCACATATATAACAAAGATCAATTATCCCCGTACTCGACACACCATTTTCCTAAGTCCATCCGCCCCGCTCACATTTTCTTTCTCTCTCACCTTTCCCATTCATTGCCTTGAGTGTATCATGAAGGAATAACTGAATCACCAAGACACACAAACTCCAATGGATATGGCCAGCAAAGTTGGCAAGCTGAGGAAGGTCATAAACATCCAAGGTGGAATTTAATCAAGGTACATCAAGTTCAGTGAACTCAGTCTATTCCAATAAAAGGTAGAAACAAAATTACTAAGCATAAAGCAAAACTCCAGCTAAATGAACAACAGGGTTGTAAGGGCTTTTCTCTATTTTGCCGGGCCTTCCGTTTATCCGGCCTCAGCTCTCCCAACGGAGCTGAGCCCAGCTGGTGTTCACTGAATAGGAATTTCTTATCCCACACTAATGCTTCCGTTTCCCAAACCCACAGCAGTCCCCATATGTTTCTCACACCATACTCAGACATCCAACATGGGTTTCAGCATATTTATCCTTGGCTTCCAACCATCTGAGTTAAGACACAGAGTGTATTATTTTGCTAGGGTGGCAGTAACAAAATACCACAAACTAATGGCTTAAAGAACAGAAATTTACTTCCTCACAGTTCTGGAGGTCAGAAGTCCGAGACCCAGGTGTAGGCAGGGTTGGTTCCCTCTGAGGACTGTGAGGGAGACTGTGTTCCAGGGCTTTCCCCCGGCTTCTAGTGGTTAGCTGACATCTTCGGCATTTCTTGGCCTGTACGTGCATACCCCGCCCGTCTCTCCTTTTATCTTCACATGGTGTTCTCCCTGTGTGTGTCTGTCCAAATTCCTCCTTTTTATAAGGACACCACTCATACTGGAGGAGGGCCCATCCTAATGATCTCATTCTTTTTAAAGATTTATTTATTTGAGAGAGAGAGGAGGAGGAGGAGGAGCAGAGAGAGAGTCTTAAGAAGACTCTGTGATGGGTCTGGAGCCCAGCATGGGGCTCGATCCCCAGGACTCTGAGATTATGACTGGAGCTGAAATCAAGAGTTGGACGCTTAACCAACTGTGCCACCCAGGTGCCCCCCTTAATGACCTCATTTTAAATTGACTACTTTTGTAGGGGTACCTGGGTGGCTCAGTTGGTTAAGCGTCTGCCTTCAGCTCAGGTCATGATCCCAGGGTCCTGGGATCCAGCCCCGCCTTGGGCTCCCTGCTCAGTGGGCAGCCTGCTTCTTCCTCTCCTACTCCCCCTGCTTGTGTGCTCTCTCTCTCACAAAAATAAATAAAATCTTTAAAAAAAAAATAAATTGACTACTTGTGTAAAGACCCTGTTTCCACACACGATCATATTTTGAAGTACTGGGAGTAAGAACCTCAATTTAATAATAGAAGTAAATAGAAATTCTTTTAAATTAGAGGATACAATTCAATCCATAACACACAGTAATATATTTACCATTATTATTATTCAGGTGAGTCTATGGAGGAGCAATTACAATGGGAAAGACACAGGCTGTAGTTAAATGGACTTACATTGAGACTCTACTCTGTCATATTCTCCAAGCTTCCCACGAAACAGAGAGAAAATCCTTATGCAAGAATGGTGTGAAGACAAAACAGGGAAAGCAACTTCTATAAAGATGTAAGGACAAACCTTGCACAATATAGATCACGGACAACCATTTATACCCAGCTAGAATAACCTGTCAGGCCAGACCACTCTTCTAATAAAATAAACATAATATAACAAAATGAAACCTATTTATTTCATTCCTTGTTCCCAATATGAAACCTTTTAAAAATAATTTTTAAAAATTTCTCAAATATCTTTGTTTACCTCCAAGACTCCAAATACCCTTTTCTCTTTCCCATGGTAAATAAAGGTTTTTATTTATGGCTGTTGTTTACCCAACTCTATAGAAGGCAATCTAAAAAGATCCTTTCCGTTTGCCTTTTTATATTTGAGTTTTTCTGATCATTTCATTGCAAAGTCTTGGAATGGAAGAACAGTGTATTATTGCTACCTCTGTTCTGTACAAGCTAGACATGAGCAGTGGACGGAATGCCCCAAGGAAGAGTCCCAAGTCCTTGAAGGGGATGATAGAGATAGGAGATGGAGGCAAGGGTGGTGATGAATAAGCTACACGTTAAAAACCTGGAGGAACAACATCCTGACCTTGTGGCATCCAAGACATTGGGGTTGACAGATCAAGAGCCACAGGTGCAGAACATGCTCTCTCCTCTTCCACCTCTGCCCCAGGGTAACCCCTAGACTCATTATAATGCATCTGCACTGAGGGTACAGCACCCCTCCCCATGGAGAAAGGCTGCCAAGACATGAAGTTTCAGGTACAAACATTGTAGGGTCAAAAACTCCCCCTCCCGGGGCGCCTGGGTGGCTCAGTTGGTTAAGCGACTGCCTTCGGCTCAGGTCATGATCCCAGGGTCCTGGGATCGAGTCCCACATCGGGCTCCCGGCCCAGCAGGAAGCCTGCTTCTCCCTTTCCCACTCCCCCTGCTTGTGTTCCTGCTCTTGCTGTCTCTGTCTCTGTCAAATAAATGAATAAAATCTTAAAAAAAAAAAAAAAAAAAAACAACAACTCCCCCTCCCAACCTGTGCGAGGAGGCCCCCAAAAGACTTGAAGCAGCTCCGTGAGAGACTACCCCACTGTACATCACAGCTCCTCCCAGCCCAGAGACACCCAATAATATCCAGTTCCAAAGCAATCTTGCTGGCAATCCCACCTTGGGAGTGTACTTTAGCTTTAATAAACTGCTCAGTGCTTGTTACATCCTTATGACTGTCTTTATTCTGAGCACAGATTCCCACGTAAATCTTCTTGTGGGGAATCCAGGGACCGAGACTTCCATTCATACAACATGGACTCTCCCACCAGTAACACCTCTACCTTTATTATCAAAATTTGCTTACAGAAAAACAACATTTTGGGGGATTAAATAATAAAGTCCTCTGGGGCTGCTGGGTAATATCAGGCAGGTTGTAAACTGCACAAGAATGCCCCAACATAACCACTGAAAATTTTTGTATTTATTATGACAACTCTCTAGCAGATAGTTGCAAAATCTTGTTCTACTATAAATGTGGACATTATAAAAATTTTCTAATCTGTACAAGAAAGGATGCTTTTAAAAATTTGCATGAGACAACGCATGGGCTAACACTGATGTTGCTGCTGGTAATGCTTATATAACTCTTTTAAGAGATTCTCAGGCAAGGAGACCGAAGCCAAAGGAAAAGAGCTCTGTGCAATCCCTAGCACCCATCATGTGAGGAGCTGAATTGGAGAGAATCTTCTGAAAAGCCCTGTATCAGTGTCAGCTCATGGAGGAAAATTTTAGTCAGGAGGGGTTTCTGGCTGAGTGATTCTGCCAGCCCTTGATGTGGCTTACCAGAGAGATGGAGCAGCTGAAGTATGAATTTCTTTTTTGCAAATACTCCACCTTCTGGTTCCCACATAGGAACAGAGACCTGATCCCTGGGGAACAGATGACCATGTCTTCTTTATATGCATCACAGCTGAATTTTCTGGGAAACAACTGATATAAGGTAACATCTGGTAGAAATCTAGCATACTGATATGTGATAAAGACTTTGACTTGGTGCCTTTTAATACATCAAAAGGAGAGTTTTTATTGTCTCAGTACAATATAGCAATCTGACCAATAGGGCCAATCAATGGAATCACTCTGCACCATATTTTTAAAAACCTAACGAGCATAAGAAGTAGAAGGAAATGGCATTTGTTTTAAACAAATGCATATTCTGGGTGGGGAGTATAAGAAAAATCACAACAATAAATTTGCAGGGGTGGAAGGCAAAATCATCTGATACATCAACACTGATGTGCTTAGAGAAAAACGCGTGCAGTAATGGATAGCAAAGCCCAGTGGACGGAGGTTTGTGAAAAGCAGAATGGAGAGAGGGAAGCAACTAAAGTTTAACAACCTGAAGCAGGAGAGGGAAGGGGTACCATGTGGCAGATGGGACTGAACGCTTTTTTTGGGGGGGGGGCAACTAAACAAGTTTTGAACACCTGACTTACAGTCAGCCAATCAGAAGAACCCAGAGGCACAATATGAGATTATAGGTGAACATTTATAACATGGAGTTGAACTGGGAACCAGCATCACAGATAATGGTGTGAAAAGTCACATCAATCGTGATGCAGCTACAGAGGCCACTTTTCAACATGTAATGAAGAAAAAAAAATTTGAGAAGGGTGGAACCAAGTAGAGATAAAGAAACAGACGCAGGGCACCTGGGTGGCTCAGATGGTTGAGCGTCAGTCTGCGGCTCGGGTCATGATCCCAGGGTTCTGGGATCGAGTCCCACATCGGGCTCCCTGCTCGGCTGGGAGCCTGCTTGTCCCTCTGCCTCTCTCTGTCTCTTATGAATAAATAAATAAAATCTTTAAAAAAAAAAAAAAAGAAACAGACGCAATCAGAGAAGTATCAACACAGAGACCACCTTCCAGCTCACTGAGGGCTTCCTGAATCCCAGGTTCAATTCCTTGGTGATTAAAATATATTCATAGACATATGAATAAATATGAGATATTTATTCAAGGGCACTTCCTTCCAGAGGGAGCCCCAGAGCCTGGCAACAAGATGCCCTCATTCTTTATTTGAGCTAGCCTGCATGAGTTTATGCTCCTTACAGTCACAGCTTTGTAACAAGAACTTCAGGAATGCCAGGCACAGGAGGAGAAAGTCTAAGGGGCAGTGAAGGGCTTGAGGCAGTTGTCCATGGGGGACAAGGAGAGAATCAGGTTATAGTTTCTGCAGCCAGAAAAGGCCCAGGGTTTTTATTGCACAAAGAATGACTCATTGGCCCTAAGATTGAAAGACCAGCTATCATTACAGGGCTGCGGGTGGAGGGACAATAGGAGCAGGGAAAGAGCTCTCTTAAGATTCTGTACATATTGACAGGCAAGAATTCAAATTGGGGAAGCCTACTTCAGGATTTTTGTTCAGCATTTTATATGAGGTTTTAATCACACACACACCTAATTTTTCCACTGAAAAGAAATCCTCTTGAATAAGAACACTTCTTGCAGATTATTAAAAGGGACAGTGTGAAACCTTCACTGATATTTAGAAATACATGTGGGAGAACTAACTTGATTCCTTCATCATGTTTTCAGTAACTGGTGTGAGCTCCATTTCTGACCACATCGCATAGTACAGATAGACTTTTGTGTATCAAAATCAATGAAAAAAAGTGGGAATTTAGAGATCTTAGTAGTTTTCCCAATTTAAATACACTTAAGTAACTGTGAAAACCGGTCAGTTTACACATAAAGTTATGCCAATTTAAAACAGAAAAGTTCCATTGATATTGACCACGTTTTTGGCTCCTATTAAATTGCTACATAAATATATAAAGCAGGTCTGTAATACTATATGTCTGCAAAAACATCATTTTGGCGAACAAGAGTCTTTCCATTTTTTATCTCAATCTTCCTTACTCGGTATTCTTAAATATTTTAAAATTACTTTTGGTTTTAAGTATCTTATCTGCCCTCCACTCCCCCACCCCACCACCCTTTTGCCATCTTGAATTTATTCATTCTTTCCTTTTACAGTGTCATGCATAAAATAGTTTGGGATTAACACAGATTGCAATTTCCAGTCTCCGAAAATCCAGCTTCCAGTTGTCAGTGGAGTGACATCTGAAGTTAAATATTATCGAGTGATGATTATAGTGGGTTGAATTGTGGTCCCCCAAAAGATACACCCATATCCAAACCCCTAGAATCTGTGAATGTGATCTTTGGAAAAACAGTCTTTGTGGATATCTTTAAGTTAAGGATCTCCATCTGTGATCATCCTGTATTATCTGGTGGGCTCTAACTCTAATGGTGAATGTCTTTTTAAGAGATGCTAAGAGGACAGATACAGAAAGAAAAGAAGGTTCAGAAGAAGACCATTTGAAGAAGGAGGCAGAGACGGGAGAGACGAAACCACCAGCCAAAGAACGAGCAGAGCCACCAGAAGCTAAAGAGGCAAGGAAGAAGTCTCCCTGCAGCCTTCAGACAGAGAGCAACCCTGCCTAATTTCGGATACCTGGCCTCCAGAGTTATGAGACAAAAATTTCTGTTGTTTTAAACCAGGTTTAGCGCCACTTGTTACAGCAGCCTTAAGGAAACTAATACAATGATTAAATGGGATCTCTTTATTGTTTATTTGCTTTTCAGTAAAGTAGTGAATCACATAAAAAGTTGACTTTTTTTGCCAATATAATCTCTAACATTATTAGAAAATAAGTATACTGGAACAAAACATTAATAAAATTAGAAGCCAAGATAAAGTTTATTTTTGAGTGTTGTTTATTAAAAAAAATCATAAAACAGTTTTAAGTGGCAATATTTATGTACTTTCTGGTTTTTATGTTGTCAGCTACCACAACAATTGAATGAAACCTGTAACCCACGAGAAGAGATCACAACTCTAGTTTTAATATGCCACAAGAGATATTCTGCAAGGTAAGAGTGGAATGAAGCCAGTAGAAAGCAGAACATATAATGAGATCCATTATAAAATGTTATCAGAATTCAGACATAGTTCAATTCCAGACAATCTATTGAATTCCTAGTATGTGTCAGGTACTGTGCTGGGCACAAAAAGGTCCCAGCCCTCTCTCAAAGTGCATTTACTCTACTATGGGGATAGGTATATAAATAAACTGGCTAGTTTCTAAATTAATTAAATTCAGAATACAATGCCTGGGAGTTTTAGGAGATAGCTTAACTTTACTGCATTATCTACTGATTCTGAGTCATGTTGTATTCTGAGACTAAAAATTAAACTCCAAATAACTCGGTTAAACTTAAAATGTATTGATAAAATCTGTGAAACATATTTATAGATTTAAAAATCTGATGTCTTAGAATTGGGTAACCTTGGTGGAATGCTGCATATATATTTAAAATATATATTTGAAATTAGTTGTGGGTTGCTTGACCAATAACAATCCTATTACCTATTTTAGGGCTATGAATGCATCCTTTGGCAATACAATTAGCAGTTGTAGATAAAAAGCAACTCTCTTAAAATTTAGGAGATTTCTATGTCCATGGAGAACATCTAGCTATACATATTATAGCATATTCTGCAGTTGTTGAAAATAATGTCTATGAATATATTTTAATCACAGAAAAATAATTATGAAATAAGGTTAAGTGATAGAATCAGGATACCTAGCTACATTATGATCTCAACCATGTAAAAATATGCATAGTGATGATCTCTGGGAATTTATATTATGTGTGGTCCTGGTAGTACCTAGAATAATGCTGGACAGGTTGTTACATATTATTACATAATCAATTGTTGTTGAATATCTATTCATCATTTCTACAATAATGATTTTAGCATTTTTTTTTTTAAATAGTGAGTTCTATCCTAATTTTAACTAATAGGGCCATGTTCTCAAGGGAACCTAAAAAAAATTTATAAATTCCCCAAATCTATACCACAAATAAGGCTAAAACACCAGAACCATGCATACTATCATGTTCATGAATGCATGATCTATCACTATTAGAGTTGCAATCCATTGTCTCTAAGTAAAATGCAAATGTCAGCAGTGAGATCTCTGATCTGGAAGGTGACAGCCTTGGCCTGCTGCATCTCACAAAGTAGATTTCCAGCTTGGTTGGTCCAGGAACATCTAAAACTTTGGTGCATTGTGAATTAATATTAATGTCTGCTGACCCAGCTGCCTGATGGGAGAGTAGGCACTTAGTGTGAGTATATACATGATGCACGTGGTAAGATAAACAAATGGGAAAACCAAAGGAATTTGGGATGAGAGTTAAGTGCAGGTGTAGGGCAGGAATAAGTTCCAGACTTTTTACTGGAGGAGATAGGCCAGAATGGGGAGAATTTAGAAGTGGGGATTAAGACAAGCAGATAGGAGAACAGAAAAATTTTTATTAGTAAATCTCAGTTAAAATTGGGGAAGGGTACTAAGTGGTAAAAGCATCAGTTAGGCCAAGTGAGAGCTAAGAGCAGGTATTTCTCAAAGAAGAGATAGGGAAGCTCTGAAGGTTTGGGCTAGCATTTCTTTGGGAATAGAGAAACACAGTAACTGGTGCGTTCCCGCCACCCTGGTTTTCAAGTCAGTGTTCCACCTGGGCTCTTAGGAAAACTTCTTTCTTGCCTCTCACCTTCACTGGCTTCCATTGCCCACAGGGGAAATGTATTCAACTCTTCAGCATTGCAAGGAAGGCCTCACTTTCACTTACCTCCCCCAAGCTCCTCTCTTCCTACAGCCTTCTCTCGGACCAACTGCACTACTCCACTCACGGCTTCCAAACCTTTCTTCCATGATCTCTCAAGTCAGCTCAAGGAAAGAGAATGTGAAATCCGGTACGCCTTCCTGGGGGGGGCCATGATATCAGCCTCCACTATGGCCTACACCATTTCTTCCGGGAGGCTTCAAAGCTTTGTGTCTTCCAAATTAATAATCTGGAGCATTTTAGTCAAGATTCAATCCAGAGGGTGACTTTTGGTGGATGGATGGAGGAAAAGGCAGAAACCCTGGGTGTTCAGGAGGCCCCTGGTGCTAAAAAAGAGGGACTCAACTTGCAGTTTTGTCCAAGACTGGCACCATGTGCACTCAAGCCTTCTGGTGATACTGAAGGCAGATCTATCCAGAAAGGCCTCCTGGTCATCCCAGAGGCAGGGAGGAGATGAAAAGGGAGCTTGGATGGAAAGTGAGGGCTTGGATTAGGATGCTGGATTTGGTAACTGATGAGAAGACTGATATCCCTTTAGGTTGTAAGAGATAGAGCTGTTGCAAGAAGAAAGAAGAGCTGTAGGTCACCCAGGACAGTAAATTAACAGCAATGTAGAATATAGTGACACAGCTCTTGGGACACCTGGGTGGCTCAGTCGGTTAAGCGTCTGCCTTCAGCTCGGATCATGATCTCAGGGTCCTGGGCTGGAGCTCTGCAATAAGCTCCCTGCTGAGCAGGGAGTCTGCTTCTCCCTCTCCCTCTGCCCCTCCCCCCAGCTCATGCTCTCTCTCCCTTTCTCTCTCAAAGGAATAAATAAAATCTTAAAAAAAAAAAAAAAAAAAAAAAAAGACACAGTTCTTCAACGGCAATGCATCCTTATTTACTCACCTGGCCACATTTCTCTAAGAATTTCGAGTGAGTTGTGAGGAACAGAAAGAATATTTTTGGTTGTGGAAGTAACTGACCAGAGTCACGTTGTATGTGCCAATGGAGGAAGGTTTCCAAGCCCAAAGTGGCATACCACTTATCTTTGAATAGCTTTGAACATAAAATCATACGACAAAAACCACACAGTGACGTGATTTGTCGATTATGCTTCAGAGAGCTAAAATGTCCTAGGTTTTGACTAATAAAAGTGGTTCTGCAAAAATTCCTTTCTAAAACAAATAATGTAACACTGAGTTCATTAGGATTGAGCCATTTGTTTTATAAAGAAAATGAGTAATGGATAATTAAAGAGCCATGCATCACTGATTATTAGTGACAATTGGTATTTTCACAGTATTCAAAAAATACAGAAATTGATTTAATTAAATTTACTTTAGCCAGTACCTCATAAGAATAAAGTAAATGACCTGTGGCAGACAAGTATGACCACATGGCGTTGTGAGTTATTTCTTGCATGCGTCACTGAAAGTATTTCGGCTAGCCACCGATGTTTTATTGAGTTTTTAAAAATCTGACCCTCTAGCATTTAACACGAGACTCTCAGTTCAAAACGACTATATTTCACATCCATGTGAAATGTATTAGATTTTCAGGAGAGTCCATATATTGATGTAGTTCTAAGAACTGCAGGCTGACGTTAGCTTAAACAGTGGGTGCTGCAAACAGTTTTTATCAGTGTGGCCCTTCCTGCCGCCCCCTTGGCCACATGCTGCCCTCTCAGGCATCCCCACTCTGGGCACATTGCCTGGGATCCTCCGAGATCTCTTCCACCTCACCTCCAGCAGCCTCAGATTCCCCTCTGGATAAAATGGATCAAAGAGGGCTCGTGTCATTTCAGTTCACCCTGTGTCGCCTTTCAGAGGGTAAAAAAATGAGAGTGTTTAAGCAACGTGTTCAGTCCCTGGGGTCCCACAGGGGCCCCGCCGCTGGGCCAGCAGTGTGTGTGGGGAGGGGAGCTCCCCCTGGCAGACTTGGCTGTGGACTGTCCCGCACTTGGCCTCCACCTGGGGCCTCCCTGTTCCGCACACCCGGGTGGCCGGAGGCCTGCTTGGTCCACCTTACCCCGAGTGTTCTGAAATGAATGAGTTGAGAGACTGGCTTCGGTTTTGTCAACATTTTGACCACGGCTGGGAGGAAAACGGACATTTGGGCTCCCTGTCTTATTGAACTATTGAGATAGAGCCCCCAGTTGAGCAACTTTTAGCAACAGCACGGTAAAATGAAAAGCAATACTAGGAATTAAAACTTTGTTGCCGTTTTCATTTTATAAGCAGAGAAACCACCTCTCTGTATGCGCGCATTACGTCAAGGGAGGTTGTTGATTGTTCTTCCTTGCAAATGACTGTCCTTTTCTCTTGATTTTTGGGATAGTCATATACACTTTCCTTTAATAAGTGATGTTAATGGGGGTGCCCGGGTGGCTCAGTTGGTTAAGCCTCTGATTCCTGAATTAGGCTCAGATCATGTGAGATGGAGCCCCATCACATCGCATCAGGCCCTGTGCTCAGCGGGGAGTTTGCCTGAGATTCTCTCTCCTCCCCCTGCCCCTCCCTGCTCCTGCTCTCTCTCTCTCTCTCACTCTCTCCAAATAAATAAAATCCTTAAACAAATAAAATAAATGATATTAGTAGCAGATGACCCCTTGCCTTTCTCTCTCCAGCATCATTTTTCCTTCCAGATTACAGACCTGACTTTCAACTTGACCCTTTTCCATCAATTCTCCAGCAGCATCTACATGCTCAGTTAGATCATGTAAGTGAGGTCATTTGGGGGATCACCACCAATGCTCAGGCTTCCCACTGTAGTCAGAACTAGATTCGAACTCTTTAGCATGAACTACGAGGCCAAATACAAACTGATCCCTGCCTGTATTTCTTGCTTCATCTCTACCAATATTCTTTTTTTTTTTTTAAGATTTTATTTATTTATTTGACAGAGAGAGAGACAGTGAGAGAGGGAACACAAGCAGGGGGCAGTGGGAGAGGGAGAAGCAGGCTTCCCACAGAGCGGGGAGACCGACGCGGGGCTCGATCCCAGGGCCCTGGGATCATGACCTGAGACGAAGGCAGACGCTTAATGACTGAACCACCCAGGTGCCCCCAATATTCTTTTTTAAAAATGTTTTCTTTGAGAGAGAGAGGGAGAGAGAGACACACAGAGAGAGAGAGAGCAGGAGGGAGTGGGAGAGAATATCTGAAGCCAACTCCACGCTATAGGCAGAACCTGACTCAGACCTCGATCCCACCATCAGATCATGACCCAAGCCAAAACCAAGAGTCGGATGCTTAACCAACTAAGCCACCCAGGCACCCCACCTACCAATATTCTTGTTTGTTGTACTCCAGCTACACTTACCTCTATGTTTCTTAGCCATGTCAACTTAATTCCACCCCAGGACCTTTGCACTTGCTGTTTCCTCTTCCAGGATCACACCTCCCCCAGATCTTTGAAGGCCTGTCTCCTTAATATATTAGTATCTCAATTGTCATATAGGTCTTAACTGCCCCCTAACCCCAAACAAACCACCAATTTCCCCCTGGTCCCCTGCTTAATTTTCTTTTTACCATCTGCCTCTATCCGGTGTTCCTATATTGCTGCTGTCTCCCCTTTTAGAGGTATAGCTCCATGGGAGCAGGGGCTTGTCTCTCTTCTTTAATATGGCATCCTAGTATCTACAACAGAACATAACATAGCAGGTGCTCAATTCATCTTTACTGAGTTAATTAATTAATGACAATTGCTTTCATAACTTGTCCTTTTTGGTAAAATAGAAAAAAGGCCACCCTTTGATAGGACCCAAACTTTGGGGGACTAATTTACAAGTCTATCAAATCCCTAATTTGAAGATCCACTGTCTTTACAAAGCACCCTCTACAAAGCTCCGGCATATTATCTTTTCTCCTCATGTTGGGATTTTATTTAATCACACATGTCATCAATAAATCAACAGCAGCATCTCAAATTAGAAGCCTTGCTGAACTGCTGAGGGAGATTTTAGGCAGTTTTACCTTAGTATTGATACAGTGATTCTCTTCTCTCCCAGATGAATGAAGACAATTTCCCTTCACTTATTAGCTCAATTGATTTGCACTAAAAGAATGAATCATTTTGATGTGTCCTGGGGAGTGGTTCTGGAGAAAGGCCACTTGTGAGGGAAGATAAGGAGAAGCGGGGAGCAGGGGAACTGGTTGTGTGGGGAGCAGGAATCCAGCAGGAAAGCACTGGACTCCTGGTCAGAAGGGGCAAGCTGTGACACAGAGGGAAAGAGGGGGAGTTGGGAGGGCTTCGCAAAGAACCTCCCCATTTTACCCTTTTACTCAAGGCTGGGTCTGTCTTGTGCCCTTTTGGTAGGACACCAATTTGTTAACAACAACAACAACAACAAAAACTCTTAATAAAGATGGAAGGAACAAAGGGACAGAGAGAGAGACCAAAACAGGAAAAAAAGTTCAATGAGAAAAGAAGTTTAATGATTAATTAGGTTAATAAAAGATCAAAGTTAGGAATCTGTTTGTGGCAGGAATGCAGATAGAGCTTTCTGCTGAGTAAACTCAGGCACTCAGTCTTGGGCAGATACACGGAAGACAATGGAGCATTCCCAGAGACACTGACCTAAGCCACAGTGTAGCTCCTTAACCTCTAAGCAAAGAAGCAAAATCCATTTCAAAATCCACCTGGCCCTGCCCTCCAGGAGGATTTGCACTGTTCTTATCAACCTGGCTCTTCTCTCTCCCACTGAGGGTAGGGGTGTCTTCAGTCTTTAGCATCATTTTTAATATGAATCCAACCTTTCTGACAACTCTCTTGAGCTCCCCTGTCTCAGATCCAACATAAAGAACACTTACTGAGTATTCTTCTCACAAAGGAAAATGGGCCATTTCTGGGCCCCAAATTCATACTCTACTCTAGCCACTCTGTTCTGCCAAGGAAGTCAACTCAGAGGAGGGCATCTGGCAAGTGCAGGAGCCTGAGTCCTACAATAAGGAATGCTTATCTGCCAGGTATTAAAGATGAAATAGGGCTCCAGGAATTTCGCCTTAACTTGCAAGGAAGGAGATGCTATTGTTCAGGTGCTCATCAGTGTAGACTTTCAAGTTTTCTTAGAAGCACCGGTGTTTGCTCTCAGGATAACTACGTTGTTTTCCTTTAGGACTTGTCTGTACACCATGAAAACAGAGAAACCAGACTAATCCTGGTCCCCCTTGTTGGCTTCTTTTAAAAACTTGAGTGGTTTGTAGTCCAAACCAGATTTATCCAGTTTCCATTGAAGACAAATCCATTTACCACAGCCTTCAAAACAATTTAGCAAGCCTAGGAAGAAGACTGGCAAGGGGTGGCGCTGGGGGCTGGGACCAGGACTGGGGCCTGGTGGGTGGGTGGCTGAGAGGGAGGGGAGGCAACCAATCACATTTCCTGCACCCCAGAACCTAGGCGACTCAGGCAGTCCGCTTAACAAGCTGAGCCTGGGGCTTCTTTGGAAGAGTCTAATGCCATGACTGAGCGTCCCTCCAGCTCCTGAGCTGACTGCTGTGACACATGCATCGAACTGTGACTATCCTGAGAAACGATACCCCATTAGGGTCATCCCTGAAAATGCAGCCATTTCTTAAACTTCAAATCACGGAACAATAAAACCAAAGTTTGCTGTTAGACAATAAATTAAAATACACACGCACACACACACATACTGTATGCAGACACAAGGGAGGCTGATTTGATAGTGGTATTTGGGAGGGGGAAGATTACAGGGTCTCAGGACTGGCCAGCATTAGGATAGGTGGCTAGAGTCTCATAATTCTTAGCTGCCCTAATAGGGAGGGATCTAGGCCAAAGGGAACCCAAAGGCAGATCATACCCCAGCTATCTATCTGGGGTCACAGACTTCATGAGCTAGCCCTACAGGTCCCGTTTTATAAGTGAAAAATCTGAGGGCCTGGAAAACTTAAGTAGTTTGCCTAGGGGTGCCTTGCCCATGGGGGAGCTAGGACCTGGGTCTGCCCTCCCAGTGTACTTTCCTGTCTTCTTCTCACTCTGAGTGGGGGCAAAACATCTGATTGGAGGTGTGACTACAAAGAGGAGAGTCATGGAACTGTTGGTCTCTCCCTTCCTGGAGGTGTGGAGCCCAGCTGGTGCTACCCCAGAACAACAATGGGCCTACTATTCCTATTTGTACAATGGATTTGGGGATGGCCCAAAGCCTGTGTTCTCTTTGTGTGTAGTATGTGTATTTTTTCAACTCAGTCTGAATGCTGCTCCATGGTAAACCTATATGCTCTCTGAGGGAGAAATCATTTCTCCTCTCTGAGACTGAGAGCCCCTCAAGGCCAAGGCCTTTGCTTTCCACGTTTCTGATTCACTCCCATCCTGCAAATGGATGGCAATTAACACCTACTTGTTAATACCTAAGGAACGTACTGGCATTGACATCCCATTGGTGACTAAGGAGACAAAGAAAGGCCTTACTTGTGACTTACCTTGGAGGGGATAGAATGTACTATCTTGGGAGAAGTGTAAAGCACCTCCCACCGCCAGTGACGTGGGAATTTGCCATGGAACTGGCTTGGAATAGTAAAGTGTGGGCAGAAGTCACTGTGTGCCTGTTCTAAGCAAAGCCTTTCTGCCTGCCCCTCTTGTGTTTCTGCCTTCCCCATGTGGACAACATGCCCCCGAAGAGCAGGTAGGGCTGCAACTGGAGTCAGGGCTCTGGGATCATAAGATAGGAGGAGCCAGCCCATCCTACAGGGTGGAGTCAAGCCGAGCTAAGCCTGGCAAGGACCCGGCAGAGCCAGAGCAGACCCAGAAAGCCATGAATGACAAGTAAGTGTTGCTTGTTGTACCCACTACATTTTTCTGGGTTGTTACCACAGCAAAAACTATTATATGGTATCTCTCTTGAAAGTAAGTCTGCCATAGAGCCAGAATGCTATGAACTGTCCTCAGGCAATTTGGTCACACAAAACATGGAGGTCCTTTTTGGCAGATAATGACATCTACCAAAGAAGTATGACCTTGTTACTGAGTTATAATGAAAGCAAACCTAGATCAGCTGTCCCTACACATATGTAAATATTTATTCAATAAACATGGATTAGCCAGCAGGCATGAAAATGGTCCTTAGAACCTGTTGGGCAAGTTCAAGGAAGCCCCAGATCTTGGTCCTGTTCGTGTTCCTCTCACCACCTGTCATGAAAGATTTTCTAGACGCAGACACCAAACATCCCAGAGGCAGCATGCTTTTATCCTTTGAGTGGAAGTTAGGCAATTGTAACTCTTTGTAACAAGGCCTGGACAAAAGACTTATATGAAACAACATTTAAGTACCATCCCCAAAGAGCAAGCCACAGGCCTTACTCTTCTTCAACCCTGTTTATGCCTCAGTGGTGAATCAAACAATCAATCAACCAATCTCTCTCTCCCTCTCTCTCCCCCTCCCTCCCTCCTCCTCCTCTTCTTCCTCCTTCTTCTCTCTTTCTCTCTCTCTCTATATGTATATCTATATATATATCTATAAACATATAGATATCTATCTATATATACACATATAGATATATATAGATATAAATATATCTATAACTTACCAAATACACACATATACATATAACTAATATATATACACATATATACATACAACTAATCCACAGAAATCAAATATCGATACCTTGAACCTCATCAACGAAATGTCTAACTTTGTCAAGCTTATTAGCAATTCACTAATTTCACAAATAAAAGCAAATTCTGACATTCACAAAACCTCAGGTATTAACAGATAGGTAGCTGGCTGAAATGCTTGCAGAAGCTGCCCCTGGAGTATGACTGACATCCCTGGAATGAAAATTCTCAGTTAGGAAATCTGCTTGTCCCTTAAGTTGAAATTTAAACTAGTTAGCACATATATAAAATCAAACTGGTCTAGAGTATTTTAAATTGTGGACATGATAACATGGAGATTACTCTCCCTGCTTCGTCCCCCAAAGATACCCAGACTTCTGTGCCCAGGGTTAGGATGTTCCCTGCCTGTGCCAAGCTGACTACAGAAACCAGCTCAGGAATTCATACCTCAAGCCAAGATTACAGCAAACAACATGAAATAAAGAGAAGAAATAGTGTGAGGCAGATTTGATGACCTAAGCCCGAAGAGTCAGTGTGCATGGCCCCAAATCAAGCAGAGGAAACCTCAGGGAAGTAGTCAGATAGCACAGACTTTGTGTAAGAGACCAGAATGCATTAACATTGTGCTACAGTCTGACTCAGAATATTCCCTCTACTCCTCCTGCTGGGCAGCCAACAGAGGTCCTGGGGTACCTTGTCATACCGTAATGTTCCGACAGGCTGGTACAAACACAACATCTATGTCACAAAAACTACATGTGCTCCAACCCATTTCCTACCTCATCAGTCTTAATAGACTTCATTCATTCTCTGACTCTGACTAGTACCTTCCTAGCCAGACAGTCGACACAACACCACAGATCCAAGTTCAGACAGTCACAGACCTTGTCATGGAGAAATGTACAGAATTGGGCAGGGGCTCTTAATCTGGGGCCCATGGCTAGGATCCATGGATGGGCTTCAGTGGTCTATGAATGCTCTGAAAAGCAAGGCCCTCTGTGTGTGTGTGTGTGTGTGTGTGTGTACCAGTCTAGGAAAGTCTATGTTGTTCATCAGATTCATAAAGGAGCCCGTGGCTCAAGAAGGATGAAGAAATGTGTGTCCATGGGGAAGCCTGAAAGAGAAAACACTATAATACATGCATTCACTCCAACTTCGCTATGGAAGATCAACCTATATGGCTGACCACATAAAACTAGACTTGGTATCAAAATGCCCAAAAAACCCCTTAGACATAATAACTGAAATAAGGTAAGAGCTTATTTAGGAAATGTCCTCATAACAGAACTAATGACTAATAAAAGTGGTACTAGAGATGCTATAATAAAGGCACCTCCATCTTTTCCATTATAAAAGTCAATCACAGACCCAGTGAAGTGAGGGCTCAAGGTTGCTTTGAAATGTGGCTATACCCAGGGTAATATAATGACTCTCAAGCCTCATTTTACTCTCCATTTGCCTCTTCACGTCAAGTATGAAGTGGAATGGGCAGAATTTATAGCCATGATTTGACAATCTACTGCACCATGTTGGCTCCATTGGCCTAGAATATACATCAAAGTTAAGATAATCAGTGCACAGGTAACAGGGGTTCAGCAAAGAGTATGGCTGATGCCTATGAAATTCACGGCCCACGAAGTTATGTGATATTCATTGTGTGGTTTCCATAATCCCTGCTACATCCTCATATAGCCCAGTTTGAGAAGCACAGATTTAACTTCTGTGAAGTTCAGTTTCCCCCATATATTAAATGGGAATAATAACACCTAAATCAGAAGTTTCTTGGGAAGATTAAGTGTCACCTATTGGCTAAATCATAGAACGTACCCCATCTGCCCAATACTTAGCCAGTGCTCAGTAAGTATAAAGATCTACCTGCACCCAAACTTCCATCCAGATATGTGCAAAGCTGTGGTCCCCAGCTCTGATGTGCAGCATCAGCCTCCATGGGAACTGGCTAGAAATGCAAATTCTCAGGCCCACCCCAGACTTCCAGAATCTCAAACTTCAGGGCTGGAACCCAGTGAGAGTATATGGACAAGCCCTCCACACAATTCTGATGATTAACTGAAGAACCGCTGATGTGGAGAAGTAATCTCAATCACAGCTGTATATTAAAATCACCCTGGATGCTTTTTCAAACTATTGATCCTCACATCTACCCCAGACTAAATCAGAATCCTGGGCACTGATCATTAGTAAAAGGTCCCCCAGGGGTTTAAGTGAGGTACTTTAAAGCGCTAGGGGAGGTCCCTTTCTCTCTCCTCCGGCAGTCTGTGATGGGTACTGGAAATCCCATCGGTATAAAGTCTTCCCCTTGTGGATGCAGAGCTGACACACCTAGAAGGCCTTGGACAAGTTTCTTCCACTTCTGTTAGTCTCAGTTTCTTCACCTACAAAATGGAGATAGTAATAATCCCTACTGCATATTGCTGTTTGCAGATGTGAGAACCGAAGTCCGAACTCTCTGTCACTTGCCCTGTGACACGTAACAGGAGCAGGAAGAACAGGACCCAGCCTTTGCCACGGCCTCTCTGCTGCGGAGCCAGGTATAGAAGTGAGAGGAGGAGACATACCTGGGGTCATGGAGAGGGCTTCGGTAAACTTTATAGCACTTTTGGCTTAAGTACTGAAAGGCAGGGCTGCCGGGTAATGGCTAGAGAATGTACCATCTGGAAAGGTGATGACAGCACTTGCAGGACTCAGGGGGAGGCATGAGGGGCAAGGAGAAGGATCAGCAGAAGGAAGAAGAATGACTGTTGTGCGTGCCCAAGGATGGATTTGCCATCATTTCCACTAGGGCCAGGAGAGAGGCAGGCAGCACTGGCTGGGACCCACGGAGACTCTGACTTCAAAGTCAAGTTGAGGACAGGACTTGAAGGGATAGTACAAAACAGAACGGGGCAAATGCCTCTGTGTGCTCTGGTCTCACTGCGAGAAAGGGAAGTGGGACCCAAGGAAAATTTAGCTCATTTCTCCTAAAATTGATTTCTTTTGCTTAGAAGGGAAGCATAATCCCAATCATCCATTAGTTCAACAGTGTGGGAGACCCAAAATGAAGTACAGTTGACCCTTGAACAACATGGGTTTCAACTGTGGGGGTCCACTTCTATGTAGATTTTTTTGGGATAGAGTACAGTACTGTAAATGTATTTTCTCTTCCTTATGATTTTAATGTTTTCTTTTCTCTAGCTCATTTTATTGTAAAAATATAGCATATAATATATATAACATACAAAATACATGTTAATCGACTGTTTATGTTCTCAGTAAGGCTTCTGGTCAATAGTAGGCTATCTGCAGTTAAGTTCTGGGGAGTCAAAAGTCATGTACAGATTTTTGATTGTGTGGGGGAGTTGGCACCCCTAACCCCCCACTTGTTCAAGGATCAACTATAGTTACTTCAGGGGAATTTTACTTTGGGCTTATTGACTCTGTTATTGGTATCCCTTTCTTCTTCCCCTGCTTCCTCTCCACGATATGCACACACTTCAGAATCACCAGCTCTGCTAGATGAGAATGGTTATTGTCATCTCAGAAGGATCTTCAAACTAAGCTTCACGACTCCCACCTCCAACTCCTGTTCACACACACTATTGAGGGATCAAACAATGGGGAGAAGGCAGCTGGTTCTGGACTGTGACCCACCATAGGCTATAATGGTCACCGTGTGCTGAGGGGGCACTTAGGCTCTGCCCCTCTTTCCTTCCCTGACACGTTCTTCCCGATGCTGAACCCCACAATCTGATCATGGTGCCGGTACTCAGAAGGCTCTGGTCTCCCTTACTCTGCTTTCCTCTCTGGTAATGCCTCTTCCCACCATCTGTCATGGTGACCAGCAATGACCAGGAATGTCACAGGAACTATTTCTACACTTGGGCTGGAAAAGGTGCCAAGGTCAGTGAGAACAATCAAGAAACACTCAGGGCAGACTCCAGCCCTTTCCTGCCCTTATTACAGAATAGAAAGAAATCTGGAAGCATATATTAAACCCCAACACTCTGAAACTTTATTGGCATTTTTAAAAAAATATCATAGAGGTCTTAAAGCCAATTACAGTAAAAACCGGCTTTTTATGACAGATGTTATAAAAACAAAACGACTCCATAGTTGTAATCCCCAAATCATGACTCACTTTATTTAAACAAATATTTGACATTTCAAAATTCCAGCACAAACAAATACTTTAGGTTTCCACCACCTTGAAGTACTTGCCTTTGGTTTGTGTTGGGGGTGGTGGGGGAGAAGAAGGAGGTGGAAGGGAATTTGAAGATAGCAAATATGAGATGCCTGTGAGTCCAGAGAGCCTGCAGGGACAGGCCTGCCTGAAGGATCCATACAGAGCCGACCGCATCTAAATGGAAGCTTAAGGCCAGCATGTGGGGATGCACCGTGGGGATAGAAGGTGCAAGTGTCAGAGACAGCCCAAGTTGCAAACATGAATAGGCAAGGAGGGAATGGAATGCAGACTGGAAGACTGGGAAAGTATTCAGGCAAGAAGAGCTAGGAGAGGTTCACCCTCTAGCAAAGTTCTGAACAGCTTTTCTAGCTTCAGCAATGAGGACCCAAAGGCATCAGCGGGTCTCCTAAGCACAGCAAAATTGTAATTCACAGAAGCTGCAAGCAGAAGTAGGAAGACTGCCAACTCTGTCCCTCCAATGTGCTGTGATTGGTCTGCACAGACTTTAAAAAGAATGAGCCAATAAGGTTAGTGTACTGGGTCAATGTCAGTTTCTGGGTTGTGCTATATGCTTCCAGAGCACCCAAGATGTTACAATCAGGGGAAATAAGAGGAAAGATGTAAGGGACGCTTCTGTATAATTTCTCATACCTACATGCAAATCTATAACTACCTCAAAACAAAAAGGTATTTAAAATGAACCAACTTTTATAAATCAGAAGATTTTATATAAAAATCTTATTTCCTAGCTGCTCTTGAAGAGTGGGAAGATCTGGCAACACTGGGCCCATACCACGTTCCTGCAGTAACACGTTAGCCTATCATAACAATCAGAGGAAAGCAGAGTAGCATCAGATTCTCCAACATGGGCACTAAAATCTATGCTGTGCCCCATTCAGCACCCAGACTGCTTCACTTACTTATGTTACTTCTCCGGTCCCAGTGGACACTAGATTTTCCCCACTCTTCTATAAAGAGTGATGGAGTTGAAAGGTCGGTCATTCAAAAGGTCATCGGAGTTTGTACAATTTGTCTGGAGTTTAGCACTGCATCATGAATGAGACTACAAGGACACTTCACTATCCTGCTTCCCTTGGGGCTGTGCACATAATAGGTATCATTACAGTATACTTCTCTAGTTGCAGAACTACTTATGATGGGTTCCAAGAAAAATCAATGCCTTACTAAATGTCATGCTATTGCAATTTCTGTCATAATTCAGGAGCCATATAAAATATAGTGAGTTCTTAAAGCCACAAATGCTCTGAAATTATTTACGAAATAAGAATTAGGTAAGGCCTAATTTACCAAAATTGAGACTATCGGGACACACGGTTTAATTGGATCTCATCAGAGGTGCACACCATGATTCAAAGACAAGGTGTCATTCCAAATCGAGTCTGCCTTTTGGTTTTCTGAGGTTAAAGCACTTTCCACATTAAAAACCTGTCCCCTTTGGTTTTCACATGGTAAATTGCTCAACTGGAATCATTTGCCCCAAAGGCAAAGCAATGCTCCCATTATCACTAAGCAGCAAAGGGCAAAAGAGCCAGTGGGTAAAGATGGGAAGGATAAATTGAGGTCATTCCTTGCTGCATCCAAAAAAAAAAAAAAAAAGCATGAAATTGATTCATATTTAGGTCCACCTATGTGTTTATTAAAAGATACTTTGTATAAATCCTTAGTCTGCTCAATATAAGGCCCATCCCTCTATCCCCATCCCCTTACCATGCACATTATGTTCGAATGTCATAGTTTTTCCTGGCTAGGCCATTCTAATAATGATGCTGTCACAATTTTAGCTATACAAATCAGATTTCCTCTGGAAGGAGTCTATTAGGGCTGGAATATTATGGCACACCAACTAGTAATGGGGACAGAGCTTGATATTTTTACATATCCTTTAACACATGAGTTAACTTATCAAGAGAGTTAAATTGCATTTAAAATTCAGGGGCAGATGTAGGTCCTGGCTAATGGTCCCTCAAGTGGCCCTGTTGTGTCAAGGATTCACTGATAGGTTTCTCTCATTCCTCTCTGGTGTTGAACTTTGACCCACAATATGCTCCCTTTATGCTTAGCTGTTTCCCAAATCAGTAAATACGTAGACCAAGCTGCTTCTGTCCACCAGGCCCTCAGATTTATTCAGTCTGGTTACACAGGTTAATTCAACCCGGTAGACCCCACTGATGCTGCCTCGGCTCCTCCTGGCAGAAGCGGGGTTATTAATGCTGCCATGTGCACCACATCACAGCCAAAGAGACTGTATATCTGGAATTCGCTGCAAAATGCCAGAAGTCCGTGCATTGGCATTGGCCAGTGGCTGCGGATCTGACCACAGCTCGTGCATTTGGAAAATTAAATTACGAACGTGAGGTGCTCGCTCTGCGAGATGGAAAGTGTTGGCAATGACATGCAAACCCAGGCATTTTATGTGAAATATGGAATCGGTTTTCACCATGTGGGGCATCAACTGAACCCTGCCATAAGGCATCTGGTGAGGCCATGGGTCCCCTCCAAGTTCTGCTGCATGCGTGTGACAGCCAGCTGGCTGAGCAGCTGTGGGCCCGCCTTACTTGGGAGCCAGCTGACCATCACTCCCTCAGACAATACATGGGAAGGTCAAAGGGGCTTTGGCTCGCTCTTTGAACAAGTGTGTTTGGTCACCAGGGGTTCCACTGACCACAGGGCAGCCGAACATGCAAATAATTTGCAGCTTTGTTAATTAAGGGAAACTCGAATTCCCCAAATAGAGCTCCACCTCAAAACGGTATTTGTATTTCTTATTTGAATATGTTGTTGCAGGCCACACATCCTTCTCTGTATACACAGACTCTCTTTTTGAGGCTTTTGAAGAAAAAAAAACAAAACCCTATTTTTCTTTTTTCTATTTTTGAAGTTATGCACTTATGCTGAATGGATATGTAGTAATAGAAGTATAGATAGCAATCAAATATGGTTTTGATTCCCAGAGACGAGTTTATCTAAGCAAAAATAAGACATCACTGGGAGCCATAGCGGGACACGGTAAGCAACGTGGTTCGATTTTGAGAATAAGTGAGTTATACCAATTGTCACAGCGAATACAATATTTCTATTTTTCATTTACTGCCGGTCCTCTCTGCTACTAAGCAGTCTCAGGTTTCTACGTGGCTGGGATAAACGTCAGGTCTCCCCTACCTCTTCATGACGTGACAGGTTATTATGCATTAAACAAATAACCAGGGACCACCATCCTCTGTGCCAGGGGCCATGTGGGACTCTGGGTCCAGTAGGGAACAGGACAGATGAGGCCCCTTGTTTCATAGAATGAAACCAGTGACCATTTCATTCTGGTCTTCCTCTCCTAGCAAACAGAGGTATTCTGTTCTCTAAATTCCAAACAGGCTCAGTAGAGACACCTTTCGGATGTGTTTATCAGAAATCATCTATCAGACTATAGAGAAAAAATGTGTACTTTGGAACAACTTTTTCATATCTGAGAATGTGACCCTTTTAGAAGGGAAGAGAAGCTGTACTCTGTGCTGCCTGGATGAGAAGGATCATAGCAAATGGTCACCACGGGCTTCTTGAGAGTGACTTGACTCTGTCAGAAAGATGTGAACTCCCCCTCTACTGTTTAAGTGGATTTGCAGGGGGAAGGCCCAGTGCCCAACTTGGCGTTGAAAAGAATCGGTTTTGGCATTATCCAAACAAGTCAGTTTGGTATCATATTGAAACAGCCACACTCTGCAGGATGTTTATAGGCTGGTTTTTGGTTTTTTTTTTTTTTTTTTCTGTTTTTATCACTCAGTAGGATTTCAGCTCAGTCCAGACTAGCCATTCTATGCTTTGTGTGAGAAATATCTTAGGTCCCCAGATCAAAGGGGTTTATCCTGGAGAAGAAAACTCTATTTCCAAAGCAACATGCAACTTCTCAAGTTTAAGACAACAGGCCTCCAAGTGCAGCATCTTTTTATTTTACAAAACCCCTTTCCCTGCCAAATATTTGGGTTTGCACGCATCTAAGGGTGGGGCAATGCTTAGAATTACAGTAAGAAATACAAGTTTCAATGAAAGCGTTGCCAGAAACTCTGCTTTAAAAATGTTGCTTAAAATGAAAAACACTTTTCTTCTTACGCTTCAATGTGAATAAAGAAAATATCTTTCTTTTTACCCTAGAGAGTATATTTTAAAATTTAAAAAAAAAAAAGTATTCTTTTGTGTGTTTTGTTTCTTTCAAGGACCACATTCTCTTCCACTTGACTCATCTGATTTTTCCAATTATTGGCCCCCGACGGTTGGCATTTGGCTCACATTGGCCCCAGAGGAGCCAGAAGGGTCAGCTCGCCCAGCATCTCATGATTTGTGACAACCCCAAATGGCGATTTCCCATTAACCCCCGATTGCCTCCCCCCACCCCTCCACCCCCGCCAAAGGCACACACTTCTCTCCCATGAGGTAAACCTGAGGCACTCCTAAAGATGTCACAGCATGGAATCAGCTGCTGACTCACTTTCTCAGGTTGATTTTGTGAGCTCAGGAGGTCAGTCTGCCAACCAGCCGGCAAAGAGCCTGATCAGTGGCAGGTATCCTTCCAGCAGAGAGCGAACGCCACTGCACACGATGTGGGAAACATGCTAATCCAAGGGGTTGGGATGGGAGCCCCAGGCTTTGTGACCTCTCATTTGAGAGGCCTCAGTTCACTTTTTACAAGATGGAACTATTGTCCTCTGTGCCTTCAATGGGAGGATTCAGAGGACCACAATGTAGATCAAAGGACAGCAGAAGAGGACCTGGGAGCAAAGGCTAAATAGTCTCGGTATTATTTTGCCTGGAGTAGAGAAGGCTGGGGATGGAATGGGTCAAATACACCAGCATGGCAGAGGGCTATTATGTCGTCAACGTGGCCAGCTGTTCGGCATTTTCAGTGAGAAGAAAAGGAGCAGGAGAAAATAAATGTAAACTGCCACGTGAGAAATCTGTTTGAAATTTGTAAAAAAAAAAAAAAAAATTCAAACAGCGAGGGCTGTTATTATAAATGCTGAACTTGGTGACGGGAAATAACTCTTTTACTTTAAAACTAAGACTTTTCAGTCAAGAGTTTTTTCAAAGGCAAACTTGCTTCTATGCAAGGAGCAGACAGGAAGAAATTTTAAGGCCCACTTCACTTAAATACAGGCAACATATGATCTGGACCTTCACAAACCACTCCTTACAACTGACACTTTCTCAGAGGACAGTGTTAGAAGCTACTATGAGAGACTTCTTAGCCCTTGCTTTAATGACTTATTCAGTGGAGGAAGAAATCATCTGTGTGGCCAAGTAACTGACAAATACATCCGGTGATGGACAGCCTGATTTCAGTTCTGCAACTCATCAACTCAGACTTTGAACAAGCACTTCACCTCAGTTTCCTAAACAGTCAAGTGGGGACAACAGCTCTGTCCTACCTCACAGGATGGCTTGGAGGAGTGAATTATGCAAGGAATGAAAAGTCTACTGAACGTAAGTATGTGGTCATTTGACTGTTCAGACCTCAGGGTCAGCCTCAAAGAGAAAAATAGGTGGCTCCTAGTATTGTTTTAAGTTACTCCCACACCAGCCTCTGTGTGAGAAAAACAAAGAATCCTATGAGCTAATAGAGAACTCAAGAGCACAGCTCAAGCTGGTATCCAGGCTGTGATTTCATCCTTGCTTTCCTGGGTCTGTGGCCCAACATCAAGGCACAACTGGGTGGCATAGACCAGGGCAAGGCAAACACACAGGGCTTTCATTACTGGGGCTGCGGGCTCTGCAACATTTGGACGTTATGACTGGAAACATTTTGCCATGAAATCCGCAAATATCAAAACTAGAGAACTCCACTGCCCTTGGTACTGGTAATAGTTAGGTTTTATATAAATAAAAAATAAAGTGTTTGACACAGTAATAAGGTGATGGATTTATTTTATTTTTTTTATTTTTTTTACACTTGTGAGTTCAGGCTGAGGACAGATTTGGTCACAATGAAAGAAATAACACTTGTCCACCTAGAATTCTATTTACGGAGGAAATATCCTTCCAAAATGAAGGCAAAATAAAGGGCCTTTTCAGTCAAAAGTTGGGAGTTCTTGTCACAAGTGGATCCACACTACATGAGGGGTAAAGG
Source organism: Mirounga leonina (assembly GCF_011800145.1). Classification (NCBI taxonomy): domain Eukaryota; kingdom Metazoa; phylum Chordata; class Mammalia; order Carnivora; family Phocidae; genus Mirounga; species Mirounga leonina. The sequence continues at coordinate 94,070,057 of NW_023270377.1, read as the reverse complement.
AGGCTGTTTAGAGTGCCCCCTTGCCTTTTCAGGCTGTCATCAGTTGGAAGGCTGTGTTTCTGTCCATAATGTGTTGCACATAATCTGTCAGAGACAGAACCCTGAACTGGGGCTGTCCTTATGCCAGCCTAGAAGATTAGAAGTGAAAAGACCAACTGAGCACATTTCATCAAATCCCCCTTATCTTCCAAATAGGTAGCAATACATGCTACTGTATGGATGAACCTTAAAAATATTATGGTGAGTCAAAGAAGTGAGTGACAAAAGATAACATATTGTATAATTCCACTTATATGTAAAGTCCAGCATAGGCAAAATCTATAGATACAGAAAGGAGATTGCTGTTGCCTATGACTGGGGACACTGGGAGGAAATGAGGAGTGACCACTAGTGGGTATGAGATTTTTGTCATGAGACAATGTTTCAAAATTGGTAGTGGTGATGTTGCACAACTCTGAGAATATCCTAGAAACTACTGAAACTACTTTTAACGAGTGGGCATTATGGTATGTGAATTACATTTTCAGTAAAGCTGCTATTCAGCAAGAGATAAAAGAAAATAAGCCTTTGGAACTTGGGAGAGGGGAGCAAATATTTTGGAGGGAACAGCTCCAGACCATGCCGACTCTAGTGTGGTTTTTTATGTCTTATATTTTATTCAAGCCTCCCAACAACCTGCCAGGAGGCTCATTCTGCCCATTTCACAGGTGAAGAAATAGAGACTCACAGACATTAAACTGCCCTAATCTGCAAAGCTGAGATCTGAACCCATGTTGGACACCCAGCATATTCTCTTTCTCTAAAAGACAAGGAACCAAATAGAGACTACTTGCCTTGGCCGTTTTTTATGGGTGCATCTGACTTATGAGCAGAACACCCACTTTTGTCTCCTTAAAAACTAACCTGTTACATGCCAATTAATTAAACAGTCTTTCTCAAATCAAATGGGGTGTTTTTTTTTTTTTCCTTCAAGGTGACCTGTATCCCTTTCTAAATGCAGTGCTAGACCTACTTAAACCATTGCTCCACCTGCTGTCTGGTGGCATTTTCCCACTTACCCGATATTCTCCTTGAACTCACCTCTGCTTGCTCCCTCAGTTGATATGAGAGCTAAAAACATTACCTCAAGTGTACATCTCCCTCCGCACTCTACCCCTGCATAGACCAAGTGGCACCCAGGTAGCACTGAACATGTTCATGACCTCCTAATCCTATTGCTATGTATGTCTCTAATCGTTAGCATCAAAGAGCACTTACAAATGAATTCATATGGACAAAGTCCTCAACTAAGCATTCCAAACACATGCACCAGCATCCAACCCCAATCACTTTAAGAGGTTATATTAAAGCACAAACCATTTGGGAGTGTGGTAATATGGGGTGAGAGGAGACAGACTCAAACAGAACTCCTGTTCCTTGCCTTAAATGAGGATCAGCCTGAGCTGTACAAGAATGGGCAGCCAGCAGAGTGTCTGGGATGCCAGCCATTTCTAAACCACAGGCACGGGGTCTGCATTCACTCACATCACAACCCATTATCTTCCCAGCCAGGCTCCAAACCTTACCTCTGCTGAAGCAGAAGCCAAGTACACCAGCGAATGACCTTCCTGGGCCATCAGGACACTGCAGCCAGTCAGTATGGCTCCGTATGGCCTCAGCTCTCTGATCTGACAGCCCCAGTCAAACCTTCCTTTCCTCTTTCTGAACATTCCCAGTATGCTTCTCCTGCCTGTCAATATTTAACTACCCTGTCAAGTTACATTACATCACCTGCACTAAATCCGACCCCAGCGATAGCTAGAGGGTGTGCCTGCTCTATTCAATTCAGCTCAATGATTCTTTATCGAGAGCCTTCCATTCATTCATTTCTCTCAACACGTATTGAGCACCTACTGCATTTGGCATTGGAGGCACAAAAATGAAAGATCTGATCCCCAGAATATAGTTGGAGAAACAGACAAGACAGTGCAGTACGTGCCATGATGCTGAAGCTCAGAGCGCAGGAAGGTCTTCCGTTACAGGCTGGCTGCTGAGAGATGCAATGACGGGGACCAGAGAGTTCCCAGACATGGCAGCACTCACGGTGACATCTCGGATGGGCCACGTTAGATCTGGGGAGACACGAGGATGATGGGACCTAGCCTTGGTCCACAAGGAGCTTAAACTCAACACAAGGAGATCTGTCACTCTACAGCCTGGTAGTTATGTGCGTAAGTGCCACAGGAAGGTGCAGGGTATCAGACCAAACAGAATAGTCATTTCCCATATTGTTTTGATGAGTCTGATCATCAGCCATTTCTAAGACTAAACACTTGAACAAAGATGTCTTAACAGGAAGCGATGACTCCAGCCTGTAGATTCCTTAGTGCTGCAAACAGGGGCGATTTTCTCAGATCTCTGGAATAGCAGATAAATCTAGTGAGTACAGGAGATTGCCTGGGACCCAATTTTAAGACCAGGGAAAGAAGAATTCAGGTAACAGAGTAACGTTCTTCCCTGGTCAAAGGAATTAATCTGGGACCAAATGGCTCGGCCACAGGTGAACTACATACCTTCTAATGTCTCCATGACTTTTACCAACACAAAATTTCTTGACATTTAATGAATGGTTGGTGTCTTTTACATAATATAGACAGACTTGAAGAGCCACTGAGCAGTAATACTAAACGGTGGTCTTTAACACCATCTGGGATCAGAAGCCTCAAAAGTTATTCACTTGGAGATTTTTTTCGAAGTTTGAGTTTACCATCAAAGCACAGCTCTCAAATATGCCTCATGCAGTCTCTTTTCTACCTAATCTTACTGAGGCTTCATACTCCAGGAACAAAGCCCCCCACATATGTGTGAACATTCAAAGGACCCCACCATCAGGGAGCCTAGGAGGTTGCTGTGGGAAGTGCTGGAATATTTGAATTGCAAAACACAGCTCAGCGATCTCAATACATCTAATTTGGGATAAGTTCCAAGCTCAAGAGCATCTCTGCGTGGAAGCAGTTCTATTAGTCAGTTTCTCAGGCAATTTTCCAGTTCCACATGTCCACTTCTGCAAGAGTTTCTAAGGCGAACATTTACAGTCTGTTGCAATACTTTACTTACAAGGTATTTAGGGTTTTGACAAATACTAACTGATATTGCCACCATTCCAATGAAAACTGATGACCCGTATCTAATGCCTATTACTTGGTAGTGGCTGAAGACATTTTTTAGTCAGTTAGTGATTTTAAGCAGAACACTGCTCCAGACAGCGCTTTCACATTCTGGAAGCACGGTTTGATTTCAGGCTTTAATAAATCCACTTCGCACGTTGAATCATCACAAAACTGAAGTTTTGCCACACTCAAGCTTGCTCTTTTTTAAACGAAGACTTTTTCAGAGCTTTTTTCACTTAATAACACAACACCCTTGGCATTAGGAATATTATACATTATTAATGGAACAACTGTTACTACTAATTGTCAAATGCCCATGGATTTCTGGATCTAATTAGAATGGATTTGTGTCATTTATCTCGCAATCCCACTAGAAAGATGAGATACTGTATGCTTTTTCCTTGTTTGCTTTTACAGGAAATTTTAGTTAATTTTAACAAATGTGAGGTAAATTTTTCAAACAATATCATTAATATCATGGCTGGTAAGATAAGCAACATTCCACGGAAAACAACTAGCAAATGTGACTAACATTTCCAGATGTAAACCATGAAGAAATTCAGTTTTCAAAAGACAGAATATTTAAAATATATTCTGTTTATCTCTTGCATATGCAGCTATACAAAATAGAAGAAAGAACGTTTTGTGTGTTCGTTGGTTTTTAATAAGTCATCTTAAGGAGAAGTTCCAAAATAAAACTAATTGCCCAAAACCCAATTTAATAAATACTCATCTAGTTTAGAGAGCGAGTGACATTGTGTACTCACCATGAGCATAGATAAAGAACTTGAAACCTCAATGTTACGGGACCCCGGGCAAGGCACTCCAACCCCAGTATAAGGCTCTAAGCCTGCTTACCTCTTAGGAGGAGTAATTAAGGAAGAGTGATTTTTTTTCATGTTTAAGAATAAATTTTTAAATATTTTTTATTATGTTAATTAATGATTTGTTATTATGTTAATGATTTGTTGTTCAAGGTATACACCAACACTTATGTGTGTCAGGGAGTATTGTGCGTTTTAAACAGACACTTTGGGAGCATAGGACATGTTCTAGATCATAGAAGAGTCTTCCTTATGCTGCTATTAACAGTCACAGTTTTCCCAAGACTGGGGTATTTCCCAAGAAGCATCACTAGGAGTGCTAAAACCAGGAAAGTCTTGGGCAGGCCATAAGTTGGCCACCCAACTTGCTAATATTCAGATCATGTTAGAACTTCATCTGGGAACTGACTTCTATATGATATATTGTTTTGCATCTTGTTTGAGCCAACAGATTCTGATTCTTTAGGATTCAGTTGACTTTTGAAATAAATATTTATAGCCAGCCCTAATAAATGACATGGATTTTCAAGTTGCTTAAAATTTTTAGGTAGAAAATGAAATGTGTCTATCACAGAGGTTTTTTGTTTTTTTTTGTTTTTTTTTTGTTTTTTTGAGGGACTCGGGAACTAAATCCAAAATCAAACTCAAAGAAACATCCAGAAGGACTTCATACCCTTGCTCCATAAATTGGGGTCTGCAGATTAGCAATATTGGCAGCACTAAAGCTTGTTATAAATGTATAAACCTGCCCCCCTCCTAGACCTCCTAAGTCAGGATCTGTATTTCTGTAAAATCCCTGGGTGGCTTGGAGGCACAAGACAGTTTGTGAAGCCCTCTTTTAGAATTTGGTTAAGCCTGGGGTAAAAAGAAGCAAACCTCCATAAACACATTTAATAGAGTTATAAAAATGAAAACATTCCTGCAACTCAAAGCATTTTGACCAAGAAAATGAAAGGTATTATTGTAATGTATGCTTTCTAGGTCTTGTGAATTTTAACTTCATAGTCCAGGAGGCCATAAAATGTAGCTAAACTCTCAATGAAGCCAATGATTCAATGGTTTTCCTACAAGGAAGCCTTTAGGATGCCAGGATCCAATTCAAAGGGTAGAGCCAAGGTGTATGGGGAGCCCCTGGGTGCACAGGTCTCTCCTCACCATCCTCTGCCCCTAGCATCTTCCCTTGAGTAGGGCATCAAACCTGAGATGACTCCTAGGTTGTAGGTTGACAACTGAAACATCAGTGGGCAAAAGAATGCATAAAGAGCAAGTTTCTGACATACAGGTTGAGAGGTCTATTTTGGAACAGAAGGTCTAAGGGGTCAAAAAATCCCCTGGGTAGAGACAAGGCTGGTATTTGGACATACTGGTCTAGGGCAAAGCAAGTTACAAAACAGTAAGTGTATGACCCATCTTTGTAAAATACTGTGGGGAGCTGTCAGCAGAGGGACTGTATCAGATAATAAGGGGATAAGGGATTTTACAGAAGAGCGCATTTCAGGCCTAGAGGTCAGTGGAAACTCATGTCCTGTGGCTAGAAGGAAAAAGAGAGCAAAACAAAATGAAAGTGATATGCAAAGAATAACTAAAAGTTAAAGTGAAATCTAAAGAGATAACAATAACCAGAGTGAATTACAATAATATAAAGGGTAAAAAGCTTTCTGTTTTGAAAGAGAAGATATATATTATAATGGCCAATACATAAGATTCTGAAACCCGAATTCTAAATATTTCAAATGGGGAGCCAGAAAAAGATCAAGTACAAAATTTTTATTTTGTGTATATAAGTGGGTAATTTGTACAATACAACAGAAAATGTAGTCTTTTTTTATGCCTATGGGATATAAATTTACAGAAAGTGATTACATATGTGGCCACAAAGAAAACACTAAAATTCCTTGAAGCAAATGAGGAAAAAAAACACACAAAAAGCACAAAAATCTAAGTGCGTCTAAATTAAAAAACAGTCTTCTAAATAATCCAAGAATTAAAAATGCAACAAAAATACAAAATACAAGTCATACGATGTGAATACAACAATCAAGACTGGGATGCAGCTGAACTCAGAAGAAAAGCTGTAGCTTGAAATGTTTTTATTTAAAAAAGAAAGACTGGAAATAAATGAATTAAACGTTCAACTTAAGGAGTTAACCTAAGAAAACAAAATAAACTTGAATAAAAGAGCAGAGAAAAAAAAACTAAAATAAATTGGCCAGTAATTAATTTATACATTAATTTGACAAACATTCATTGAACAGTGACTAGGAGTTGTTTTGTTGTTGTTGTTGTTCTTGTGTTTTGCTACTCGTCCAGATTCAGGGATATGGCAGTAAATGATTGATGATAATTAATAGATGAACGAAAAATGAATAAATTATGTAGCTATTTCACACTCAGTGAAAAGAAACATAACTCCCTACACTTTTTTAAAAATATGTTTATTTATTTATTTTTGAGAGACAGAGAGAGCAGGAGCAGGGGAGGGGCAGAGGGAGAGAGAAAGAGAATCCTCAAGCAGACTCTGTGTTGAGTGCGGAACTCCATGTGGAGCTTGATCCTAGGACCCTGAGATCATGACCTGAACAGAAATCAAGAGTTGGCCACTTAACTGACTGAGCCACCCAGCACCCCTCCCTAGACTTTTAATACAATATGGGCAGGATGGAAAAGAATAATTTCATCGTCCAAGAAACCTGACAAACACTACCTCAGCCAGGAGATCAAAGTCAACATCATCTGTGATAGAGCCTGTTAATAGTACATACCCTGGATAGAAAGTGATGAAAATGGCTCTTTACTTCTGTGGTCTTTGTCCCCAAACCCATAACCCTCTATATAATCATGAAAAAAAACAAACCAAAACAAAACCAGACAAGTTTCAATCAAGAGGTATCTTACAAATTACCTGACCAATATTCCTAAAAAAACTGTCAGAATCCTCAACAACAAAAGAAGACTAAGAAATTGTGGTAGTCCAGAAGAGCCTAAGGCGACATTACAACTCAATGTGAATGCATTCTAGATGGAATCCCGGAACAGGAGAAGAACATTAGGTAAAAGGAAATCTGAATAAAGTACAATCTTAATTAATAACAATGTATCATTAATTGTGACCAATGTACCATACTGATGTAAGATGTAATCACAGAGGAAACTAGGTGTGAGGTACATGGTAACCCTGGACTATCTTCTCATTTTTTCTGTAAATTGAAAATGGTTGCAACAAATAAAATCTACTTGAAAATCTAAAAATAAGTGGATAATTTCAGATAGTGATACAAATTATAAATACAGTACATAAAATAGGGTAATGCAATAGGATGGCCTAGGATGGGAGGGTGACAATGAAATGTCATCAGCAAAGTTTCACTGGAGGCATCTGAGCTGAGACTTTCAAAATGAGGTAGGGAGAACTATATGAAAATCTCAGGGAACTTGTTCCAGATAGACAACATCAAAACAAAAAATCAAGCAAACAAGCAAACAAAGGATAAATTAAACTGAAAGCTGATTATTCGAAAAGATAAATAAAACAAGCAGCCTTTTGGCATCCTGATTAAGAAGAGAAGATAAAAGCACACAACACAAGGACTAAGAAATAAAGTTTACTAAGTCAGCATGTCTTTTTTTTTTTTTAAGATTTTATTTATTTGAAAGAGAGAGACAGAGAGAGAGAGAGAACAGAAGGAGGGGGAGTGGGAGAGAGTGAAGCAGGCTTCCCGCCGAACAGGGAGCCTGATGTGGGGCTCGATTCCAGGACCCTGGGACCATGACCTGAGCCAAAGGCAGACGCTTAACGACTAAGTCACCCAGGTGCCCCATTAAGTCAGCATGTCTTAACATGAAAGTTGGATAAAACTGGGATAAAAGAAGAAACCCGAATTTCATTTATAAAACTAAACATGTTTTAAATGGAATGTTAGCAAATTATATTCAGCCTTGTAGTAACACAAACTATGACCAAGTATAGTTTATTTTAGTTATAGAAGGATGAATCAACATTTAAAAAATCTATCAATTAAATCTATATTAACAAATTAAAAGAAAAAATGTGATTATGTCAATAGATGTTAAAAATCATTTACTACTGAGGGGCAGAGCAAGATGGAGGAGAAGAAGGAGACCTAAATCTCGTCTGGTCCTAGGAATTCAGCTGGATAGGGATCAAACCATTCTGAACACCTACGAACTCAACAGGAGATCGAAGAAAAGAAGAGCAACAACTCTCTGAACAGAAAAGCGACCACTTTCTGGAAGGTAGGATGTGCGTAGAAGTGAATCCGAGGCGATATTCGGGAGGATAGACGGCGGGGGAGGGGACCTCCATCAGCTGCTTCTGGCAAGTGATAGAGCCACGGAGCACAAAATCAGAACTTTTAGAACTCGGCTCCACTGAGGGACGTCACTCTGGTGGCTAAGCGGGGGGTGGAACCCTCATGGGACAGTGTGGTCTCAGGACCCTTGGGGTCACAGAAAGACCGGGGGTGCCTGAGTGCAGCAGAGCTCCCAGGTATCGGAGCCAGGAAGCCAGCTGTAGAGACGGAGCTGAGGCGCGGGCTCTAGGCTCGAGGTTGCCATAAACCGTGATCCACCGCACAGGCGGGCCACTGCTCCTCCAGCAAGGACCCAACAAGCGGCAGATCCGGGGAGACTCACCTTCTTCCCCCAGGAGGAGAGGTGTGGGAGTGCACCACAGGGATCTGCTGGGTTGGAGACTCCACACCAAGTCGGGTGCCAGAGATAGAAATGCTCGGTCACAGGCCAGGTGAGCATGGAGTGCGGCCGGAGGCCAGGGAGATGGGAGTGACTGGCAGCTTTTCTCTGGGGGCGCACTGAGGAGCGGGGCCCCGAGTTCTCAGCTCCTCCGGGGCAGAGATTGGGAGGCCGCCATTTTCACTCTCATCCTCCAAAGCTGTACGGAAAGCTTGCAGGGAACAAAAGCTCCCGAGAGCAAACCCTAGCAGATAACTTAGCCCAGACCGGCAAGGGTGGGGCAATTCCGCCTCCGGCAAAGACATTTGGGAACCACGGCAACAGGACCCTCCCCAGAAGATCAGCAAGAACAGCCAGCCAAGACCAAGTTTACCGATCAATGAGAACAGCAGAACTCCAGCGCTAGGGGAATACTGCACATAGAATTCATGGCTTTTTTACCATGATTCTTTACTCTTTCACAGTTAACTTTTTTTTTTTAACTGTCTTTTTTTTTTTAATTTTTCTTTTTCCCTTTTTCAACCAACAGCTTATCAATCCCTTTTTTAAAAAACATTTTTATTTTTCATTTTTAGAGTCATATTCTATCCCTTCATACTAGTTACCCTTATTTTTGGCATATAAATATAAGTTGTTCTCTCTTTAAAATTTTGAGATACAGTTTCTTCTATCAGATCAAAATATACCCTAAATCTCTAGTGTATGGCTTTGTTCTAGTCTCCTGCCTGATCACATTCTCTCCCTTTTTTTTCTTTTAAATCCTTTCTTTTTTCAAACAACTTCTTATCAATTCCTTTTATAAAATTTTTTACAATTTTCATCTTTACAGTCATATTCCATCTCTTCATTGTATCAACCCTTATATTTGTACATATATAAGTTTTTCTTTCTTTAAAATTTTGGGAGGCACTTTCTTTTAACAGACCAAAATACATCCAAAATCAAATGTGTGGCACTGATCTATGCACCAGCCTGATCATATTTGATCATATTCTGTTTTTTTTGTTTTATTTTGTTCTGTTTTTGTTTGTTTTTATCTTTTTCCTTTCTCTTTTTTCTTTCTTTCCCTTTCTTTTCCCCCGGCTTCAGGTCTTTCTGATTTGTTTAGAGTATATTTTCTGGGGATGTTGTTACCCTGTTAGCATTTTGTTCTCTCATTCATCTATTCTCCTCTGGACAAAATGACAAAATGGAAAAATCACCTCAACAAAAAGAACAAGAGGTAGTACCAACTGCCAGGGACCTACTCAATATGGACATTAGTATGATGTCGGACCTAGAGTTCAGAATCATGACTTTAAAGATACTAGCTGGGCTTGAAAAAAGCATGGAAGTTACTAGAGAAACCCTCTCTGGAGGAATAAAAGAACTAAAATCTAACCAAGTCGAAATCAAAAGGGCTATTAATGAGGTGCAATAAAAAATGGGGGTGCTAACTGCTAGGATAAATGAGGAAGAAGAGAGAATCAGTGATATAGAAGACCAAATGATGGAAAATAAAGAAGCTGAGAAAAAGAGAGATAAACAACTACAGGATCATGAGGGCAGAATTCGAGAGATAAGTGATACCATAAGATGAAACAAAATTAGAATAATTGGGATCCCAGAAGAAGAAAGAGAGAGAGGGGCAGAAGGTATATTGGAGCAAATTATAGCAGAGAACTTCCCTAATTTGGGGAAGGAAACAGGCATCAATATCCAGGAGGCACAAAGAAGCCCTCTCAAAATCAATAAAAATAGGTCAACACCCTGACATCTAATAGTAAAACTTACAAGTCTCAGAGACAAAGAGAAAATCCTGAAAGCAGCTCAGGACAAGACATCTGTAACCTACAATGGTAGACGCATTAGATGGGCAACAGACCTATCCACAGAGACCTGGCAGGCCAGAAAGGACTGGCATGATATATTCAGAGCACTAAACGAGAAAAATATGCAGCCAAGAATACTATATCCAGCTAGGCTGTCATTGAAAAGAGAAGGAGAGATAAAAAGGTTCCAAAAACTAAAGGAATTTGCAAACACGAAACCAGCCCTACAAGAAATCTTGAAAGGGGTCCTCTAAGCAAAGAGAGAGCCTAAAAGCAACATAGACCAGAAAGGAACACAGACAATATACAGTAACAGTCACCTTATGGGCAGTACAATGGCACTAAATTCATATCTTTCAGTAGTTACCCTGAATGTAAATGGGCTAAATGCCCCAATCAAAAGACACAGGCTATCAGATTGGATTAAAAAACAAGACCCATCGATATGCTGTCTGCAAGAGACTCATTTTAGAACCAAAGATACCCCCAGATTGAAAGTGAGGGGGTGGAAAACCATTTACCATGCTAATGGGCACCAAAAGAAAGCTGGGGTGGCAATCCTTATATCAGAAAAATTCGATTTTAAACTAAAGACTGTAATAAGAGATGAGGAAGGACTCTATATCCTACTTAAAGGGTCTATCCAACAAGAAGATCTAACAATTGTAAATATCTATGTCCCTACCATGGGAGCAGCCAATTAGATAAGGCAATTAATAACAAAAGCAAAGAAACACATCGACAACAATACAATAATAGTGGCGGACTTTAACACCCCCTCACTGAAATGGACAGATCATCTAAGCAAAAGATCAACAAGGAAATAAAGACTTTAAATGACATACTGGACCAAATGGACTTCACAGACATATTCAGAACATTCCATCCCCAAGCAACGGAATACACATTCTTCTCTAGTGCCCATGGAACATTCTCCAGAATAGATCACATCCTAGGTCATAAATCAGGTCTCAACCGGTACCAAAAGATTGGGATTATTCCCTGCATATTTTCAGACCACAATGCTTTGAAACTAGAACTCAATCACAAGAGGAAAGTCAGAAAGAACTCAAATACATGGAGGCTAAAGAGCATCCTACTAAAGAATGAATGGGTCAACCAGGAAATTAAAGAAGAATTTAAAAAATTCATGGAAACCAATGAAAATGAAAACACACTGTTCAAAATCTTTGGGATGCAGCAAAGGCAGTCTTAAGAGGAAAGTATATAGCAATACAAGCCTTTGTCAAGAAACAAGAAAGGTCTCAAATACACAACCTAACCCTACACCTAAAGGAGCTGGAGAAAGAACAGCAAATAAAGCCTAAACCCAGCAGGAGAAGAGAAATAATAAAGATCAGAGCAGAAATCAATGAAATAGAAACTAAAAGAACAGTAGAACAGATCAACGGAACTAGGAGCTGGTTCTTTGAAAGAATTAACAAGATTGATAAACCCCTGGCCAGACTTATCAAAAAGAAAAGAGAAATGACCCAAATCAACAAAATCATGAATGAAAGAGGAGAGATCACAACCAACACAAAAGAAATACCAACAATTATAAGAACATATTATGAGCAACTCTATGCCAGCAAATTTGATAACCTGGAAGAAATGGATGCATTCCTAGAGATGTATCAACTACCAAAACTGAACCAGGAAGAAATAGAAAACCTGAACAGACCTATAACCACTAAGGAAATTGAAGCAGTCATCAAAAATCTCCCAACAAACAAGAGCCCAGGGCCAGATGGCTTCCCAGGGGAATTCTACCAAACATTTCAAGAAGAATTAATACCTATTCTTCTGAAACTGTTCCAAAAAGTAGAAATGGAAGGAAAACTTCCAAACTCGTTTTACGAGGCCACCATTACCTTGATCCCAAAACCAGACAAAGACCCCATCAAAAAGGAGAACTACAGACCAATATCCCTGATGAACATGGATGCAAAAATTCTCACCAAAATACTAGCCAATAGGATCCAACAGTACATTAAAAGGATTATTCACCACGACCAAGTGGGATTTATCCCTGGGCTGCAAGGTTGGTTCAACATCCGCAAATCAATCAACGTGATACAATACATCAAAAAAGAAAGAACAAGAATCATATGATCCTCTCAATAGATGCAGAAAAGGCATTTGACAAAGTACAGCATCCTTTCTTGATCAAAACTCTTCAGAGTATAGGCATAGAGGGTACATAACTCAATATCATAAAAGCCATCTATGAAGAACCTATAGCGAATATCATTCTCGATGGGGAAAAACTGAGAGCTTTCCCCCTGAGGTCAGGAACACAGCAGGGATGTCCACTATCACCACTGCTATTCAACATAGTATTAGAAGTCCTAGCCACAGCAATCAGACAACAAAAAGAAATAAAAGGCATCTGAATCGGCAAAGAAGAAGTCAAACTCTCCCTCTTTGCAGATGATATGATACTTTAGATTGAAAACCCAAAAGACTCCACCCCAAAACTGCTAGAACTCATACAGGAATTCAGTCAAATGGCAGGATATAAAATCAATGCACAGAAATCAGTGGCATTCCTATACACCAACAACAAGACAGAAGAAAGAGAAATTAAGGAGTCGATCCCATTTACAATTGCACCCAAAACCATAAGATACCTAGGCATAAATCTAACCAAAGAGGCAAACGATCTGTACTCAGAAAACTATAAAATACTCATGAAAGAAACTGAGGAAGACACAAAGAAATGGAAAAATGTTCCATGCTCATGGATTGGAGGAACAAATATTGTGAAGATGTCAATGCTACCTTGAGCAATCTACACATTCAATGCAATCCCCATCAAAATACCATCCACTTTTTTCAAATAAATGGAACAAGTAACCCTAAAATTTGTATGGAACCAGAAAAGACCCCAAATAGCCAGAGGAATGTTGAAAAAGAAAAGCAAAGCTGGCGGCATCACAATTCCGGACTTCCAGCTCTATTACAAAGCTGTCATCATCAAGACAGCATGGTACTGGCAAAAAAACAGACACATGGATCAATGGAACAAAATAGAGAGCCCAGAAATGGACCCTCAACTCTATGGTCAACTCATCTTCGACAAAGCAGGATGAATGTCCAATGGAACAAAGACAGTCTCTTCAACAAATGGTGTTGGGAAAATTGGACAGCCACATGCAGAAGAATGCAACTGGACCATTTCCTTACACCACACACAAAAACAGACTCCAAATGGTTGAAAGACCTCAACGTGAGACAGGAGTCCATCAAAATCCTAAAGGAGAACACAGGCAGCAAACTCTTCGACCTTAGCTGAAGGAACTTCTTCCTATAAACATTGCCAAAGGCAAGGGAAGCAAGGGCAAAAATGAACTATTGGGACTTCATCAAGATAAAAAGCTTTTGCACAGCAAAAGAAACAGTCAACAAAACCAAAAGACAACCAACAGAATGGGAGAAGATATTTGCAAATGACATATCAGATAAAGGGCTCGTATCCAAAATCTATAAAGAACTTATCGAACTCAACACCCAGGGAACAAATTATCCAATCAAGAAATGGGAAGAAGACATGAACAGACATTTTTCCAAAGAAGACATCCAAATGGCCAACAGACACATGAAAAAGTGTTCAACATCGCTCAGTATCAGGGAAATCCAAATCAAAACCTCAATGAGATACCACCTCAAACCAGTCAGAATGGCTAAAATTAACAAGTCAGGAAATAACAGATGCTGGTGTGGATACGGAGAAAGCGGAACCCTCCTACACTGTTGGTGGGAATGCAAGCTGGTGCAGCCATTCTGGAAAACAGTATGGAGGTTCCTCAAAAAGTTGAAAATACAGCTACCATATGACCCAGCAATTGCACTACTGGATATTTACCCCAAAGACACAAATGTAGGGATCCGAAGGGGTATGTGTACCTCAATGTTTATAGGAGCAATGTCCACAATAGCCAAACTATTGAAAGAGCCAAGATGTCCATCGACAGATGAATAGATAAAAAAGAGGTGGTATATATATACAATGGAATATTACACAGCCATCAAAAGGAATGAGATCTTGCCATTTGCAATGACATGGATGGAACTGGAGGGTATTATACGGAGTGAAATAAGTCAGAGAAAGACATGTATCATATAACCTCACTGATATGAGGAATTCTTAATCTCAGGAAACAAACTGAGGGTTGCTGGAGTGGGGTGTGGGGTGGGAGGGATGGGGTGGCTGGGTGATAGACATTGTGGAGGGTATGTGCTATGGTGAGCGCTGTGAATTGTGCAAGACTGTTGAATCACAGATCTGTACCTCTGAAACAAATTGTTAAGAAAAAAAAAAAAGAAGAAGATAGCAGGAGGAGAAGAATGAGGGGGGAGGAAATCGGAGGGGAAGATGAACCATGAGAGATCATGGACTCTGAAAAACAAACTGAGAGTTCTATAGGGGAGGGGGGTGGGAGGATGGATTAGCCTGGTGATGGGTATTAAAGAGGGCACGTTCTGCATGGAGCACTGGGTGTTACACACAATGAATCATGGAACACTACATCAAAAACTAATGATGTAATGTATGGTGATTAACCTAACAATAAAAAAATTCTCAAAAAAAAATCATTTACTACTATTTTGTAAGAACTCTTCTTGACTTTAAGTAAAATAAACATCAGAGGAAGATTCCTATGCATGAGAAAGCATTTATCAGAAACCAATATAAAACACATTGAAAGTCATAAATAAAGTGAGAATGTCCTCTATCTCTGTTTAATTTTCAACATTGTTTGAGATGTTGTAATATAACTAGCAGATGAAATAAGATGCAAAAATGAAATAAATGATACAAATATTGAAAACAATATGGAATATAAAAACGATTACTCACAGAATTATGTATACCTAGAACAATCAAGAAATATAAGAAAATCTTTTTAAATTCAGACTGTATTAAGGCAGTTGAATATAAGGTAAACATAAAAATACAACAGTGCTTATTTATACTGTACATTAACAGGAAAGAAAAGTAGAATGAAAATCTCAAAACTCTTCTTGTTTTTTGAGAGAGAGAACCTGTTTCGCTGAGGTGCCCAAGGGCCAATGAGACGCATATGAAACAAACTAGTACTACATTGGAGAGAGCCTCCGAATTTGCAGTAAGAATTCCCCACAAGTCAAACATCGACAGAACTTGGCTTTTCCATCAAGTTGGTCAGTCCCACTCTCCATGTTTCCTATGTTTCAGTGGGTCATTTCAAGTTGTCTCCAAATGTGTCATCTCCTTCCAGCATAGAATTAATTACTGTATGTTGATGCAACATTTGAACCACCGCCCGCTCCCACTCTGGCCTTTTAGAGGCAGAGAGATCCATGTCCAAGGTACGCAGGCAGCTCAAAAACCCTGAAGGCTGCCTCTTTGATGTGGCCTTTTTGTTTCACTGACTCATTCCTGGAGAAAACATGCTGAAGTTGTTGAAAGATCAGTTGAGATCTCTGCAGCGTAAGCAATAACATGCGGCTTTACGACGTCTGCACAAACACAGAGGCACCGAGAAACAGGGCGATCTGGATAGTGAGTGGTCTTTTTGATAGCAGGTTCATAATCTGGGTTCATATATATATATGAGATTTGATTTTATTTTTTACCAATCATACCTAAACCTCAGTAGCAAATGCTTCTTCATGATACTGATATTGGATGGGGTGGAGGCTGGGGGTGGAGGTGATGCTAATAAAGATGGAAAGGGAGAGGAGCACTATTCCTCTACCATCAGAATAAGAAACAAGGAATCAGTGTTCCATGTGAATGAAGAGAAGAATCAAATCCATTTACATGAAAAAAAATTTAAAAATCACAACCCAAGACCTGAAAGCGTGTTAGTGATTTGTAAGTCTATAAAATCGTCCTGTTTAAAAGAAAGAATGTGTTTCCCTCTGAAACATACACATTCACCATACACTAGGATCTGATAAATATCAAAATCACGGAATCTATCGCTATGTCATTCCTTAGCTTTTGCTTCAATATCTGCAAATTAGGTTGAAAAGTGAATTTTCTTTAAGCGCCTCCTGTTGTTCTTTGTTGCAGCAAGAGCTCATTAAACTTCAAAAAGGGAACATGGCCATTTGCAGTGGAACTGCAGGACTAATCCTACCACATTATCTGTATCATGCAACAAACTTAGGATCATTATAGTTTCATGAGCTACAATAAAAATTGCTCATTAATTATTCATAGTCTGTTTCCAGTATACAGAATAAAAAAAAAATACACAAGAGAAGCAGAAATGCTGTTATCCTAAACATTTAGATAGGTCAACAGAAGACTCAGCTGAGCTGGAAAACATCAGATTGCAGAGCTCCTAATAGCACTGATGGCTTGAGTGCCTCGAGAGTATCACACCTCCTTCCCTACATGCTGTCAAATGTTCCCATTACCTATTGTCACTCTTAAGCCCCAGGGAAACACAACATCAAGGTTATCCATCCTGTAGGCTGACGGACTCAGCCCCAACCTGTATGTCAAGGAGCATGCTGAAAGCAGATCTTTAAACAATCAAATTGGCCTTCCTAAATATCTGGCCATGAATGTGGCATATTATTTTCATTAACATCTAACTCCCCTACCTGACTCTAAGCTTCATGGGCTCAGGAGCAGATGGAATCATTCTGCTCATCCCTGTAGTTTCAGAATCTGGAATAGTGCCTGGCACACAGAAGACAATAAATACTTAATGTTGACTAGATCATAGAATAAGAGTCTCTCCACTTTATGCACCTATGAGATGGGCATAATTCCTGTAACCATTTCTTCATTGCTGGGCGTTTAAGTGTCTTCTTACATTGTAATACTTTAAGCTTTGCACAATGGCAGTATCATAGCCAATGAGGTTTATCCGAGGCGCGATTATTGCTAATTGAAAACTTTACATTGTAATACTTTAAGATTTTTTTTAAATTTATTTATTCGACAGAAAGAGAGACAGCAAGAGGGAACACAAGCAGGGGTAGTAGGAGAGGGAGAAGCAGGCTTCCTGCTGAGCAGAGAGCCCGATGTGGGGCTCAATCCCAGGACCCTGGGATCATGACCTGAGCCGAAGGCAGACGCTTAACAACTGAGCCACCCAGGCACCCCGGCATTGTAATATTTTAAATATTGGTGTGATGAATATCTTTATTCATGTGATTTCTTCATATTTTGGGTTCCCAAAAGGAGAATTGGTGGGTTAAAAAATCAGAACATTTTTATGGTTCTTGATATGTAATGCCAAATTGTTTATGGGTGAATCATATCACAAGTAAAACATAGAAGAACAAATTTTACCACTGGCTCATAAATATCAGCCATTAAAAATGTTTTTTAAAGTACTAGATAACTTAAGGGGAAATTAGAATGCTTGCTCATATTTTGCTGTAATTTGAATGTCTTAATTTGGCAAATTGAGTATTTTTCTCTGTTTATTTAAGTAATCGTATTTTCTCTTTGGTGCATTTGCCAGGGAATGATCGGGTCATGGCTGTTCCTCTGTGTGTGGGAGCCTTTCTTAGATACTTAAAGAAACTTCGGCACCATAATTTCTCTGCCAATTTCATTCCTTTTGCTTTAAATACTCTTTCTCAAGAATACAACAGGACTCTTGAAAGCTGGAGTTTAGGTGATACTTCTATTGGCCAGGGATCTCATTACTATATGGGCTTATACGATAAGGAGTCACTCCGGCTCATCTTTTGGGTCCCTCATGGTGGTCATCTAGATTATTTACATGTGTGTTGATAAACACCATTAGAGGTTTTCACTCTGGAAGAATTAGTGAGTTATTTTACAGAGTCAGGCACGTTTTATGGGCCAATAAGTACTAACCTAAGTAAGTCATAGTCAGGGACCAGCCGACCAAAGAAATCCTATACCTATAAAAGTTTCAGTGGTAATACAATTGAAAGCTGTCACCAAATCCTGTTATCTATCTGGGTAGAAAAGTGCTCAACAAAACAGTGATAGCCCAGAAGGTAGAGAGCTGAATTAAGGCCAACAAAAACCTTTGAGTACATGGCAGATTCAAGATAATAGCTGAGTGATAAAATAAAACCTTCCCAGAAACCCAAGTCTTAATAAAATTGCTCTAAAAGTGCTTTGGGGCTACTGGTCTATTTAACTTCTTCGTGTTCCTAGGGCTCGAGGACATTTGGTTTTGGTAGTAGGTACATTTACTGATGTGTCGGCAATCGGGACAACTGGTAATGGGGCTCAAAGTGGAATCTGGTTTGTATAGTCTCACAAAGGTTGCTATTCTTGTATAAATATTTACATTTGACTTCTAAAACAAAGTAATCTGTCATTGTTCTAGACACCCATTGCTTAAACACTTGGAATGAAAGATTCCAAGAATACCTATAAAACTATTTTAGATTTCAGAGGTCAAAAATTCTCAAAGCTAATCCAAGGTATGCTTGGTAAAGCTAAATGTTTACCTCTTCCTTTGTTTCTGTTTGGCTGGACAATGGTTGATAAGAAGAGAAAGAGCATTTATCTTAAAAGTGCTCCTTTTCAAGAATCATTTAAATAAACAGAGCTAAATGTCAACCACATTCTACAAATAAGTTAATTTCAAGGGGGGTTCCTTTTTGTCTCCCATTGGAGATCACAGCTGAGCAGGGGAAAGGAAGTAAAGTATAATGGTGAAGAGCATAGATTGGAGACAGGCAGCCCCAGTATAATCCCAGTTCTGCCTTTCTTAACTGTATAATTGGGGATGCACCATTTAATTCTATATCCCTCAGTTTCCTCATCTGCAAAATAAGGTTGATAATGACACTACCTCACAGTGTTGTTGTGAAGAGGAAGTGGGTTAAAATGTAAAAACCCTTCAAAGCAGTGCCTAGTATATAGAACCATATATTTTCCAATATGTGATTACGACTATCTCAAGAGTAGAGCTTATATAACTGTGTTCTCTAATACTCGACATTACTGCAGCACATAGTAGCTGATCAATAAACAATTGCTGAATGAACAGCTGACTATAAAGGATTTTGTAATAGAATTTCTTTAAAGGACAACATTTCCTTGTACCATCAAAGCATGACAATTCAATACAGGACTGACAGACTGTTTTCAGAAACAATTCCAGAGTGCAGAATATGTGCACCTTTATGCATCAACAGAATGAATAATGAGAGAGCAATGAACAATATTAAATAAGAGACAAGTAAGAGTTTTAATGCAAATCCAAATGACTTTCTATTAATGCAAGTACTATTTTCTTGGCATAGCCCCGGGCTGCCCTTCTACTCTTTACAGATAAAGCTATGACTATAACACCATCTGGGATAGGTCAAGACCAAGTGGAGATTCTGAGCTCATCCCTGATTACTCCTTTATTCAAGTGGGGGTTAGAGAGTGGGTGGGAAAGTTTCAGGGAAAGATTTTCAAATGACACAGATTCACTAATAAAATGCTCAGGAGCTGATTTAGGCCTATTTAATCTCCAAGACATCTGAAACAACACAACATCTGTAATGACTTCTTATCCTGGAAAACCCCAGAGAATTTTACATTTTTTTTTTTTAATCCATGTATTTAGCAGTCACATCACTCATTACTGAAATGCAGTTCTTGTTTCTAGAGTAAGGGAGAGAAATGTTTTTAATAGGCACCACAAGATAATGAGATGACTAGACACACAGCTCCCATCATTGAAAACGGAGACAGACCAGCTTTACCAAGTTGGAAGAGGGCCAGCCTCTACAGCACTCACCATATTCTGGGTGTGGCATCACCAGCTTCCTCCTTGGACAGAAATGGAATAAGAGGCTGGGTAAGTATATGAGTGAGGTAATGAGTGAATGATTAAATGAACAAATACAATAAAGTTAGAGAGGATATTGGCCTCCAAAGAGTTTAGTAGAAAGAGGCAGGGCCTTCCCCACTCATCAAATCTGCCAAAGAACGGATTCTATTTTAAACATTAATACATGGCTACTGGTTATCATATTGGACAGTGAAGGCTAGATGAGTCCCTTGGACATTTCTTTTCTTTTTCTATTTCATGGTGTTCTCTTCTCTCGCCTGCTACTTACATATTGAGGTTCCTCTTTGGCCCGCTGCTTTGGTGACTATGCATCCTCTCCTTGGCTGTCCTTGAGACACCTGATACCCTGCACCACCAAAATCTAACTTTTCATCTTCCCAGGTAAAATTGCTACTCTTCATGAGTTTGTTACTTCAATTGCAGGCACTACCACCCATCCAGGCCCCCAAACAGGGAACTCTTCTTGACAGCGCATCTCTCTCACACCACCCCCATTGATGTGATTCTCGGTTCTTGCTATATTTATGTTTACCTTCCAATTATTTTTCAAATCCACCCTCTGCACCCCAACTACCATTGTACACTCCAAATGGTCATCCACTCTTTCCTGTATTTCAACTGACATTCTTCTAGCTCAGGAACTCTTAGTGTTGGCTGCACATTAGAATCACAAGAGGAATTGAAAACATGAACAGTGCCTGGATCTACCCCAAGAGATGTGGTTTTACTCAGGATGAGCTGCGACCCAGGCAATGGTATTTTTTAAAGCTCCTCACATCACTTTGTGCAGACAGACTTGAGAATAATTCTTCCTGCTCATCTCTCTGGCTCTGGCTTTGTCCCCCCTACAGCCATACCCTGGAGAAGCACCAGGCTGCTCTTTCTAGAATGTTCATCTAGAAAATGAAACCCAAATTCCTTAACTATCCCTAGCCTTCCTACTTATGTCCTGACATTCTCAAACTCACAGAAGCAGACAGTAAGACGGTGGCATCCAAGTACTGACGGGGGGTGCGGGGGGGTTGGAAGTAGGGACAGAAACTGGGACATGCTGATATAAAGTTTCAATTATGAAGGATGAATAATTTCTGGAGCTCTAATGTACACATGGTGACTATAGGTAAAAATACTGCATTGTATACTTGAACTTTGCTAAAAGAGTAAATCTTAAATGTTCTTATAGTACACATGCACACAAATAACTATATGAGGTGATATTTAAATTAG
Organism: Mirounga leonina; assembly: GCF_011800145.1. Taxonomy (NCBI): domain Eukaryota; kingdom Metazoa; phylum Chordata; class Mammalia; order Carnivora; family Phocidae; genus Mirounga; species Mirounga leonina. The sequence continues at coordinate 94,048,551 of NW_023270377.1, read as the reverse complement.
CTTGATTGTGGAAATCATTCACAACATATTTGTATGTCAAAACATCATGTTGCCTACCACAAATACATAAAATTTTTATTTGTCAATTATGCCTCAATAAATCTGGAAAAAATAAAAGATCTGATTAAAAAAAATGAAACAAAACCAAATCATCACATATCCACTCCTTAAAAAATATGATTTTGAGATTAAATTTAGGTCTTCTCTCTCAGCTTCATATCACTTATTGTACTTTTTGTGTGTTCTCTGGGGATGCTGGAGAAGTTCCATATGTCAACAGGTTAGTGAGGACAAAAGTATAGATGATTCCTGGGGATGACCCCAGCCCATGTCTGTTCTCACAAGAGCAGGTCTGCTTTCTGTGGCCAAAGACTTGGGCTCTGGGGTCAATCTATCTGCATTTGAATTGTACTCTTCCACTGGGAGGATGACTGACTTTGGTGAGTTATGTAAACTCTCTAAGTCAGTCTTATAATGGAGGACATTGATGTGCCTACCTCATGCAGTCCTTCTGAGAATTACATAAGGAAAACTAAGCAAGAAGTTTACATGGTGCCTGTCACAGAGAAAGCCCTGAATGAATAGTAGCCCCGTATTACTTTATGTCTTTTCCTTGTTGGAGTTAACAATAATATTCATTTGAAGAAGGGATTTGCCTGCTTTTAAAATACTTTGTGAAAGCGCTGTTCTAGAATGTTGCGACTGTAGAGAGTCCAACCTAGTTCTCCCTTGGGATCTCAGTAATTCGAGTTGCTAATGGATCCAGTGTTCTTTATTCTGCAATTCAGAGACTGAAGTCCACGCCTTGCCTGTTCACTAGAACCCGTCAGTGTAAAAGAAAACACCAACCTAGGACTCACATTTCGATGTGAGCCACAGGTGTTGGTGGGTGCCAGCTTCTGGATGGCATAAAAAGAAATGAATGCTCTTGCCAGTGTTGAGAATATGACTGCAGTATGCCTATTACAAATATTTACCTTTTTAGCTGGAATACCAGGGGACACTAGGGTTTCTGTTTGAACAGTGCTTTGAGGCAGAACTCATTGAAGCTACATGGCAAGCTTTGCATAAATAAACTCTTTTATGATTATACTTGTAACATATCATACCATCAGGCTGCAAAATAAAGCTTGGGGGGACAAAATAATCCCAGTTATTCACATATAACTATAGTTCCCAATACAGATTTGTAGATAACTTCACATAAAGTATAATAGGAAATTTTTTATTTCTGGCAAAATGCATCCATCAACTAGTGTTGAAAAAGTAGTATAATTTAGGGTTACAGTCTAGGGACTATAGTCAATGCCTTTGGGGTCAAACAAACACAGGCTTGAGAAAAGTAAGGCACTTAGAGCATCTAGAACCTAAAATAGATGCTGTAAATTTTAACTCTGATAATAATAGTAAACTAATCATTAATAATATTATTCTCTAAGGGCATTTGACATAATTTTACCAATCAAGTAATTAGGTTGTATTTTTTCTATCACATTTTGTTTTTTAATGCTGCTATTAATTTGTCATTTTAGATCAACCCCAAAAATACTCCCGCAGACTTAAAACCTGGTTTCAATAATTTTAATTTTCTCTTAGAAGTGAGCAGATCAACACTGAGCTATGGAAATGAGATTGAGGTGTCTGGATTTTCATGACCAGAAGGCATGATAACTTGTCCTCAAATTGTTTGATCTTGTTACCCTTTCTGCTGAATACTTTGAGTCATGCCAGAGTACAGAATGCCTTTTATTCAAAAGCTTCCAAAAGAGAGATTGCGTCGACAGTAATTCAGAGCAAGCTGCTGAAAGGCTATATTAATCCCGATCCTGGGATATTACACTAAATATTTGACAGGAATCCAAATTTTCATGAAGCCTTCCACTAAGAAGATAATCTTTCATAATTTTAACTGTGAAAGGGGAGGACTTGATCTTTTGAAATGGAAAAGGTGAGTCTAATTGAATTTCCTTCTTTGGTTTCTCATTAAAGATGGGTCCAGATTGAATCATATTCAATTAATGATTGTACTTGGGATATATTGTTCTTTTCAGGAGCTGAAAATAAGATTAACAAAGCTAGAAAAAAATGTAGGGGGCAGTGATGCCAATTCAACACTTAAAGGGCTAGGCATATGGAGAAGCAAAGACCTATTTTGATGCCATATGATTCCGGAGCAGGCCACTCTTCTTGACCAATTCAAGGACTGAGTGGAAAGCTGTGTGATACTGAGCATCACTTATGAGGAAAAATAAACTTACAAATGCTACAAACAATAATCAAGACATACCATTCTGACTTGCCTCTTCTCCTGCCTATCGACCCAAAACACTATGATCTTATCATTGTCAACTCAGTACACACCTGTCAGGAGCTCACTGCAGGCTACCCCCCCAGTTCCCAGGCACCACAGCTCAGGTTTAAGACTTACAGGTAAATTAGCAGAATTAGGCCAAATATTTTAAAACTGGGACTGTCCAGGAGCACCATTCCTGTAATTATAATCTCTCTAAAACTCTCCCTTCCATAAACTTTTCTGGGGATATTTTTCTTCTACATCTTAAAGACTGGCATTTTACCACAGCAGAACTTGCCATTTTTTGCTAATTGTCTCATAGCTCTCTTTGTGTATTGCCTACATAGTGATGATGTAAGTGCTTCCAGGACAAACTGACCAGCTCTTCTATTCTTCAAGGTCTTTATAGTACAAAATACATTATCGGTGCTTAATTAGTACTTCTCTAAATAAAGCTGGTTTGTGGGGGTAGAGGGTGGGGGGAAAGAGGTGGTACAAGTTTGAAGACAGAATCTAGAATATCATTCTATCTCTGCCCCCTTGACATCTGTGTGAGCCAGAGTGAGTCCCCATTTATAGAATGGGCATAATAACACACAACACCGTGATAATATTATGTGACATTTGTGCATTGCCTGGCATGTAATAAGGGCTTAATCCATACACACTCCCTTCGTGAACAGAAACACTGACCTAAGAAAGGTTTTAAAGTGTGAGAGGGAATGGACTATAGTACTCATGAGCATGGACTCTAGAACAAGACTGCCTAAATTCAAGCCCAATTCAAAACCTCCAGCCATGGGATTTGGGGTTAAATGCTTAAGATCTCTGTGCCCCAGTTTCTTAACCTGTGAATATTAATTCGTAATTATTTGCAATTGTTTATTTTTGTAATATTTGTAATTGACCCCAAAGGCATTGACTATAGCCCCTAGATACTAATGATATCTACCCCCGTAGACGTGAGGCTTAAATGAGTTAGTGCTTTATATCCCTTATGAGTGCCTGACACAAACAGGTGACTTTAGTATCACTAAGGATGAGCCTACTCAAGACATACAAATGAACTTGGTCTATTTTAAAGGTCTTTTAAAACTCTGGATGTATAGTTCTATGAAGAAAACATACACACACACACACACACACACACAGAGTTATCGGAGTTTAACTTTTTTTCCTTCCTCTCTTACAACTTACACATCTGCTACCTGTGGTAAGTGAGCCTAATCAATTTATGATCTGCCATAACCAGCTAGGAAGCTGAATGTGAAAAGGAAAGCTGAAGTCAAACCTGATATTCAGTTTGAAAGATTATTTATTAGAATATCAGTCTTGTATATTCATTAGTGAATTTCACCTGCATTTCTCTTCATATATACAACTTACTTATGCTGAAAGGTATTATCTGTATTATAGATGATTTGGTAAAATAAACAGATTAAATAGCAAAAAAAAAAAAAAAAAAAGAATATCAGTCTTCTCAGGGCACCTCGGTGGCTCAGTCAGTCTGTCTTTGGCTCAGGTCATGATCTCTGAGTCCTGGGATTGAGCCCAGCACTGGACTCCCTGCTCAGCAGGGAGTCTGCTTCTCCCTCATCCTCTGCCCTAGCCCCCACTCATGCTAGTGCTCTCTCTTTCTCTCTCTCTCAAATAAATAAATAAAATATTTTAAAAATAAAGAATATCAGTCTTCTGTAGAGATGGTCTGAAGGGAGAGCTGTAAGTGACTTGTCTAAGATAGATGTGCAAGGAGGAAAGGTCTGGACTCCAAGCCTGGCACTGAACTGAACTTTCAAAGAATCTTTCAGTCAAGTTCACCAATGTCTAAAATTTAGGTCCTTGCAGCAGAAGGGCTACATCAGCACAAGTTTCATTACTTAGCTAGCCAGCAGTCTTCATGGGGCCAGGACACAAAACACTTGCCAAGAAAGACTAAACACTACAAGACACTCGTTTTAGACCTACAGACACATGCAGACTGAAAGTGAAGGAATGGAAAAGCATCTATCAGGCAAATAGAAATGAAAAGACAGCCAGATAGCCATATTTACATCATACAAAATAGACTTTAAAGAGAAGACTAAAATAAGAGACAAAGAAGGACATGTATAATTATAAAGGGAACAATCCAACAAAAAGATTTAACAATTATAAATATTTATGCATCAACTATGAGAGTACCTGAATATATAAAGCAGAAAATAATCAATAGTAATACAGCAGAAGTAGGGGATTTTGATATCCCACTTACATCAATGGACAGATCATCTAAACAGAAAATCAACAAGGAAAGAGTGGCTTTGAATGAATCATTGGACTGGATGGATCTAACAGATATATTCAGAACATTCCACCCTGAAACAGCAGAATACACGTTTATTTCAAGTGTACATGGAATATTCTCCAGAAGAGATCATGTATTAGGCCACAAAATAAGTCTCAACAAATTAAAAAAGACTGAGGCATACCATACGTCTTTTCTGACCACAATGCTATGAAACTAGAAATCAACAAGAAAAAATCTGAGAAGAACACAAATACACTGATATTTAATAACATGCTAATAAATAATGACTGGGTCAACCAAGATATGAAAGAGGACAAAAAATATATGGAGACAAATGAAAATGAAAATACAACAATTCAAAATCTTTAGGATGCAACAAAGCTGTTCTAAGAGGAAAGGTTATAGCAATACAGGCCCACCTCAAGGAGCAATAAAAATCTCAAATAAACAACCTAACCTTACACCTAAAGGAGCCAGAAAAAAAAGAACAAATAAAACCCAAAACCAGTAGAAGGAAGGAAATAATAAAGACTAGAGTAGAAATAAATGAAATAGAAACTAGAATGAATGAATAAATGAATGAATGAATAAATAAAGTAGAACAGATCAATGAAACCGGAGCTGGTTCTTTGAAAATATCAACAAAATTGATAAACCTTTAGCCAGACTCGTTTAACAAAGAATGAGGACTCAAAAGAGCAAAATTAGAAATGAAAGGGAAAAATAACAACCAACACCACAGAAATACAAAAACTGTAAGAGAATATTATGAAGAATTATATGCCAACAAACTGGACAACTTAGAAGAAATGGACAAATTTCTAGAAACATATAACCTCCCAAAACTGAATCAGGAAGAAATAGGAAATTTGAACAGACTCATTATCAGCAATGAAATTGAATCAATAATCAAAAACTCCCAACAAACAAAAGTCTAGGACCAGATGGCTTCACAGGTGGACTCTGCCAAACATTTAAAGAAGGGCCATATGCACCCCAATGTTCATAGCAGCAATGTCCACAATAGCCAAACTGTGGAAAAAGCCAGGATGCCCTTCAACAGACAAATGGATAAAGTAGATGTGGTCCATATACACAATGGAATATTATTCAGCCATCAGAAAGGATGAATACCCAACTTCTGTATCAACATGGATGGAACTAGAGATTATGCTAAGTGGAATAAGTCAAGCAGAGAAAGTCAATTATCATATGGTTTCACTTATTTGAGGAATATAAGGAATAGCACGGAGGACATTAGGAGAAGAAAGGGGAAAATGAAGCGGGGGAAATCAGAGGGGGAGACAAACCATGAGAGACTATGGATTCTGAGAAACAAACTTAGGGTTTTAGAGGGGAGGGGGATGGGTTAGCCCAGTGATAGGTATTAAGGAGGGCACATATTGCATGGAGCACTGGGTGTTATACGCAAACCATGAATCATGGAACACTACATCAAAAACTAATGATGTACTGTATGGTGACTAACATAGCATAATAAAAATTTAAAAAATGAAATAAAAAATGAAGAAGAGTTAATACCTATTCTTCCCAAATTATTCCATAAAATAGAAGAGGAAGAGAAGCTTCCAAATTCATTCTATGAGGCTGGTATCACCCTGATTAAAAAACAAACAAACAAACAAACAAAAAAAAACAGATAAAGACACCAAAAAGAGATAAAAGATACCAAAGATAGATGAAAAGAGAACTACAGGCCAATATCTCTGATGGACATACATGCAAAACTTCTCAACAAAATATTAGCAAACCAAATCCAAAAATCCATTTAAAAAATCATTCATGGGGTCCCTGGGTCGCTCAGTATGTTAAGTGTCCAACTCTTAATTTCAGCTCAGGTCATGATCTCAGGGTTATGAGATCAAGCCCCATGTTGGGCTCCATACTTAGTGTGGAGTCTGCTTCAGATTCTCTCTCTCCCTCTTCCCCTCCCCCTGCTTGTGGTCTCATAAAAAAATAATAATAATTAAATAAATAAATAAATAAATAAATAAATAAATCTAATAAAAATATCATTCACTGGGGTGCCTGGCTGGCTCAGTTGTTAAGCATCTGCCTTCAGCTCAGGTCATGATCCCAGGGTCTTGGGATTGAGCCCCACATCGGGCTCCCTGCTCAGTGGGAAGCCTGCTTCTCCCTCTCCCACTCCCCATGCTTGTGTTCCCTCTCTTGCTGTCTCTCTCTGTCAAATAAATAAATAAAATCTTTTAAAAATATATATATCATTCACCACAATCAAGTGGGATTTATTCCTGGGATGCAAGGGTTGTTCAATATCCACAAATCCATTAACATGATGCATCACATCAACAAGAGAAAGGATTTAAAAACATATGATAATTTCAATAAATGTAGAAAAAGCATTTGATGAAGTACAACATCCATTCATGATTAAAAACCCTCAATAAAGTAGGTTTAAAGGGAACATACCTCAACATAATAAAGGCCACATATGGAAAAATGATATTGAACATCATATTCAATGGTGAAAAACTGAGAGCTTTCCCCCTAAGGTCAGGAACAAGACAAGGATGTCCAGTCTCACCACTTTTATTCAACATAGTAGTGGAAGTCCTGGCCAGAGCAAAATCTGGCCACAGCAAAAAGAAGAGAAGAGAAGAGAAGAGAAGAGAAGAGAAGAGAAGAGAAGAGAAGAGA